>NC_091065.1:62346267-62714339 GCF_000393655.2 Nicotiana sylvestris
TTTATGATGTAGAAAAAGTATTTTTTTTCATAAAATGAGTACTTTCTTTTCATGTTGTTGAAAAAGTATTTTCTTTTATTTCAACAAAAACAGTACTTTTTTTTCATGATGTAAAAAAAATAATTTTTTTACAAAATGAGTACCTTTTTTTTATTCCTATTGTAGAAAAAATATTTTCTTTTAGTTCAACAAAACGAATATTTTCTTTTCATGTTGTAGAAAAAATATTTTCTTTCATTTTAATAAAATAAATACTTTATCTTATTTTATTGTGATACCTAAAAAATATCTCACTAACGTCCTTTATTTTATTGATATAAATTTTATTTGTTGTTTTTTTCTGTTGTGAGAACGTGTTTCTCTTTATTTTTCAGATTTTTTTCGTGTTTGATCATTATTTTTGGCAATAACAGTTAGTTAAATAAATCATTCGATATCATGAAAAGAAAGTATTTATTTTGATGAAATGATAGAAAATATTTTTTCTACGTCAAGAAAAAAAAAATATTTTTTTGTTGATAAGAAAGAAAATATTTTTTCTACGTCATGAAAAGAAAGTACTCTAAATAAAATTTTCATATATTTAGGGTTGATAGGTTATATGTATCCCTGTTATGTTTTGATGATCTAACAAACTTAATGTGAAGAACCAAATAAAGAACCTATTACACATCCTCAAGTACTTAAGAACAACAAGTCTCAAGTTGGGGACGTGGTTCAACTCTTTAGAGTCAAAGGAACAATAGAGGGAACAGATGACCACTAGTTCCCTCGGTGACTGTACAAGTAAACTCCCCCAGTTGTAAAGTTATTACCTACACACGCAACATTGCAAAAACAGTGTAGCAGTCAACTTTATGGGGAATGCCCTTTTACCTAACATGCTTGCATCATTCAAGTGATGTCACAAATAAATTATTAACATCAAGCAAATGTAAAACAAAACACTTGCACATTCAAGAATCCATCAAGCATTCTCTCAAGTCTGTGTCAATCTTGCAAGTGATTCTCAAGGGCATCAAGAACAAAGAACAACATAACGAAGGACCAGTTTCCTGTATTAAGTCATTACATGTCCTTAGTTGTGTTTCACCTTTATTAAAACATTTTACTTGTAATTCTTACTTATCTTAGTTAGAAGTATTGTGTAGGAAATCCTTATAAAATCATAAACCTTGTGCTTGTGTCTTGGCTAGAGTTAGTCGAGTTGTAAGCTTTGTAATAAAGTTATTACAAAAGGGTTTGTAATAGAGTTGTTACAAGTTAGTGAGGGATTAAGAGGTTAATTCCTAAGTTACAATAGTTTGTAATCTGAAGTTTGCTCAGTAGTGAAGTTGAAATCCTATAAAGGTAGGTCATGATTTTTAATCCCGTGAGCTGAAAATTTTCCACATAAAATTCCATTGTGTCATTTACTTACTGTAGTGTGCGTGCATTCTGTGAAAACTTATAAAGAACTTGGTTCTTTATATAGTTTGGTACACCCTTAGTTTCTATCGATTGGTATCAGAGCAGGTTTTTTCTGAAGGTTAACACCCAGAATGATCTTTATCATGGCTGCTCCACCAAACTTCAAGGAAGGACAATCAACGTACATATCACCTAGATTCAGCGGTTAATACTATGGTTAGTGAAAAATAAGAATGCATGACTTCATCATGGCTAAGGACTCAGAGTTATGGGATGTAATCTATGATGGACCTTTTGTTCCCATAAAAATTGTTGGTGAGGGAACAACTACAGTCCCAAAAACAAGAAAAGAGTACAACGATGGTGATAGAAAGGCTATTGAGAAGAATTTCAGGGCAAAGAAGATTCTTGTTTGTGGCATCGGACCAGATGCATACTGATCACACCCAACTATGTCTTATAAAAAGGATTAAGCGATCTTTGCAAATATAATCCAATTTACAAATCCGGAGTCAAATCCCACAGAGAACTAAGGCTTAGCTACAACTGTTCAATATTGCTAAGAAGACAAGCTCGAACAATTCCTATGTTATAAATATTAAGATTCTTCTATCTAATTAACTAAATAATTAAAGTAATAGATTAACAACTAAAGATACTACAAATTGGAGAAAAGATTAAGGAGGTCTAGAGTTATTATTTTCCTTATTGTCGGAATCCTCCCCGCTACATTTTCTATAAATTCGCCTAAGTATTCTCTACCGATCATGAGCGTTCTGACTGTCGTAACTCTCTCCTGAGTAATTGCCATAATTTACTAGATATATTCTCCCAAATTATGCTAGCTGGCATTAAGTACGGCTCACTCGGATCGCACCCAAGGTTTTGTTATCCCTAATCCCACATTTAAACCCTTTCGTATTGATCCCTCATATACGTTAGGAGTGATGTTGTTCAAAAACTACCTAAATATGCACTCTCTCCCGAGTAATACACACTAAATAGGTACAATCGATTGAGAGCTCTTCTACCAACCACAATAATAATGTAGTTGAACAAATAGAGAAAAAGCTACAACAAATCTATATTAACGTTGTAAGCACGTGATTTTTGCCCTATATGAGAATTACTCCCAAAAAATTCAAAAATAAAATAATTTTTCGTGGTGTGCAATTTTTGTGATATTTTGTGTAACTATTTGTATGTTTGTCTGTGCATGTTTATTTGTTAAAAAAAATAAAAATACAAAAATATGTCGCATTTTGCATGTAGGATTTAATTCTATAATTGTTACTAATTAAATTTGTTTTACAAAAATTAAAAATTACAAAAATAGGCATCGTTTGCATTTTTAGCATTTAATGTCCAAATATACAATTTTATGCTTAATTATTATTTAATTGTGCGTTAATTGTTATTGGGAGTTAATTTGCGCTTTTATAACTTAATTTAGTTCTTAATAATAGTTTAAGTATTTTTATAATTTAGTTTTAGATAAATAAAAGAAGAAAAGAGAGCAAAAATATAAAGAAAGTCGGAATTGGGCCTCTTCTTCGATTTCAAGCCACATGCCCAAAAAAAGCCCAATCTTCCCAAACGACCCAGTCCATTTCGAACTGGGTCGACCCAGTCCATAACCCAACACCCCTATTATCTTACAAACAACACAAAACAACAAAAAAGAAGAAAAACCCCTAAAAAATATACTAAGTCATCCGCCCCCCCCCCCTCCTATCTTCTTCTTCTTCCTCAAGCTCCCCTCCCTAGCATCAATGGCTGCCCCTCCATCCTCCTCACTGCACACACACACACGACATTCTCCATCGTCCCATCGACCCCAACACGAGCAGCCATGGCTGCTTTCCCCCGTTTCCCGTTGTCAAAACCAAACGACCATTGGAGTAGCCTCACGTCCACCACCGTTGCTCCGTCGTGCTGCTGCGTCGCTGCATCTTCAGCTTCACCATTGCTGCTGCTGGTCACGTTTCTGCTTCAGCTGCTCCTCGCCGCGTTTGCCTTCGTCCTCTTCGTCGAGCTCAAGCTTGAGCTCGACACCCATGGTCGCCACTGCTTCATTCCGCTTCAGCTTCATCGCCGTTGCTACTGTTTCTTCTCCTCCGAGCTGTTGTTCCTCCGCCATGGTTGTCGCTGCTACTGCTTCAACTTTATTCTACACTGCTGCTGCCATGGCCAGCTGCGGGTTGCTTCATCTTCCCTTCGTCTTCTTCGTTTTGTCAAAGGTCGAGTTTCTTTCGTTGAGTCGAAGCCCGGACGGATTTGTTTACAATCGAGTTCGTCGTTGATTCATCTCCGGTTAGTTTTTTTGAGTTTTATTTTTGTCCATATTTCATTTTTATATTTCTCGAAGTTAAAATCGTTAAATATTTGATTCTTGTTTTGTTCGTTGTTCATCGTTGAAATAATTTTCTAGTGTGTTCATGTGTTTTGATTGAATTAATTTTCAGATTTCAAATGGAAAGTTAATTAATTGTTTTTCATGTTTATTTCATGTTTGTTTTATTGTTTAGGTAAAAGTTGTTAGTCTAATGTTGGTGAGATACAAATTGAAGTTTAATTAATTGTTTCTTCAATTGTTTCATGTGTTTATGTATTTTTAGAAATTGTTAATATTGTTAAGTTCAAGTTTAAGTTCATAATTGTTTCTTCGTCGATCTTGTTATTTGTCTAAAAGAACTTAGTTGTGTTAGGGAAATATGTTGGTTTAATCATTTGAATCCATTATGTTTGTTGTTTAAAATAGATTTCATTCATGTTCATACTTTGTTTGTTTGTTCTTGAATCCGAAATTTGTATAGCTTGATTTCTTGTTTACCATTTATGATTATTTCTTGAATTGGTCTCATAATCTTGTTTAAAGTTTAATATAGGAATTGTTTGTTGTAATATTGTTAGAATTGATTTTAAGTTCAATATTATTGAATTTAGAAATCTAAATATACTTGTTTGATTGTTGTTGTTGAATCCGAAAATAGGTTTGTTTGTTGCTAAAATATTGTTCAATCAAATTTTAGTTGTTCTTTGTTGTTCAATTTGTGTTCATGTGATTTGTTGTTGAAATGTTGAAGAAATCATGTTCATGTGATTTGTTGTTGAAATATTGAAGAAATCATGTTCATGTGATTTGTTGTTTAAACATTGTTAGAAATTGATCATATTGTCTATATTTTGGTTAAGTTTGATTAATTGATTGTTATAGCTGATGGGGTAGTTTGGTAAATCGCAGTACATTTGGGGGTAAAATAGTAATTGCAATAAGGTCGGAGGGGTAGTTTAGGAATTATACATTTTGTAATTTTTTTTATATGAAGCATGGGGGACAAAATGAAATGGGGTGGGTTGTGATATAGTTATTTAATATAAAGGGGGGACAAGACAAATTTTAGTGTGGGGGAATCTTGTATTTGTTTATGTTAGGCATGGGGGACAAAATATAATGGGGTGGTGTGATATATTTATTTAATGTAATGGGGATGAGTGGGAAGATAATGGGTTTGGTAGAGAAAATGGGTTGATTTTAATTGATTAAAAGATTTATGGGATGAGATTATATATAGGAAGTCTTGAACACAAGACAAGGATATAGAGAGACACACAGATAACAGAAAGAGGAACTAATCTGAATATAGAGAATTAAAACACAAACAGAGAGAAAAAAAAGGAGCTGAATATTTAAGAGAGAAAAATTCCGAAAAATATTCAAACTTTCAAATAAAAAAAACTAAAAAACTATTCTGCTTTCTTTCATTGTTTGAAATCAGCATTAATTGTTGTTGTTTCATAAAAGTTGGAAGCATTTTGTTTTGGGATTGCTACTCCACCGGTCTGTTACTGGGTTGTTACTGTTGCTGGGCTGTTGTTGCTGTGCTGTATTATATTACTGCTGCTGATTCTCATCTTCATCTTCTTTTGTTTCCAATACCAGGTACACGACTGTAATACTAGCTATTGCAAGCTAATAATGTGGAAGCATGAATACATATGAAGAATGAATTTTGAAGTTTTAATTTTGCTTTTCTTTGTTCCTTTTGTTGATTGTATTTAAGCTATTTCATGTATTATTGAATAATAATTGGAATAAAAAAAAATAACATAAGTTAGTCTTTAATCGGTTTGGCAAAATGGGTTAATTCATTAAGTTATGAAGGTTTCAAGATTATCAACAGTAGGTTAATCATGAATAAGTAGCTAAATTTAGCTAAGGCATGAATTTAAATTAAATTTCGTAAATTAGGCATTAAGGCATGATTTGAGTTCAAGCAAGATTAGAAGAACGTTTAAGTCTAATAAACTTTCTAATAAGCTTTAGTAATTATAGTTAAATCTAGTTTCAAATGGTTGTGAATAATTAATATCAATAGTTTTTTATATAACAACGCTGAGTTGTATTTGATTATTTTGGATATTAGTTGTTGAACTTTTATTTTTATTTATAATTTCGAAATTAAGAATAAAATTCCTTTTTCATCACTATTTGTATTAATATAGCAATTAGCATGTCATGTTTTCTTAAAATAAAAAAAAACTAGTAGTTAATTAGGATTTTCTTTCTTTATTTTAGAGACTAATTTTTATAGAAAAATGTAGTCGCTTTAAGATTTGTCCATTTAAAATAAATGAGATGAGCCTCGCTTAATAAAATATATAGATTGCGGGGCCCTCAATAAATGTACATTTAATTGCTTAGAATTAGGGAGGAGCCGTTTTAGCAAATTTCACGGCCCTACCCAAAATAATGATACGCTAGTCGCTTTAGGCGCGTATTTAATAATGTTATTTTCTTAAATACGGGTGTGCATTTATGTAACCCAAATCCAAATCTCAACGGAGTCGAAATGTGTCGATAACCACGGGTGCATTGATTGCGACGTGGTTTGAAATACGTTTTCACAATGTTGCAATTCTTCGTAAAATAATAACAATAAATAAAAAATAATAAAAGCGGCTAAAGGATAAAATTTGCACATAAGTTTATAATACGTATTATATCAGATAATCAAGCCGAATATAACAGTTGAGCGACCGTGCTAGAACCACGGAACTCGGGAATGCCTAACACCTTCTCCCGGGTTAACAGAATTCCTTATCCGGATTTCTGGTTCGCAGAATAACAAACAGATTCATATTCTCCTCGATTCAGGGATTAAAACCGGTGACTTGGGACGCCTTAAAATTCCCAGGTGGCGACTCTGAAACAAACAAATAAATCCCGTTTCGACTGTCCTTTAATTGGAGAAAACTCCCTTCACCCTCGCAGGGGTGGAAAAAGGAGGTGTGACAGCTCTGGCGACTCTGCTGGGGACTTAGAGCCAGAACCACTGGTTCAGGGTTCAAGAATTCGAGCTTAAAATAACTGTTATAGTTGGCTTTACTTATTATCTGATTTTTACATGATATATGTTTAATGTGCTAAATGATGCTTTTACCGCTTTAATATTATTTGAATTGTGTATATAAAACTGCTACGAAACCCTTCTTCTTTCTGAGTCTTCTGAATTTATGGTGTACACGTGCGCGTGGCCCACCTTTCTGTTAGAAGTCATACCAAATAAAACGAAGTTGGGACAAGTAACTAGGCCGGGTAGACTTTCGTGCTCCCAGTACGTTGCCCCCACTTCGGCTCAAGCTGTCCACTTGGGTAAGCCAGGGCTAGAACAATATGCCTCCGGTTTTTCACTTAGAATAACTCAGCTTCATTCCGGATCCCTAGTAGGAACGTTTGTTTGCATCACGTGCATTTGACTTTGGAGGCTCAACACAGGGGCTGGGTCTGTCCAGGACAGGTGTACCAAAAATGAAAATGATCATCCTGATGCATCTTACTTGCTCCTACTTGCGCATTTATTTGATACAGACTTGTATGTTGACTGACTTTTGAATATCAGGAATAATATTTTGAAATTGAAAAAAAAAAAAAATAGCGGTTAGGGAATTGATTGTTTATTTTTGAAAAAAAAAAGAAGAAAAAAAAAACCAATTCCCAAATATTGTCAAAACTCTGCCAAATTTTTTTTTAAAAAATGTCTTATTAGTTTGTTTTATTAAAAGCAAAGAAAAAATAGAAAAAAAAAAGTCGTTGTTCTGTCTTATTTTTTTAAAAAAAAAATATATAAAAAGGAAAATAGTTTGTCTTCCCGTGAAAATGACAATGAAAAAGAGTCTTACTTTTAAAATAGTTTTTTTTTTCTGAAAATGCCAAAATGAAAAGAGTCGTGCTTTGAAAGTGGTTTTGTTATTTGCTGCAGAAAAAGAAAACAAAATCCTGTTTTAAAATAGTTCGGTTAATTGGCCCGAACTACGCGGGTTTGATTCTCACCGGATGTGAGATACGTAGGCAACCCTCATCGGGTCCAACCCCCTTTTTTTTTGCTAAAATAGCCAAAAACCAATAAATAAATAAAAAACGTGTCAAAATTTTAATTTTGTCATAAATAAGTCGGGCGGTGTCCATCCTCCCCTTTTGCTAAAAAATAACCAAAAAAAAATATGTCAAATTTTAATTTTTGTCATAAAGAAGTCGGGTGACGTTGTTTTATCAAGACATAGCCGAATGTTCTCGAAAGGGACGCCGGAAGGCTGACTTTGCTTAAACAGCCACCTTTTGGGTCATGTTTAGGATTTTTGGTCAAATTGACCCACACAGCCTTAAAAAATCTTCGTCCCCGAGGTGCTGAAGGGCCGTGTTTGCAACACTAGATTTTTATTGTAATTTGAAAAAAAAAACAAAGAGTCAACGGTCAGGTGAATACCGTTTGGATTTTTGGTCAAAATAAGCCGAGCCAGCTTCGACCGCGTCTTAAACCGTTCTTGCCGAAATAGCCTTAGAGTATCTTTCAGTTGTCGAAAGGCTATTTTCGTAAAAGAATGAACAAGTTTGTAAAGTGTCATAAAATAACCCTCCCCGGCCTCAAAATTCATATGAGATTTGGAAGGGGCCACATTTGCAAAAATTGTCGTTTGGTTTCATTTGTCAAACGGGGAAAGGAAGCTTGCCTTTTTATTTCGAGGTTATAAATCTTTAATTAGAATATGTGGGTTGTTTGATTTTCGAGTTTGTAGGTCATCTTCAAACCTTTGAAACCCAGTTTGTTTTTAATTGAAAAAAAATGTTTAGTATTGTTTATCTTTTATTGGTCCGAACTACGCAAGGTCTGATTCATGCGGGGTCATGATACGTAGGCAATCTCCATAAGATTCGACCACAACAAAAAATGAGAAAAAAATGAAAAAAAGAAAGAAAAAGAAAAAAAAAGATGTTGCTAGTAATAAGAGCCGGCTGAGTCCATTCTAACATGTTTTGTTTTGAGTTGTGAAGAAAGTTGAGTTGGTCGGTTTGTGGTAAGATATAAACACAAGATCCAAAGAAAATGATAACTGACACCAAAGTTGTTAGAAATGCTCAAGAGACTCAGAGTCAGAGGGTTCAACAAGAGTCTACTGTGTCGGGAAAAAATAGAATACTGAAACAGCAAATGACCGGAGGGTGTCAAGCATGGGCCAGTGGGAAAGGACAGCCTCGTCATGAGTCACAATTTGCGACATAACAAGAGCAGTACCACTCTCCTAAGTACCACCCGTACTCGTTTGATTTTCCTGCAAAGATTGACGAGCCTGCCCGAAAGATGGTACAAAAAGAAATAACCCAAAGAGTGAAAAACTTAGAACAATGGTTGAAAAACAGGCAAGGGTTGTCTGGTCAAAAGAGTGTTGCCTTCAAAGATCTATGTATGTTCCCCGATGTCCACTTGCCGCCTGGTTTCAAGACTCCCAAATTTGACAAGTACGATGGACATGGAGATCCCATTGCCCACCTGAAAAGGTATTGCAATCAACTGAGAGGTGCGGGAAGAAATGAAGAATTGTTGATGGCTTATTTTGTGGAAAGCCTTACGGGAGTAGCTTCCGAATGGTTTATGGATCAAGACACGTCTCGCTGGTATGTCTGGGACGACATGGCACAAGCATTTGTCAAACAGTTCCAATACAGCATCGACATTGCCCCAGACCGCATTTCCCTTTCAAACCTGAAGAAGAAACCAAGTGAAAGTTTCAGGGAATATGCCATTAAATGGAGAGAGCAAGCAGCTCGAGTTAAGCCACCCATGGATGACCACGAGCTAATAACTGTCTTCCTTCAAGCGCAAGAGCCAGATTACTTTCAGAACATGATGTCCGCAGTTGGCAAATCCTTCTCGGAAGCAATCAAAATGGGAGAAATAATAGAGAATGGTCTTAAGACAGGAAAAATTATAAGTCAAGCAGTTTTTAAAGCTGCAACTCACGCTGTCCGGGTTGAGTCGGATAATTTTTGCGACACAAATGAGAAGATTGAAGAAATCATGATGACATCAGGGTCAAGAAGAGGTCCTAGGAGAACATCTCGAAGGTATGAGCAGCCTCCTCAAGTTTTCCATGAATCCCCTGAGCAATATTATCCCCCCTCAGAACCTACAACACTCTATTGTTCCACCTCCGTATGTTGCCCGACCACCAAAACACCCCAGAAGGCGAGCACGAGCGTCACAAAATCTCCAGAAGCCTCCACATAACTTTCAGGTGCCCTGTAACCCACATCCAAGCCAGAGGTATAAAGGGGAACGAAGGTTGAAAGATAATTTTACACCAATAGGAGAGTCCTATAAAAGCTTATTTGAGAGGTTAAAGCATCACGACATGATTGCATCTATTCCTCCAAATCATGTGGACCCACGTGCAAGAAGCTTTGACCCTTCTAAAAGGTATGAATACCATTCCGATGCCCAGGGGCACAATGTTGAAAGTTGTCGGGATTTGAAAAGAGAAATAGAAAGGATGATCCAGAAAAATCTGATTGTGATCCAAGATAGTGACACCCAGAATATCGCGCAGAATCCTTTACCTGCACATCATGATGAACACTTTATGGGGAGGATGCCTGGTGACATGGGATTTTAGAGTCATCCCGGGAAGCTGCTAACTGATGATAATGATATTGAAGTTGGTAACGGTCTTGGCAATGATGATGCAGAACTCAATGGCTAAAACACCGTTTTGGGCAATTGGAAAGGCGCTCCATCTCCTGGTCAGCCAGAGAGAAGTTTTGGTGGTTTATTTTGTTGTCATTTCTGTCGTCCGAATTATTTCAGGGTTGTAATCCGGATATTGTCTTGTGGTCAAACTCCCTTATCCTTTTATGTGTCTAGTACCTAATGTGCCATATCTGGTTTAGTTTTAGGGTTGTAACTGTTTATTTTGTTGTTTAAACAGTTCTACCGTTTGTCTAAATGCAAATTCCGGTCTTTTATTATCTCCAGTCATCTTCTTTGTTTAGTTTTCTTTACCCTTTTGTTTTGCTTTTATTCAACGCCGATTCTAGTGACATGACATGCACGCACAGTTTAAGCCTAATCTTAAAAGTTGATCGTAAAGCCATTTGGGGATGATCGGGTCCCCTTTGAAAATAAGAACAGTTTGAGATCATTTGAAGCCCAAACCATGAGAAATTTGGGCAAGTAAATGAGAGTGTTGTCCAACGATGTTATGTGTGGATATGGTTCTCTGGTGCAATCAAAAGATATTACCAATGTTTTCGGCGGTTTGTTTAATTGTGTTGTTTGTACTTGGCGTGTTTTGGAGATTGGAATGACGAAGGCATTTTGTTCTACTATCCAAACACTTTATCCTTCGTTAGCCTTTTGAGCCTTATTTATTGTTCTTTCATACCCCTCTTTCGGAATCAGTAGCAAAGGTTAGAAACACAAACGTGGAAAAAAAAAGAAAGAAAAGAAAGCAACTAAAACAACAACAAAAAAAACAACAAAAGAGAAAAAAAATGATAAAAAAAAAAAGGAAAGTCAGAAGAAAACAGAGGAATTGAGAACTACATTCAACCTGATTACTCAAAGAGGATACGTAGGCGCCTCACGGCTCGGTCATGGTGTAATAAAAATAATAAAAAATAAGTAAATAATCCCCAAGCAAGAAACTGGGGCAAGGGTTGCGCTTGTGGTAAACAAATATGGTTCCGAAGGTTGTAATTTTAAACCCCAAATTTATTTTGTTTTTGAGCCTTTAATACCCTTTCTTTCTAGCCTGTCCAAAAACCCACATTACGGTCCAAAGAAAGACCTTCTGACCAGTCTGCAAAAGATGCCAAGTCAGACAAATGAGAGTCTTACCGGCGAACATAACATTCTGTTCCACAGCAGAAAGGACTCTAATCTCCAGCAGAGAGAGTCATACCGGCAACACTCCAAATCCCCAGCTGGAAAGTGATACAAATGAGAGAGTCATATCGGTGAAAATCTTCACGGACACCATAAGGCGATGAAAGCTGAGAGAAAAACCAAAATGAGAGAGGCTTGATAGTGAAAACCCTTCGGGCACTACAAGTCGAATAAGATTAGGAATCAGATGGAGAATTGCCAATTGAAGGTCTTGAAAGACGATTGACGGCAGAGGATAGGCCACATGTGCATGTCATGACCATTAGAGTCGTTGTTTTCGTTTGATAGGTTTTTATTTATAGTTTCTTTTGTAAAAGAGTCATCGTTTCCTTTGTCTTTTATTTTGTTTCTTTTATCTTTCTCCTTTCATAGAAAAACTCCCCAATAGAGTCTGTCTGGTCATAACAAGTGTGGAAATGACTTCAAAATAGGCCATCAGCTTTCCAAGATAAGATCTGACTAGTACATACAAATGGTATAGTCAGCAAGGAACAAACGCGAGGCCATTGTCAAAAAAGATATCCCCAACAAAAGGGAATTGATAAAAAGATCAATGAGTGTCAAGAGGGATATCCTTGCCAAAATCAAAGGTTATTAAAACCTCAAGGCCAAGGCCCGTGGACAAACAAGGAGAGCAATGAGCATGATTTGGGAAATTTATGCAAGACTAAAAGGTCGGGAAAATGCAAGTTTCCGAGCCATGCCACGAAAGAAGAGGGATATCCCCAGCAGAAAAGGATTATCCCCACCAAATAATATCATCCCCAACAAGTTTTGGAACGCAGAGCAGGGAAGGAGAAAGGGAAAAGCCATCCCAGTAGGCGTATCACAACCAACCACCGCATTTCAAACTAACAAATTTTGTTTGATTTGAAACAAGTAAGAGAAATGGCATTTATAACGGAAATGCATGCTACAAGAAAGATTGTCAAACTGGGGCAGAAAATTTTCTTTTCAGTTAGAAATTTTCTGGAAATCAGGTACCCATTAGAATAAAGATAGCACCAAGGAAATGGTCTTTGAACCAGGGTTGCCCCCAACATAATAAGTTTCCAATGAAGGAAGTTGTTCCCCAGCAGACATAACAAAGGGATGACACTTGTGCTCAGAAAAACAAAAGTCATTATCATCCCCAGCAGCTTCCAGAAGAATGAAGCATCGATGTGAAGGGATAAAATTCCTCAGCAGCGTTATCCTCAACAACGTTATCCCAAGAAGATAACACTTTTATCCCCAGCAGTGTTGAAAAAACAAAACCAAAAAAAAAAAAAAATTGAATTTGAAGGAGGGGAAGAAAGGAGACTCCCCTAGTGGTATTATCCCCAGCAAGCAAGAACAAAGCAGCGCAAAGGAAAAAAAATGAAAATAAGAAATTGCAAAGGTAAGTTTCTCAAATAATTTATCTTTACATTTTCCTCTTAGGATAAAAAGTCCTAATCTGATGAATTTCCCTCCCGATACAATCTTGGTCCGATGAAATTTTTCTCCCAAGATAAGATATCAAATCTTAGTCCGATGAAATTTTCTCCTAAGATACCAAATCTTAGTCCGATGAATTTTTCTCCTAAGATAGAAATCTTAGTCTGATGAATTTTTCTCCTAAGATATCAAATCTTAGTCCGATGTATCTTTCTCCTAAGATCACAACAAAATGGACCTAGTTTGACGATTTATCTCCTAGAGCCAAAATCTTGGTCCGATGAAATTTTTCTCCCAAGATAAGATATCAAATCTTAGTCCAATGAATTTTTCTCCTAAGATATCAAATCTTAGTCCGATGAATCTTTCTCCTAAGATAGAGATCTTAGTCTGATGAATTTTTCTCCTAAGATATCAAATCTTAGTCCGATGAATCTTTCTCCTAAGATCACAACAAAATGGGCCTAGTTTGATGATTTATCTCCTAGAGTCACAATCTTGGTCCGATGGAATTTTTCCTCCCAAGATAAGAAATTAAATCTTAGTCCGATGAAATTTTCTCCTAAGATACCAAATCTTAGTCCGATGAATTTTTCTCCTAAGATAGAAATCTTAGTCCGATGAAATTTTCTCCTAAGATATCAAATCTTAGTCCGATGAATCTTTCTCCTAAGACACAACAAAATGGACCTAGTTTGACGATTTATCTCCTAGAGTCAAAATCTTGGTCCGATGGAATTTTTCCTCCCAAGATAAGAAATTAAATCTTAGTCTGATGAAATTTTCTCCTAAGATATCAAATCTTGGTCCGATGGAATTTTCTCCCAAGATAATATAATAAAATCTTAGTCGGATGAATCTTCTCCTAGGATCAAAATCTAGTCTGATGAATTTTCTCCTAGGATAATTTGAAAAAAAAAAGAAGTTTGAATTTGAAAAAAGGGGTTGTTGAAATCTTGCCAGCCAAAGAAAGGAATGGCATTTTTGAAAAAGTGGTTGAAGTCAGGAGCCCCCCTGAAGAATAGAATGACGATTTATTGGTTGAAGTCAGGAGCCCCCTGAAGAACAGAATGGCGATTTATTTTGACATTATTGGTTGAAATCAGGAGCCCCCCTGAAGAACAGAATGACGATTTATTTTTGACATTATTGGTTGAAGTCAGGAGCCCCCTGAAGAATAGAATGGCGATTTATTGGTTGAAGTCAGGAGCCCCCCTGAAGAACAGAATGGCAATTTATTGGTTGAAATCAGGAGCCCGCCTGAAGAAAGGAAAGACATTTTTAAAAAAGGGTTGTTAAAATCGTGCCAGCTAAAGAAAGGAATGGCATTTTTGAAAAAATGGTTGAAGTCAGGAGCCCTCCTGAAGAATAGAATGGCGATTTATTGGTTGAAGTCAGAAGCCCCCCTGAAGAATAGAATGGCGATTTATCGGTTGAAGTCAGGAGCCCCCCTGAAGAACAGAATGACGATTTATTTTTGACATTATTGGTTAAAATCAGGAGCCCCCCTGAAGAACAGAATGACGATTTATTTTTGGCATTATTGGTTGAAGTCAGGAGCCCCCCTGAAGAATAGAATGACGATCTATTGGTTGAAGTCAGGAGCCCCCCTGAAGAACAGAATGGCGATTTATTGGTTGAAGTCAGGAGCCCCCCTGAAGAACAGAATGGCGATTTATTGGTTGAAGTCAGGAGCCCCCCTGAAGAATAGAATGGCGATTGATTGGTTGAAGTTAGGAGCCCCCCTGAAGAATAGAATGGCGATTTATTGGTTGAAGTCAGGAGCCCCCTGGAGAATAGAATGGCGATTTATTGGTTGAAGTCAGGAGCCCCCCTGAAGAATAGAATGGCGATTTATATGTTGAGATCAGGAGCCCCACTGAAGAATAGAATGACGATTTGTTGTTGAAGTCAGGAGCCCGCCTGAAGAGAGGAATGTCGTTTATTTTTAAAGTTGTTGTTGAAGTTGGGAGCCCGCCCATAAAACAGAGGCATACATTTAGTCTTTATTTTAAGTGTTGAAGTTGGGAGCCCGCCCATAAAATAGAGGCATACATTCAGTCTGTAATTTCAAGTGTTGAAGTTGGGAGCCCGCCCATAGAACAGAGGCATACATTCAGTCTTTTCATTTCAGGTGTTGAAGTTGGGAGCCCGCCCATAGAACAGAGGCATACATTCAGTCTTTTCATTTCAAGTGTTGAAGTTGGGAGCCCGCCCAGATAATAGAGGAATACATTTCAGTCTTTATATTTCAAGCGTTGAAATTGGGAGCCCGCCTAGATAACAGAGGCATACATTTTAGTATTTACATTTCAAGCGTTGAAGTTGGGAGCCCGCCCAGATAACAGAGGCATACATTTCAGTCTTTAATTTTCAAGTATTGAAGTTGGGAGCCCGCCCATACAACAGAGGCATACATTTCAAGATCAAGTCAGAGGACAATAAAACAGAGGGTTACAATAGGAATCCCCAGTAAAATTCCCCGGCACCGGGAAGCAGAAGGTTGCAACAAGAGGTCCCAGCACAAACTCAAGTGCATGTGTCAAAAAGAAGAAAAGCACCGGAAAAAATGCAAGCAGACAAGAAAGCAAGGCAACAAGAAAAATTGCAGTCTAGCCTAGCTTCTTGTTTTCTTTTAAGCACGGTGTAACAAGGAGATCGGTAAGCAGTGGTAATAGCATGCAACAACAGTAACATTGCAGTCCCACGGTAGTCCCAGCTACCAAAACTTCCCGAACTACATTGACCTGATTCCTGTTTAGCCCAGGATATGTAGGAAACCTTTGAAGCAAAGGTTCGGTCAAATCTTTTTCAAAAAATGCTTCACACGGAGTACTCGGATGGGCAAAAATCGCTCGCTTTATCTTTGCACGAAAACCCTTCGTGTCTTCGGGCAAAGAGGGGCAGCTGTAAGCACGTGATTTTTGCCCTATATGAGAATTACTCCCAAAAAATTCAAAAATAAAATAATTTTTCTTGGTGTGCAATTTTTGTGATATTTTGTGATATTTTGTGTAACTATTTGTATGTTTGTCTGTGCATGTTTATTTGTTAAATTATTAAAAATACAAAAATATGTCGCATTTTGCATGTAGGATTTAATTCTACAATTGTTAGTAATTAAATTTGTTTTACAAAAATTAAAAATTACAAAAATAGGCATCGTTTGCATTTTTAGCATTTAATGTCCAAATATACAATTTTATGCTTAATTATTACTTAATTGTGCGTTAATTATTATTGGGAGTTAATTTGCACTTTTATAACTTAATTTAGTTCTTAATAATAGTTTAAGTATTTTTATAATTTAGTTTTAGAGAAATAAAAGAAGAAAAGAGAGCAAAAATATAAAGAAAGTCGGAATTGGGCCTCTTCTTCGATTTCAAGCCACATGCCCAAAATAAAGCCCAATCTTCCCAAACGACCCAGTCCATTTCGAACTGGGTCGACCCAGTCCATAACCCAACACCCCTATTATCTTACAAACAACACAAAACAACAAAAAAGAAGAAAAAACCCTAAAAAATATACTAAGTCATTTGCCCCCCTCCTATCTTCTTCTTCTTCCTCAAACTCCCCTCCCTAGCATCAATGGCTGCCCCTCCATCCTCCTCACTGCACACATACACACGACATTCTCCATCGTCCCATCGACCCCAACACGATCAGACATGGCTGCTTTCCCCCCCGTTTCCCCTTGTCAAAACCAAACGACCATTGGAGTAGCCTCACGTCCACCACCGTTGCTCCGTCGTGCTGCTGCGTCGCTGCGTCTTCAGCTTCACCATTGCTGCTGCTGGTCACGTTTCTGCTTCAGCTGCTCCTCGCCGCGTTTGCCTTCGTCCTCTTCGTCGAGCTCAAGCTTGAGCTCGACACCCATGGTCGCCACTGCTTCATTCCGCTTCAGCTTCATCGCCGTTGCTACTGTTTCTTCTCCTCCGAGCTGCTGTTCCTCCGCCATGGTTGTCGCTGCTACTGCTTCAACTTTATTCTACACTGCTGCTGCCATGGCCAACTGCGGGTTGCTTCATCTTCCCTTCGTCTTCTTCGTTTTGTCAAAGGTCGAGTTTCTTTCGTTGAGTCGAAGCCCGCACAGATTTGTTTACAATCGAGTTCGTCGTTGATTCATCTCCGGTTAGTTGTTTTTGAGTTTTATTTTTGTCCATATTTCATTTTTATATTTCTCGAAGTTAAAATCGTTAAATATTTGATTCTTGTTTTGTTCGTTGTTCATCGTTGAAATAATTTTCTAGTGTGTTCATGTGTTTTGATTGAATTAATTTTCAGATTTCAAATGGAAAGTTAATTAAGTGGTTTTTCATGTTTATTTCATGTTTGTTTTATTGTTTAGGTAAAAGTTGTTAGTCTAATGTTGGTGAGATACAAATTGAAGTTTAATTAATTGTTTCTTCAATTTGTTTCATGTGTTTATGTATTTTTAGAAATTGTTAATATTGTTAAGTTCAAGTTTAAGTTCATAATTGTTTCTTCGTCGATCTTGTTATTTGTCTAAAAGAATTTAGTTGTGTTAAGGGAAATATGTTGATTTAATCGTTTGAATCCATCATGTTTGTTGTTTAAAATAGATTTCATTCATGTTCATACTTTGTTTGTTTGTTCTTGAATCCGAAATTTGTATAACTTGATTTCTTGGTTACCATTTATGATTATTTCTTGAATTGGTCTCCTAATCTTGTTTAAAGTTTAATATAGGAATTGTTTGTTGTAATATTGTTAGAATTGATTTTAAGTTCAATATTATTGAATTTAGAAATCTAAATATACTTGTTTGATTGTTGTTGTTGAATCCGAAAATAGGTTTGTTTGTTGCTAAAATATTGTTCAATCAAATTTTAGTTGTTCTTTGTTGTTCAATTTGTGTTCATGTGATTTGTTGTTGAAATGTTGAAGAAATCATGTTCATGTGATTTGTTGTTGAAATATTGAAGAAATCATGTTCATGTGATTTGTTGTTTGAACATTGTTAGAAATTGATCATATTGTCTATATTTTGGTTAAGTTTGATTAATTAATTTGTTATAGCTGATGGGGTAATTTGGTAAATCGCAGTACGTTTGGGGGTAAAATAGTAATTGCAATAAGGTCGGAGGGGTAGTTTAGGAATTGTACATTTTGTAATTTTTTATATGAAGCATGGGGGACAAAATGAAATGGGGTGGGTTGTGATATAGTTATTTAATATAAAGGGGGGACAAGACAAATTTTAGTGTGGGGGAATCTTGTATTTGTTTATGTTAGGCATGGGGGACAAAATATAATGGGGTGGTGTGATATATTTATTTAATGTAATGAGGATGAGTGGGAAGATAATGGGTTTGGTAGAGAAAATGGGTTGATTTTAATTGATTAAAAGATTTATGAGATAAGATTATATATAGGAAGTCTTGAACACAAGACAAGGATATAGAGAGACACACAGATAACAGAAAGAGGAACTAATCTGAATATAGAGAATTAAAACACAAACAGAGAGAAAAAAAAGGAGCTGAATATTTAAGAGAGAAAATTTCCGAAAAATATTCAAACTTTCAAATAAAAAAAAACTAAAAAAATATTCTGCTTTCTTTCATTGTTTGAAATTAGCATTAATTGTTGTTGTTTCATAAAAGTTGGAAGCATTTTGTTTTGGGATTGCTACTCCACCGGTCTGTTACTGGGTTGTTACTGTTGCTGGGCTGTTGTTGCTGTGCTGTATTATATTACTGCTGCTGATTCTCATCTTCATCTTCTTTTGTTTCCAATACCAGGTACACGACTGTAATACTAGCTATTGCAAGCTAATAATGTGGAAGCATGAATACATATGAAGAATGAATTTTGAAGTTTTAATTTTGCTTTTCTTTGTTCCTTTTGTTGATTGTATTTAAGCTATTTCATGTATTATTGAATAATAATTGGAATAAGAAAAAATAACATAAGTTAGTCTTTAATCGGTTTGGCAAAATGGGTTAATTCATTAAGTTATGAAGGTTTCAAGATTATCAACAGTAGGTTAATCATGAATAAGTAGCTAAATTTAGCTAAGGCATGAATTTAAATTAAATTTCGTAAATTAGGCATTAAGGCATGATTTGAGTTCAAGCAAGATTAGAAGAACGTTTAAGTCTAATAAACTTTCTAATAAGCTTTAGTAATTATAGTTAAATCTAGTTTCAAATGGTTGTGAATAATTAATATCAATAGTTTTTTATATAACAACGCTGAGTTGTATTTGATTATTTTGGATATTAGTTGTTGAACTTTTATTTTTATTTATAATTTCGAAATTAAGAATAAAATTCCTTTTTCTTCAATATTTGTATTAATCTAGCAATTAGCATGTCATGTTTTCTTAAAATAAAAAAAATTAGTAGTTAATTAGGATTTTCTTTCTTTATTTTAGAGACTAATTTTTATAGAAAAATGTAGTCGCTTTAAGATTTGTCCATTTAAAATAAATGAGATGAGCCTCGCTTAATAAAATATATAGATTGCGGGGCCCTCAATAAATGTACATTTAATTGCTTAGAATTAGGGAGGAGCCGTTTTAGCAAATTTCACGGCCCTACCCAAAATAATGATACGCTAGTCGCTTTAGGCGCGTATTTAATAATGTTATTTTCTTAAATACGGGTATGCATTTATGTAACCCAAATCCAAATCTCAACGGAGTCGAAATGTGTCGATAACCACGGGTGCTTTGATTGCGACGTGGTTTGAAATACGTTTTCACAATGTTGCAATTCTTCGTAAAATAATAACAATAAATAAAAAATAATAAAAGCGGCTAAAGGATAAAATTTGCACATAAGTTTATAATATGTATTATATCAGATAATCAAGCCGAATATAACAGTTGAGCGACCGTGCTAGAACCACGGAACTCGGGAATGCCTAACACCTTCTCCCGGGTTAACAGAATTCCTTACTCAGGATTTCTGGTTCGCAGAATAACAAACAGAGTCATATTCTCCTCGATTCAGGGATTAAAACCGGTGACTTGGGACGCCTTAAAATTCCCAGGTGGCGACTCTGAAACAAACAAATAAATCCCGTTTCGACTGTCCTTTAATTGGAGAAAACTCCCTTCACCCTCGCGGGGGCGGAAAAAGGAGGTGTGACAAACGTAACAGGAAAATCATCCTTCAAGAGGTTCCATTAAAACCCTAGATAACAAATTAGCTATTGATACTAGTATGCATAACTACAATAATAGAATTCATTACCAATAATGAAAATAGGAAGAAGGAAGTAAAAAACACGTAGAAAAATTCTCCGCTTTGCTCCTAGTGTGTTCTTGCCTCCGTAGGTCTCAAGTGTGTCCAAACTCGATCTCTCCTTCTCTGTCTCTCTAAAGTCCGTCAAAAGTGACATTTTTAGGTCTATTTATATGTTTAGGACAAGACCTAAACGTGTAGGTCAACTACTAATCAAGCTGGGAAATAATTAAAACCTTCAAAACTCGGACTGGGCCTGGCCTTAGGCCTGGCGTCGCCTGGCTAAGTGCCAGCCTCAGCCTGGCTTTAAGCTGGCCTCGCCAGGCTAAAGCCTGGTCGAGCTAGATTTTGCCCAGCTTCTCCTTTTCACCGTTCTCGAGTGCACTTTCGATGTTTAAGCATCCCTTTAGCTCTATTTTCATCTCCAATTCACCTACACATAAAATAGACTCCATTAAATGCAAATAAAGTGTAATTTATCATTAAAGCATGTATAATGCAAGGCAAATAATGTACGAAACTATGGAATTATAGCCACAAATCAATTCCCACACTTAAATATTACTCGTCCTTGAGCAATCAAACTACACTTATAGACACGACCTTTTTAAGCAATTCCCTTAACTCGTCACACCAAGAATATTTAAAATATACTAAGCACAAAAGTGTAACATCTTCACCTCAAGATTTGACTCGCAAGTACGATGCATTATTCATAACTCACTCACTTACTCTAACATAGAGGTCAATGACATTACCTTTTCAACATGAATTACGTGCCCTCACACAACAGAAGAGAGTAGTTCCACACATAATAAAATTTAAGAACATTTAGGAACTCAAAATAGAAAGAATTCACTCACTTTTAGAAATAACATTCATATGCTACAAAAGATGTACCATAGCTTGCCCGTAGTGTACTACTCTACTAATCGAGCTTATTCAGTCTAGGATCAAGTAGGACTTTATTTGGTTGTAATGTAGGCTGCGGGACAGGTAGGATACATTTAGATATAAGAGTGACTATACCTCCCTAAGCACTTTAATACATATACTTTAATATTCAAGCCCATAATTATGTCAAACCATAACTCCACCTTCACATCAATATATATTAACTCCATACTTCTTTAAGCACACTTACATCAAGAACTATCACTTATCAAGGAATATTTTTCGCAACAATACAACTATTTTTTCTTTCTTTTCTTTTCTTTTTCTTTTCTAATTCAAGTGGCTCTTACTTTTTCAAAACAATGCACCTTTCTCCTTGTCTCATTAGTTCCACTCAAAAGCCAAACTAACCACCCCACACTTTAACTTTTACATAAATCATCACAATTCAAATGCTCATGAAGGTGAACAGGTTCAAATAGATGGTTAATTCAAACAAAAGGGTAAGACTTGTAATGTGGTTGCAAAAGAAACATGATTACAGGCTCAAAGGGGTTAACTACGTTACAATAACAATTAGGCAGGTAAAATATACATATCTGGCTCAACAAATAAATGCCTATATCACTTCCAAGACTAAACAAAACTACTATTTCGCTTTGCAAACACACGGGGCAAGTTCTAGACATCAAATGCGATGCATAGAATAACACAAAATCTTACATACATATGGCACATAACTCACTCAGGATTGGACTCATCAAGACACTCTAGTCAAAGTAGTTAATCAAAGTTAAGGTCATACAATTTAAGGCACTTCTACAAGAGTCAAAAACTGAGACTAAGCGTCACAACCAAAGTACTCACTATTCTCAAGGCATAACAAAGTCAAGAGATATCGCTGCGATTCAATTCATCTCACACCAGCTCCTACTCCCTAAAAAAACTAACTACACCCGGTTCAAATAAAACTCTTGGAAAAGAATCGCGGCACAAAGAAAAATCAATGGGGACTTACTACGCTACCTACAAAAAAAAAATTTGTATCTTTTTTTCTTTAGACTTAAATCCCTCAAAAAAATATTCAATTAAACTAACACAACCAAAATAATATAGAAAATCACCCAAACAATCTTATCACCTCACACTTAAAATTGTGCATTATCCCCAATGCACACAATACTAATAAGAGGGTAAAATAAACTCCCTGGTAGGCTAAAGGCAGAAGCACTAGCAACTCATGGGGCACTCAGATTTCTCCCAAGCTTGGTTCTTCGTGCGGGTACCTCGCACTTAGTTCCAACCATATAGTTTGCTGTTGCATCCTTCCAATAACTTTGCTTTCCATGCTCCTAGAAAATCAAAAATCGACACTACAAAAATAGCATAATTTTAAAAAATAAAAATAAAAGAAAGCAGTAAAGTTGGGTTGCCTCCCAACAAACACTTGATTTAACGTCGCGACATGACGCGAATCACTTTCTGCCTCTACTTCGAACTTATGAATTGCACCCCAAGTTTTGATTCTGCTTTATGATCATGCTCCTGGGGCGATACAAATTGTTGCGAGCCAAAAATTAAATGATACTTTATGAACTTTTTGGCTTTCAACCGAGGAATGTCACTTTGCCTAGACGGCCTTGAAAATTTCAGAATATAGGGCTCATCTACCACTTCCTTTGACTCTTGGCTCATACGGCTCAATTTTCATTTTACCATCTGAACATAATGTATAGAAGTGTTTGGAATGAGGTCCAACGCGCTCAAATACATGAACTTCAAGATTTTTAACCTCCTCAACAGCAATCACACTAGAGTCAACTAAATTTGTATATTCAACGTCCCTGGTTGACTCTAATATTACTTCTTCAACATCGGCATCCTCAAATTCTAGTTGGTTAGAGTGTTGGGATTCTACTTTGGACCCCTCAATTGGAACCTCAATTTCCATCTCTAATGCACACTGCTCCTGACTACTATACATAATATTGACATATTGAGCATTAAAAGCTTCAACTAGTTTGTTACACCCCGCAATATTACATCAATATTACGTCTCGCAGTATTATATTACGACAATGTTATGCTTTGCAGTAATAATGACAGTGTTTCACCCTACAGTATTGTACGTTGAATTTGTCGTAAGGTAATTGACATCAGTCCAAGGAAAAGATTATTTGGAGATTATAAGGATTGTAAGTGATGAATAAATTCGTGAATGTGAGAGGGGAAGCAAGTCGAAGAAAATAAATTTCGTTGAAATTTGGTATTTTGGGATAAAATACGGCTCAAGCTAAAATACTCGGTATTTATGGACTAGTACCATACAAAATACCACATGACCATAATAGTAAGGCGTATAAGGTATGTTAAAAGTGAGTAATATTTTAAGTAAGTGAGAATAATTCTCAAATTTTTGGGTAATTGGTTAATTACCGGGTAACGGGATATTATCCGATTAACTAATAAGTGGATAAATTTAATAAACTAACCATCCCACCCACGTAGCACAAGACCACTAATTAAAGAGGATGACTCATAAATAATTGAAATAGGTATCTAATCTTATCCCTACAAGGAATCTGATAAACCCACTAATATGACACATCAAATTAGTATCAAGTCCATTAAAAACCAAGAAAATAGAAGAAAACTTCAATCTTGTGTGTCTTTAACATCTCATGACTTTAGCCTCAATTTGTTCTTGGTTTGAAACCAAGAACGTGAACAGGACTATTTCGTCCAAACAATTCCACTCTTTAGCCAAAAATATTTCGGTAGAAATTTCAAAAGGCCACTACAATTTCGTTCAAAATTTCAAAGGGATTCAGGCAGAATTTTGTTCAACACATTTCACGGAAGTAGAAGCTTCATTCGGTTCAAATAATTTCAGGAACAGGTATATTAAGGCCCTCCCTTCTTTCTTTTGGGATGGTCCAAATTATACTGAAGAAACGAGCAAATACACAGTTTTCTATAAATTACTCTATTCATAGAAATAATAGGGGTGTCTATATTCTTGATTCCCCATGAGAATTATTATTATCTTTTGTTCATGGGTCTCAGAAATAATACGCAGTTGGAAAAGTTTATCCGGAAGGAATATCGAGATTATTATATATTTTTCATGCATTTCACTCATTTATACATGTGCATTGATCCATGACTAGATGTCGTTATATACACGTATATATGTAAATACATGTATATGGGATATGGAAAAAGGTTATGGCGTTATATACACACCACCACCTGATCAGCTGGTATATGATGATGATGTTGCCCATAGTGGCTGAAATATGATTCAAACGACATTATATACGCGTATATATGTATGTATATATATGTATATGGGATATGGAAAAGGTTATGGCGTCATATATGCACCGCCACCTGATCAGCTGGTATACGATGATGATTTTGCCCACAGTGGCCGATATGATATGATGGGATGCCCTCAGAGGCTGATGATGTTATGAAACATGTACCTATGCACGACATGACATTCATACGCATATGCATGACCCTAAAAGTAATTTATGATTTACAAAGTTATTCAGACTTACAGGTTGAGTCATGTACTCTATATTTCTTCCATGTCTCATATGTACTTATTTATGTGTCTTACATACTCGGTACATTATTCGTACTGACGTCCCTTTTGCCTGGGGACACTGTATTCATGTCTGCAGGTCCCGATAGATAGGTCGAGAGCCCTCCAAGTAGGCTATCAGCTCAGTGGAAGATGTTGGTATGCTCCATTTGCTTCGGAGTTGCTTGTTTAGTTAGTATGATTTAGACGTGTATTGTTTGGTATGGCGGGACTCTATCCCAACCTTTATGACATTTATGTACTCTTAGAGGCTTGTAGACATATGTTGTATACGTGAAAGATTGTGCGGCCTTGTCGGCCTATGTTTTGAGTTTATAAATGATTATGTTGGCCTATTAGGCCCATATGTCACGTGTATATGATGATGTAATAAGAAATATATGTTATGTTGGTACTCAGTCGAGTAAGGTACCGGGTGTCCATCGCTGCCCATCGATTTGGGTCGTGACAAAAGTGGTATCAGATCAGTTCTGTCCTAGGGAGTTTACAAGTCGTGTCTAGTAGAGTCTTGTTTATGGGTGTGTCGTGCACTACACTTATAAGCAGGAGGCTACAGGGCATTTAGGATTGTCACTCTTTCTTCTTACTCTAGATCGTATGGTAGAGCTCACTTATAAGAATTGAAATTTCAAAATTCTATTTTATTCGTAATAAAACGATGCCTACATTCAGAAAGACGGCCGATAAAGGATATAACTGTGGAAGTGTTGAGTTAGAGGAACTCGATTTTGCATCTTGCTTATGATGAGTAAATGTGAGGTCTTCGGCAGGTCATGCATGTACTAAAAGGTGTAAGGTTCTTGATAAGGAGTTTTAAGGAAAGAATACTTATCCACTCTTAGGGTAAAAAGGAATATCGGAATCGGAAGTTAGACACAAGTTTCAGCAAGTAAATGAAGCAAGGTGAAGAAGGGTACGAGGTACTCAGTTAATAAAGATTATCATTATTTATCATTCAGGAAGGGAGATACAAACATTTTGAGTTACCTTCAACAGTAACAGATGTACGTATAATTGGCCACACCTATCTCAGTCATGCCCTATGGGAGCTAACAGATATGGTTTAAGAGAAGGATGGGATAGCAGGATTTGGTTGGGGTTAGAGTAACCCAAAATGATGGATGGATAGTTTGCGCTAATTTACACGGAAGAATATTAAAATAGTGATAATAGATCTCCTTATGGATACCTAGATGGTGCACTCTAAAATAGTACAGCTAGACATGAGTACTACAAAGATAGGCACTGGAAGCCTGAAAAGGATAAATATTACCTTAGAATGGCTCCCTTCCCTCGTAGAGAGATAATTCTAGGCAACCCAAAGAGCCAATGGATGGTACAAAGGGGAACTAAAAGCAAAAGAATATCTTGTTGAAGTTTTCAGAATAAAATGATAGACAGAAATGTTTGCAGGAAATAAGAAGAGAGCTAATGAAACATTAAGAGTAAGATGTGATACATGAATGACAACAATAGACCAAAAAGATGACAACATTCCAGAGTCGATAGTCAAGTGAAAGAAAAGACGAGAAGTGACAGGCCTTGAGGTAACAAAAGAATATAGGCCATAAAGTCATATCCTCACTTCGAGAAACAAGTTCGCGACACTAACATGATTCAGAAGAAAAAGTTAGACCCCAGAGTAATAGAAGTCAGCATGGACTGGTGGAAAAAATAAACTAAACATGAATTAGGGACTGAGTGATTTGATGGTGGTCGGCATCATGAGAACTTCATATTGCATTCCGGCGATAATAGAATGGACCACAGAGGAATATTCATGAGAAACTCAAAGAATGGTTATTCAGGAAGACGCTTCCTTAAAGCAAGCAATGTAAGCAGAGTTAAGCTTAAGGGATTGTATGTGCCAGTTACACTAAGTATCACCCTCGTGAGTGAGGAATTTTATTATTCTTGGTACAGAAGGATTGCCGCAAGAGGAGTAAGAGTTATCGATGATGTGAATAGACGCCAAAGATGAAAAGGTAACACATCTATAGGTAGATCCTCATGGCTTCAACTCTTAGTACTCCCCTAAAGGGAGGGAATATGGAGTAATGTGGTGTTAAGTTAGAATTAAGTGGTTCTAGTAGCTACGAAATGGTAAAGGAAGAATGCAATAAAAATAAGAAAGGGATGAGATTGCACTATTCAAAGCCTACAGATAGGCTACGATCCCAGAACATTATGCAAACACGACGTCAAGGAGAAGAAGTGAGGCGTTCTTGCCCAGAATGTTATGGATAAATAAGGAGCCAGTGTGAGACATAAGTTAAGACAAAGGAAATAGCGCAAGAAAGATTTTGTGGAATATTTATGTGATAATGGGCCAACAAGTAGTTAGTAGTTGATTAAGGAAGATCCTAGTTACAGATAGACAAGAGGTTACAGATGAATCGATAGATCGTGCAAGATAAACATAGTAAAACCCAATATAGTGAATTCAGCTTCATAGTAATGTTATTGTAATACTTGAAATATATTCAGATAAGAGTCAGGGTAGTTAAAGGTACCGTATGAATGTTACGAGAATAAAAGAGAGTGCTATTGGGGAGACAGTCAAAATATCAATTCAAAAGCAACCCTACAAGCACAAGGGCATGGAGGTAAGCAACTACAGATAATTATAGGCAATGAAGGACATAAAAAGGTCCATAATAAGCTCACAACTTTACAGGAATCAAGGGTTCTCTCTAAGTACTATAACCAAAGACTAGCTGAGGAAATAAGGAAGAAGGCTTCAACCTAAGCACAACGACCTAAAAAGGAAAGGATCGTGTAACAACAGTCTCACAACAACATTGTAAGCACTCCAAAGAAAAGTGGCCCCTACCGTGGATAATGAACCAGAAGAAAATTAAAAGTAATATTCGAAGGTCATATGAGTTGCAAGAAAACTCTAGCATGTGTGGGAACTAAGATAAGCTAAGTATGCACGCAACAAAGGGTCAGAAAGACCAGGAAAGGTAATAGATTACATTGAAGAAAGCTAAGAAGGAACGAAAGAAATTATTTGATCAATGATCCCGAGTTGGTAACGTTATGAATACACTAAGAGTTTGGAGTTTTATACATGCATCATATACAATCGTAGAAGATTCTGGTATACGTTAAAAGAAAGAATTGAGCCCAGGTTATACATGCAGGATTGAATTGTTAAAGGATTTTATCATAAATATCCCTCAGCGCCTATGAAAGGCTAAAGTAATAACTAATACCAGGAGCCGCAGGTTGGAAGATATCTTAAGCCTACATAGAGGCTGATTAGAAAGGAGAGGAGACTAAAGAGTTACATCGACTAAGCAAAATAGAAGGGACCAAGAGAATTATAGACCTCAGGATCACTCTTAAGTAGCAGAGGTATAAGAAAGATAGTACAGTAGCCATATTTTATACTAGCTTTATGATGAAGCCAACTGAAGAGTACCAGCCTCATAAGAAGTTAGTACAAAGCTCCCATCAGATTGTGTATGCACCAGAGGTGTAAGAATTATAATAGAGTTTCAAGTTATGGACATGAATTATACCTATGTGAAAGGGAGGTCTTGAAAGAGATAGAAGATACAATGCGAGGTTTTAAGGTAAGTAAGGTAAAGGTGAACATCATACGAGATACTCAAAGGCAGAATATGTGAATAGTCCATACTTCGGATAAAAGGCTAGAAGTGCTGGGATTCAATATCCAGGAATGATAGCGACATAGTCAGTGACATATCTCATAGCCTATGATTTCTAGGTATCAAGGAGGCTAATTAAGACAGTAAAGAAGAGTTAGAGACGATGTGATGTCTCACTTGATATCCCAGAATGACATAAGGAAATTTATGATGCAAGCAAGTTGAAAGGTTGCAAGTAATATAAATAGAGTTGTGTAGGTCACAAGCCATTGTATGGTGATGGCGATAAGGTTCTAGAAGACAAGAGTAAGGGTAAGAAAGGGCGAGTGAGAAGGTAACAAAAATGGATAAGTCCTCAGGATTAAGTCCATGAAAACAAGAAGAGCATATGGTTTCTCTAAATTATACAAAGCCCACTATAGCCTGAATGAACTCAAAGGAGTCTAAGACTAATAGCATTTAGAATGCCACCCTGATAATAGAATGAGGGTGTAATTGTGATAGATAAAAGATGACGTTTGGGCCTTTGATTGAGTAATGATTTAACGAAGAAAAGAAACGGATCTTATGAATTGGACATGATTAAAGTACCCACATAAGTTGAATCGCATTGGGATGCTGTGAGGTACGGTTATGAAAGCAGGGTATCACCCCAGGTGGATCAATCTAATCATTTTAGATGTTCCCCGATAAAACGTGAATCCTAGCAACAATATTACATAAAAGGTTAAGTTATCAGTGGTATATTGTAGATTAATATTGAGGTGAATCAACAATGGATGGACAAAAGTTACAAAGTATGAGATAAAATTAGGCCGTCATTCTAAAAATGAACAGTAGTAAGCAAGCATTAAAGGACTTAAATTTATATATATGGAATGAGCAACGATAGTAAGCTGGGATTTGGTAGCAGTTCTCAACAACGATAAACTAAAGTAAGAGTTATAGCAGTAAATTCATACGAATGGTTAAATGGACCTATGCGATGAGATATAACAATATTCGTGAATTCAACCAAGTACCGAACGAAGAACTTCAGTATACTCATAAATGCCCAAAGGGACATCTTATCAAGCTCTACATGTGAATCCTAGAGATTGGGCACACTTATAAGATCAAAACTATGCAGGCTGCATGATGAAATGTAGCAATAGTTACGAGATTGGAAGGGTTCCAACTACAAGTTGTGGTGTGAGAAGGAAGCCTAAGGGAGGATACCCTAGACTTTGGTCTTATTCACAAAACACTCGCCTAGATGGCAAGGAAAGTTCTAAAGTATTCGGAAGATATAAGTTAAGAAAATGATAAGAGCATTAGTCAACATTCGAGGACGAATGTTCCAAAGGGGGGGATGATGTTACACCCTGCAATATTACGTCAAAATTACGTCCCGCAGTATTATATTAGGACAATGTTATGCTTCGCAGTAATAAGTTACGACAGTGTTGCACCCAGCAGTATTGTACGTTGAATTTGTCGTAAGGTAATTGACATCAGTCCAAGGAAAAGATTATTTGGAGTTATAAGGATTGTAAGTGATGAATAAATTTGTGAAGGTGAGAGGGGAAGCAAGTCGAAGAAAATGAATTTCGTTGAAATTTGGTATTTTGGGATAAAATACGGCTCAAGCTAAAATACTCGATATTTATGGACTAGTACCATACAAGGTACCACATGACCATAATAGTAAGGCATATAAGGTATGTGAAAAGTGAGTAATATTTTAAGTAAGTTGGAATAATTCTCAAAATTTTGGGGTAATTGGTTTATTATCGAGTAACGGGACATCGCCCGATTAACTAATAAGTGGATAAAATTTGATAAACTAACCACCCCACCCACGTGCCACAAGGCCACTAATTAAAGAGAATGACTCATAAACAATTGAAATAGGTGTCTAATCTTATCCCTACAAGGAATCTGATAAACCCATTAATAATACACATCAAATTAGTATCAAGTCCATTAAAAACCAAGAAAACAGAAGCAAACTTCATTCTTGTGTGACTTTAACATCTTATGAATTTAGCCTCAATTTGTTCTTGGTTTGAAACCAAGAACGTGAACATGACTATTTCGTCCAAACAATTCCACTCTTTAGCCAAAAATATTTCGGTAGAAATTTCAAAAGGCCACTACAATTTCGTTCAAAATTTCAAAGGGATTCAGGCAGAATTTTGTTCAACACATTTCATGGAAGTAGAAGCTTCATTCCGTTCAAATAATTCCAGGAACAGGTATGTTAATGCCCTCCCTTCTTTCTTTTGGCATGGTCCAAATTATACTGAAGAAACGAGCAAATACACAGTTTTCTATAAATTACTCTATTTATAGAAATAATAGGGGTGTCTATATTCTTGATTCCCCATGAGAATTATTATTATCTTTTGTTCATGGGTCTCAGAATAATACGTAGTTGGAAAAGTTTATCCGGAAGGAATATCGAGATTATTATATATTTTTCATGTATTTCACTCATTTATACATGTGCATTGACCCATGACTAGATGTCGTTATATGCACGTATATATGTAAATTTATGTATATGGGATATGGGAAAAGGCTATGACGTTATATATTCACCACCATCTGATCAGCTGGTATATGATGATGATGTTGCCCATAGTGGCTGAAATATGATCCAAACGACGTTATATACGCGTATATATATATATATATATATATATATATATATATATATATATATATATGGGATATGGGAAATGTTATATCGTTATATATGCACCACCACCTAATCAGCTGGTATACGATGATGATTTTGCCCATAGTGGCCGATATGATATGATGGGATGCCCTAAGAGGCTGATGATGTTATGAAACATGTACCTATGCACGACATGACATTCATATACATATGCATGACGCTAAAAGTAATTTATGATTTACAAAGCTATTCAGACTTACAGGTTGAGTCATGTACTCTATATTTCTTCCATGTCTCTTATGTAATTATTTATGTGCCTTACATACTCGGTACATTATTCGTACTGACGTCTCTTTTGCCTGGGGACATTGCGTTTCATGCCTGCAGGTCTCGATAGATAGGTCGAGAGCCCTCCAAGTAGGCTATCAGCTCAGTGGAAGATGTTGGTGCACTCCATTTTCTTCGGAGTTGCTTGTTTAGTTAGTATGATTTAGACGTGTATTGTTTGGTATGGAGGGACTCTATCCCGACCTTTATGACATTTATGTACTCTTAGAGGCTTGTAGACATATGTCGTATACGTGAAAGATTGTGCGTCCCCTTCGGCCTATGTTTTGAGTTTATAAATGATTATGTTGGCCTATTAGGCCCGTATGTCACGTGTATATGATGATGTAATAAGAAAGATACATTATGTTGGTACTCGGTCTAGTAAGGTACCAGGTGCCCGTCACGGCCCATCGGTTTGGGTCGTGACATAGTTGATTCACTTGAGCCTCCAAGTTGCGAATAGTTGCATCTTACCTTTGTACCCGCAGTTGTATCTCATCATATTGTTCCACAAGACACTTTAGCATATCCTTGATCTTTTTAGATCATCATTCCTAGGTTCTTTGTTCCTATTAACTTCACAAAAAAAAGAAGAACCATCAAAGTAAAGGGTTGGGGGAAGATAAGAAATATTAGCACAACCATGAAAGTGACCATCTTGACCATCACACATATCACATACATTCCACACATAAGATTGAGTTGGTGCACATAATTCGCTCTCGGGAATATATTGCTAATTTTTCCTAGGTGGTTTCCTCCACAATATGCATAAGAAGGATCAAAAGTAGAATTACCAACCTAAAAAATCTAATAATTCCAAGATGCCATGTCTCTTAAGTCAAAAAAAAAATAAACAAAAATAAATCAAATACAAGAAAACAAAAGTAAAAGTTCAAACTTGCAACCTAGAAATATGTACACCTATAGCTATACCATTAGTTCCCCTGCAACGACGCCAAAATTTGATCACGCCCAACTATGCCTCATAAAAAGGACTAAACGGTCGTTGCAAATATAATCTGGTTTACAAGTCTGGAGTCGAATCCCATAGAGAACTAAAGCTTAGTTACAACTGTTCAATATTGCTAAGAAGACATGCTCGAGCAATTCTTATGTTATTAATATTAAGATTCTTATATCTAATTAACTAAATAATTAAAGTAGTAGATTAACAACTAAAGATACTACGGGTTGGAGAAAAGATTAAGGAGGTCTAGAGTTATGATATCCCCTATTGTCGGAATCCTTCCTGCTAAGTTTTCTATAAATTTGCCTAAGTATTCTCTACCGATCACGAGTGCTTTGACTGTCGTAACTCTCTTCTAAGTAATTACAACAATTTACTAGACATATTCACCGAATTACGCTAGCTGGCATTAAGTACAACTCACTCGGATCGCACCCAAGATTTCGTTATCCCTAATCCCACCTTTAAACCCTTCATATTGATTCCTCATATATATTAGAAGTGATGTTATTCAACAACTACCTAAATATTCACTCTCTCTCCTGAGTAATATGCACTAAATAGGCATAGTCGATTGAGAGCTCTTCAACCAACCACAATAATAACATAGTTGAACTTACAATAAATCTATATTAACGTAACATGAAAATTATCCTTCAAGAGGTTCCATCAAAACTCTAGATAACAAATTAGCTATTCATACTAGCATGCATGACCACAATACTAGAATTAATAACCAATAATGAAAATAGGAAGAAGAAAGTGAAAAACTCGTAGAAGAATTCTCCGCCTTGCTCCTAGTGTGTTCTTGCCTCCGTAAGTCTCAAGTGTGTCCAAACTCGATCTCTCCTTCTCCTTCTCTCTAAAATCCGTCAAAAGTGACGTTTTTAGGTCTATTTATATGTTTAGGACAAGACCTAAATGTGTAGGTTAACTCCTAGTCAAGTTGGGAAATAATTAAAACCTTTAAAACTCGGACTGGGCCCGACCTTAGGCCTAGCCTCGCCTGGATAATGCCAGCCTCAGCCTGGCTTTAAGCTGGCCTCGCCAGGCTAAAGCCTAATCGAGCTGGCTTTTGCCCGGCTTCTCCTTTTCACCGTTCTCGTGCGCACTTTCGACGTTTAAGCATCCGTTTAGCTCTACTTTCATCTCCAATTAACCTACACATAAAATAGACTCCATTACGCGCAAATAAAGTGTAATTTATCATTAAAGCATGTATAATGCAAGGCAAATAATGTACGAAACTATGAAATTATAGCCATACATCAAATACAACCGCATCTCAGCGTGTCAAGTGCTAAGGAGATATGGGAAGCTTTTCAAACAACACACGAAAGGACAAATCAAGTCAAGCAGTCAAAGATCGACATGTTAACAACTGAGTATGAGCTATTCAGAATAAAGGACGACGAGTCCATTTCGGACATGCACACTCGCGTCACCTCTATCATCAATGAGCTTCACTCACTAGGAGAAATCATTCCCATGAACAAACTTGTTAGGAAAATACTTAGTATTTTCAAAACTCAGGTTGGGCCCGACCTTAGGCCTAGCATCGCCTGGCTAATGCCAGCCTCAACCTGGCTTTAAGCTGGCCTCGCCAGGCTAAAGCCTAGTCGAGCTGGCTTTTGCCCGGCTTCTCCTTTTCACCGTTCTCGTGCGCACTTTCAACGTTTAAGCATCCCTTTAGCTCTACTTTCATCTCCAATTCACCTACACATAAAATAGACTCCATTACGTGCAAATAAAGTGTAATTTATCATTAAAGCATGTATAATGCAAGGCAAATAATGTACGAAACTATGGAATTATAGCCATACATCAAATATAACCGCATCTCAGCGTGTCAAGTGCTAAGGAGATATGGGAAGCTTTTCAAACAGCACACGAAAGGACAACTCAAGTCAAGCAGTCAAAGATCGACATGTTAACAACTGAGTATGAGCTATTCAGAATGAAGGACAACGAGTCCATTCCGGACATGCACACTCGCTTCACCTCTATCATCAATGAGCTTCACTCACTAGGAGAAATCATTCCTATGAACAAACTTGTTAGGAAAATACTTAGTATATTACCTGGTTCCTGGGAACGCAAGGTAAATGCCATCACAAAGGCAAAGGATTTGCAGAAGCTGACCATTGATGAACTCATTGGTAATATGAAAACTTATGAAATGAAAAAGAAGAAGGACCATGAGAGAAGAAAGCCAAAAATGGAGAAGAACCTGGTCCTCAAGACAGAAAACAATGACACAAGTGGTGAGGATACTGATATGCCTATCTGACAAAGAGATTTGAGAAAATGATTCGCAGAAATGGAGGTATCCCAAAGAGGGGAAGTTCAAGAAAGCCAAGAGGGTATGACCTATGTCATAAATCTGGGACACTTCATCAAGGAATGTCCTCTCCATAAGCAAGACCCGTACAAGCACAACACAGATAAATGAGGCAAAATGAACCAGGTTCTTGACAAAAAATTCAAGAGAAAAGATGTTGCTGACAATGTTGTGAAACAAGCTCTTGCTGCATGGGGAGACTCCTCCAGTGAATCTGGAGATGATGATGATCAAGGTGAGATCTCCATGATGGTAGTAGAAAGTGAAGCAGCTGAATATGATTCCATATTTGCTCTAATGGCAAAATCAAATGATGATGAAGAAAGTGACGATGATGATAAGGTAAACTTTCTGGATGTTCAAAGAAATTTGAAGTCCTATTCTTAAAAGAAGCTTATATCCTTGGCTAATGTTTTAATTGATGCATATCACAGTCTTATTAACAATAAATATGTGCTAACTATGGAACTAGGAGAAATAGAACACGAGAGAGATAATCTAGTGGTGGTTATGGTCGATCTAAAAGAGACCATTAAGAGTTTAAAAAGGGAAAAAGGTATCTTAACTGAGAAAGTTGCAAACATAGAGCATGAGAGAGATAACCTATTAGTAGTAGTTGTAGACCTAAAAGAAATAATTGAGGAACTAAGAAGGGAAAGTAGGCATACGAACACTCAAAAAGGAAAGTAAGTTGCAAGTGAGGCACACCTTAGGCTTGAAAATGAGCTAAAATCAGTGAAATCTAATCTGTGGGCTGAACATGAGAGAAAGAGACAACTTTAGGAAGATCTAGGCAGACTTAAGAATGACGTAGAAAAATCTCTTAAGTGGGCCTGGTTCTCTAATGCAATCACTGCTATATATAAGAACAATGGAGTGAATGGGCAGAGAATCGAATTCCAAAAAGAAAAAAACCCCTACAACCCGCATAGCAAAGTACATTATTGTTCCTGATAACTAGCTCTACACTCACTGTGGTAACACTGGACATTTCAAGGAAACATGTGAAGCCCGATTCCAGTCCAAGTAGAAAAATAAAGTTTTTGCTAAAAAAGTAACTACTGCTAAAAATCCTGGTCCCTCATATAACAAACGTGTGCTTGGACAAAAACAATTTTGATTCACACTTTCCTCATTATAAGGGACCCAAACTTGTTCCTAAGTCTAATACTTGATTCTCTTGTGTAGGGAGTAGTGAAAGGAAGTAGCCAAATATGGTATATGGATAGTGGCTACTCGAAGGATATGATTGGAAGCACTAATGATTTCCTTTCACTCAAAGCCCTACAAGGAGGGAGTGTATCCTTTGGCAATAGCAAAAAGGGATACATTTTTGGAGTAGGAAAAATTGGGAAGTCTCTCACTCACTCAATAGAAAATGTGTATTATGTGAATGGCTTGAAGTACAACTTGCTGATGTCTCTCATATCTGCGACAAAGGCAACAAGGAGGAATTTGTGTCAAAAATCTGCACAATCACAAAACTTGTGACTGGTGATGTGATCCTGATGGCAAATAAAATACAAAAACATCTATGTTGCTGATTTTGAATCACTACATAATGGGGATCTCACGTGTCTGAGTGCTGTGGATGATGATGATGAACCGTGGCACAGAAGGTTGGGCCATGCAAGTTTGACATTACTAAACAAGTTGGTCAAGAAGGACCTGGTTCGTGGATAGCCTAAGTCAAGCTTCAAAGATCACAAGGTGTGTGATACATGTGCAAAAGGAAAGCAGATCGGGTCCTCTTTCAAACCCAAAAAAGAAGTAAGCACCTCAAGGCCATTTGATCTCCTCCATATGGATCTATATGGACCTATGAGAGTGCCAAGTAGAGGAAGAAAGAAATATATTTTTGTCATTGTGGAGGACTACTCTAGATTCACATGGACCTTGTTCCTCAGAACCAAAGATGAGACCTTTTCAGTGTTTGCTGCTTTTGTCAAGAAGATCCAAGTAAAGTTGAGCCATAATGTTGTGCGTATAAGATCTGATCATGGTACATAATTCGATAATGCAAAGTTCGATGAGTTTTGTGCTAAAAATGATATAAGTCACAATTTTTTCAACTCCAAGAACACCTCAACAAAATGGTGTTATGGAGAGGAAAAATAGGACTCTTGAAGACATGGCTAGGACAATGCTAATTGACAGTGGTGTTGCAAAGGAATTCTGGGCAAAGGCAGTCAATACTACATGATACTTAGTGAACAGGTGCATGATGAGGTCCCTCCTGAACAAAACCCCATATGAATTGATGAATGGGAGAAAACCTAAGCTAATACACTTGAGGACATTTGGTTGCAAATGCTTCATCCTCAACAATGGTAAGGAAGCTCTAGGAAAATTTGATGCCAAGAGTGACACATGAGTATTTCTTGGATATTCATCACAAAGCAAAGCCTACAAGGTATACAATAAAAGAACTCAATGTGTTGAGGAAAGCATACATGTGATCTTGGACAAAGCACAACACATTTGGAAGAGTTGCACACGATAAAGCTGATCAAGATGGAGAGGTATCAAATGTCCCTGGTGAAGTCATTGATATAGAAAATGGAAAGGCCGATATGATAAGTCAGGACAAGGAATCAAATGACAGTGGCACAGATGAATATCCAGCTGATATAGAGGAACTTGGTCCCTCAATCACGATGACTAAAGCAGAAAATAGAGTTGTGGATGTTGTACATGGAACTCCAACTGCTGAGGTGAGGAATAAGACACATGGATCATATCCAGAAGAATCTAGATCCTCTCATAATAAGATTCAGGTGTCCAACTAGAAGCACAAAAGCTCACACCCTCTTGAAAATGTGATCACCCCTCTTGACTCAGGAATTCAAACTAGATCAAAGTCAGAAACCCACTTGACTTCTCAGCATTTCTCTGTCAAATTGAGCCCAAAAATATCAAGAAAGCATTAAAAGATGTTGTATGGATTATGGCTATGCAAGATGAGCTCCATCAATTTAAAAGGAACAGTGTATGGCACCTGGTTCCTCGACCTACTGATAAAACTGTCATAGGAACCAAGTAGGTATTTAGAAACAAACTTGATGAGTTTGGAAACTCCACAAGAAATAAGGCAAGGCTAGTAGTTCAAGGGTACAATCAAGAATAAGGAATTAACTATGATGAAATCTTCGCTCCAGTTGATTGAATGAAGGCCATCAGAATACTCATTGCCTTTGCTTCTCATATGGAATTCAAATTGTTTCAAATGGATGTCAAAAGTGCATTTCTGAATGGCGTTCTAAAAGAAGAAGTTTTCGTCAAGCAACTGTCTGGTTTCGAGTGCCATAAGTATCCTAAGAACGTGTTTAAACTTGACAATGCATTACATGGACCGAAGAAATCTCCTCGTGCATGGTATGAAAGGCTATCTAGATTTCTTCTAGAAAATGGCTTTACAAGAGGAAAAATTGACAACGCCTTATTTATGAAGAAACGAGGGAGGAGCCTGCTCATAGTGCAAGTCTATGTTGATAACATTATCTTCGAAGCAACAAATGATTCATTGTGTGAGGAATTTGCAAAACTCATGGGAAGTGAGTTTGAAATGAGCATGATGGGGGAATTGAATTTCTTCTTGGGTCTACAAGTCAAGCAAACTCCTAAGGGCACAATGATAAGTCAACAAAAGTATATCAAAGAGCTTCTAAGAGATTTGAGATGGAGAATTCAAAAATCATTGAAACACCCATTGCTACTACCACTCACCTGGATATGGATGAACCTGGTTCTCCTGTGAATGAGACCATGTATAGAGGCATTATTGGGTCACTCATGTATCTCATAGCAAGTAGACCAAATATTGTTTTTAGTGTGGGACTCTGTGCCAGGTTTCAATCCAATCCAAAGGAGTCTCATCTGAAGGCTCCCAAGAGAATTATGAGGTATCTCAAAGGAATGCAGGACCTGGTTCTCTGCTATCTCTTAGGAGATAACTTTGACTTGATAGGGTATGCTGATGCTGACTATGATGGTTATCTGGTGGATAGGAAAAACACATCCGGCGTGGCACATTTTCTGGGCTCGTGTCTAATTTCATGGGGCATAAGAAAACAAAACTCAATGGCTTTTTCAACTGTTGAAGCTGAGTATGTGGCAGCTACCTCTTGCTGTGCTCAACTGCTGTGGATCAAGAAGCAGTTAGAAGATTTTGGCTATATGACAACACTACTACTCTCAATATAGCAAAAAATCCTATTCAACATAAGAGAACAAAGCATATTGATGTGCAACATCACTTTCTCAAAGACAATGTTGAAAAAGGGCTCATCTGCATGAAGTTTTGCATCATAGAAGATTAAATTGCAGATATCTTCACCAAAGCACTAAGCAAAGAGCATTTTGAAAAGAATCGCTTGGCACTAGGGTTGATGAAATCAAGCTAGGGACCTGGTCCCTCGGTGATTTTCTATAAAAGAAATGTACAAGTAAAATATCTAAAAAGTATTTTCTGGAAAAGTCTAACTCATCTCTATAGTATTGCAGGTAGACACACATAACGATTATATAGCAAACAAGTAGCTAATGCATTGCACTTTGGTCAAAGGATGAGGCTTACATTTGCAAAATCTGTTAGGGAACCTGGTTCCTTGACGCAGGTTAGTACTTCTTCTGTATTCTCATGCACAATTTTTTAAACGGCTGAAACGGTGCCATGTCATTAAATTGTCAGTTTCTCTCTTTCCCCCTTTTTGAACCCAAGTGTCTCATCGGTTATGAAGCTACCCATCTACCTAAAATTGATACTCGTTCCTAATCGGTCCCTCACTCCTCTTAAATAAATTCTCTTACAATCACTTTCATAACTATTCACATCACAAGCCAAAATTCCCTTTTTCTTCAAACCAAACACTCTCTTCTTTCATCAATTCTCACTACACTCCACCATGTCTGAAAATCAGGAAACCCAGAATGTTCCAAGCATCGTCCTCACTGTGTCTTATCCCGTTGAAGCACCAGTTATAGAGCCTACACTCCCTACTCTGACTAGTCCAAACCCTAAGCTAGATTCATAACCACCTAATGTCTCCTCTCCAACCCAGTCGAGTATTGGTTCTCACCGGAGTCGCAAAACCTTGACTCCTAAGAAATTTGTGGTATGACCTCTCCTTCTACCTCATCAAAAAATGGTCGAAGAAGATACAGTGGAGGAAGAAGAAAATCAGGAAATTTCTAGTCTACCATCGGAAGAAAATTCTGCGATGTCTACCCTAGACATTGATTTAAATGCTGTCGATTCTACATGTAATGCTTTTTCTATGCCTTGTGAGTTTACTTTGGATTTACAAGAACAAGAGGCTATAGAAAATATGCTATAAATAGCTACTGAGGGAAGCCTGGTTGGGGGCTGTGAGGGTATATTTGAACGCAATGGGTCTTAGGGGGAAGATACTGGTACACAAGGAGAGGGTAGGGAACTGGTGCCTGTAGAAACCTTGGCACCAGATAGTAATACTGGGGAACCAACTAAGGGTCCTGATCCCTCCGCCCAAGAGGAGCCCTCTGCTTCTACTTGGTATAAAACCCTCGGTTCTCCACAAGAACCCCATGTCAGTACTGATCCTGCTCCTTCTCCTCATATTTATGCTGAGCCATTATTAGTTGTTGTTCTTGAAATGAGACCTCTATCTGAGGACGAGAATGAGGGTAGTGAAGAAGAATATGACAATGTGGATCTTGCGAGTTTCATTACTACTAGGAGTAGAAAGGCATATCCCCAAGAGTAAACTTCTAAGAGACCTATCACTAAGTTGCAGAAGAAGAAAGAACTTGAGTCAGTTTTAAGGAAAAGCAAAAAGGAAAAGAAGAAGAGGAGATTGGTAAAAGATGGAAAGGTTGTGAATGAGAAGGTAATGCCTCCAACACTAGTTGTTGATATTGATGATGAGGTGGAATAGGAACTTGGTTCCTTAGTTTGTAAGTCCTCAAAGAAACTTATTGTTCCAAAGTCCAAAAGGGAGTCATGTGAGTGAAATGGATTTGAGCAATGTTGAGGGTGAAAAATCTGGTGAGAAAGTAGTAGAGAAAACTAGTGAGAGAGTGGTTGAGGATTCTGGCAAAAGAGTGGGTGAGGAGTCAGCTGAGAAGGTTTCCAAGAAATACGCAGACAAAGAAAAGGGTGTGAGAAAATCAGTGAAGTGAAGGGCTGGTGCTAATGAGGAACCTGGTTCCTCTAAGAAGGCCAGAATGAATGTGGTCATGGATGAAGAAAGGGAAAATTTGAGAAATCAGAAGGTGCTATGGGGCCGCACATTTGCCCATGATATTCTTGACATGTTTGGGATGTGCCAACTGGCTGATATCTATGAATTCCAATAGTGGACACATCTATTCACAAGTGACAGTGCCAAAGTGTATGAGGCAGAAGTGCACAGTTTCTATGCTGACTTCTTCATAGTTGAGGATCATAACATCTTCCTAAAAGTGAACAGTGTTGATTGTGCTGGATACTGCTATATAGGAAGCATCTTGGACGTGCCTAGTGCCTACTAGGGGAATGTCTTCTATTGAGGGACCTGCTCTTTTAACTTTAGAAACGCCATCTTGAGGGAAAAGACAACACATCAAGGGGAACAAGTACACAAGAAGGCCCTCCTTCCAGTGTACCAACTATTGTTTGAAATGGTGAACAAAAATGTGCTCCCACGTGCAGAAAGACATTCCATTACATCACGAGCAGACCTGGTTCTCATGGAGGCACTGGATGGCTACACCACTATAAACCTGTCTGGTCTTATGATAGAACACATGAAGAAAGTGGCAGAGTTCAAGGATGGTAATCATGGGCTGCCTTACGGGTTCCTCCTCATTAAGGTTTTTGAGTTCTTCAAAGTCCCTTTTGGAAAAAGCTAAAGTAGATACTCGTAAGCAAACCTTCTCCAAGACCACCCTAGAAGAGTGTGAGTGCATTGATAGGAGTGGAGGGTTTGGCAACAATTCTACTATCTCTCAGCTGAACAATGCTCAGAATAGTGCCACTAAAGAGATAAGGAAGCTGAAGGCACGGAATACTATTCTCGAAGGTCAGCTCAATCAGGTTCAAGAGGCACCTGGTTCTAGCAGCTCTCAAAGCACTGAGGTTGCCCGTCTAACAAAAGAAATTGCTGACCTCAGGAAACAGGTTGAGGACATGAAGGAGAGGCTGCTCAACGAGCAGGTTTCAACTAATGCTCGAATGGACATCCTTCTTAGAACCCTTGCCTCTTCATATGGGCCTTCTCCTTCCAGTGCTCCCTAAAAGTTGTTCCCTTCCAAGTGTCAAGTTCCCAGTGTTTGTCCTCTGTTTTAGTCTTAATGATGTTTATGACTGGTACCTTTTTGTTGTTTTTATTTTGTGGATGATTTGGTAAAAACAGAAGTGCTCCCTACTTTATTTCCAAAAATTAATAAAAATTTCATCCTTTTGCTTTGTATATCTTGCTTTTCTGCTATGTTTTTAGTCATGTTTGTGTGCACACATGTGGCATGAGTTAACTAGGCTAAACTTCCTTTTTTCTTATTGCTTGCGACTAATCTTTTTATAATGCCAAAATGGGGATAATTAATTGAGGGTGAACAAGATGGGGTGCAAATTCAGGGGAATATATGAAATACGTATGCCATTCTGGTTCTTAGGGGAAATTTTAATTATAAGTTTGTCATCATAAAAAAAAGGGGGAAATTGATAGGTTATATGTAACCTGTTATGTTTTGATGATCTAACAAACTTAATATTAAGAACTAGATACGAAACCTGCTACATATCCTCAAGTACTTAAGAACAACAAGTCTTAAGTCGGGGATATGGTTCAACTTTTTAGAGTCAAAGGAACAACAAAGGGAACCAATGGGCACCAGTTCCCTCAGTCACTGTACAACTCAACTCCCCCAGCTGTAAAGTTGCTGCCTGCACACGCAATAATATAAAAACAGTGCAACAGTCAACTTTATGGGGAATGCCCTTTTACCTAACATACTTGCATCATTCAAGTGATGTCACAAATGAATTATTAACATCAAACAAAGGTAAAACAAAATACTTGCACATTCAAGAATCCATCAAGCATTCTCTCAAGTCTGTGTCAATCTTGCAAGTGATTCTCAAGGGCATCAAGAACAAAGAACAACATAACGAAGGATCAGTTTCCTGTATTGAGTCATTACATGTCCTTAGTTGTGTTACACCTTTGTTAAACCACTTTACTTGTAATTCCTACTTAGCTTAGTTAGAAGTATTATGTAGGAAATCTTTGTAAAATGATAAGGCTTGTGTTTGTGTCTTGGCTAGAGTTAGTCGAGTTGTAAGCTTTGCATTAGAGTTATTACAAAAGGACTTGTAATAGAGTTGTTACAAGTTAGTGAGGAATTAAGAGGTTAATTCCTAGGTTACAATAGTTTGTAATCTGAAGTTTGCTCAGTAGTAAAGTTGAAATCGTACAAGGGTAGGTCATGGTTTTTAATCCTGTGTGTTCTGTGGGATCTTACAAATTAGTGAGGAATTAAGAGGTTAATTCCTAGGTTACAATAGTTTGCAATCTGAAGTTTGCTCAGTAGTGAAGTTGAAATCGTACAAGGCTAGAAATTTTTCACGTAAAATTTTATTGTGTCATTTACTTACTACGGTGTGCGTGTGTTCTGTGGGATCTTATAGAGAACATCGTTCTCTATATAGTTTGGTGGACCTTTAGTTTCTATCAAGGGTGGAGGAGGTCAGAGGAAGGGGTGGGGTTGGGTAGTGCGTGGGTGAGAGTGGGGGGTGAGGTGGGGATGGTGGGTGGGGGCTGGTGGAGATGGGGAAGGTTGGAAAATATTTTCCCTTGTCTTGATACGGAAAATATTTTCCACTAATTAGAAAATGAATTTGTAAGAAAAATCTTTTTCAAACATTTAAACCAACCAAACATGGAAAATTAGAAAATATTTTCTAGAATATGGGTCAAGGCAAAACGATAATTCTTTATGGATTAACTTGAGCTAGCCCAAAACAACCCATCTTCAAAATTGTTCCGGTCCAAATCCATTAAAATTTGGACGGGTTAGACGGGTCAAATGGATTTGAGTTAGTTTTGTCATCCCTATATAAAATACATTATTAGGAAGTAGTTTAATCTTTGAAAGGTTAATTTGGTCAATTTTTGAGAGGGTGTGATCAATTAGCTGCCCTTGCTTATAGTGATAAGTTGATAAATATTTTAGGAATCAAAGTGCTTTTAACAACTAGCCGTCTTCAAAAGTCCTTGAAAGTACTGATTAATTCACTGCAATAATTTCCCGGAAAAGTACATTTTAAAACACACAACAAACAATCTCAATGTAACTATTTCTTAAGAGTGTTTCCGGAAAATACTTATTTGCATTTGTATCTCCGTCAAACTATATTAATTTATTATGATTAAATGATAAGTTATTAATTTATTATGATTAAATGATAAGTTGAAGTTTGAGATGTATATTAAATAATAACAGTTAAATTAATAAAGTTGTAAACATAGATGTCACTATTTATGAGTTTAGTGCAAATATTTGGTGCAACCAATTTTTCTTCTAGCATTTGTTCCTTTCTGTATTTTTCGATTGAAAAAGCAAAAGCTAACTACTCATCTGACTTTTGCTTGCATGTTTCGATTGGTACCAACCATTTTGCACGTACGTTCTTGATTTATTTTTTATTATTTCCACGAGTGGAATGGAAGAAAGAAAGTTGTCCTTATCTTCTCCTCCAACCGCTACCTCCTCCCGACATGAAGGAATGCCCAATAATTCTTCGGGGGCTGGTATTTCCTTTCAGTTCTGGTCTGGGGAAGGCCGATCAAAGAAAGGACTCATATCCTGCCTGTTTTATTTGCGTATCAAGAGATTGTAACGACCCAATCGGTCGTTTTGTGTAATTGTACCCCGTTACCCCTTTTATTACTTCACATTTGTGTGCTTATAATTGTTTGACTTGCGGGGTCGGTTAGTTTCGTTCCGGGAAGCTTTCGGGTTGATTTGGACCCTTGATTCTTGACTTAGAAGTTTTACTTCGAAAATGTTGACCAAACTTTGACTTTTAAGAAAACGACCTCAGAACTCTATTTTTATGGCTCCGATAGCTTCGTATCGTGATTTCGGACTTAGACGTATACCTGGAATTGATTTTGGAAGTCTGTAGGTTGATTTGCCGAAATTTGGCAATTTAAAGTTGAAAAGTTTGGCTGTAGGTTAACTTTTAGCTATCGAGCTCGGAATATGGTTTTCTGACTTGGAATAGGTTCGTTATGTTATTTACAACTTGTCTGCAATATTTGGTGTCGTTTGGAGTTGATTTGATAGGATTCAGACGTTTAGTTGTAATTCTAGAAGTTCTTGAAAATTTTCTTGAATTTCATGCATTTTATAGTTCAATTCGTAGTTTTAAATATTATTTTGGTGTTTTGATCGCGCGAGCGAGTTCGTATGATATTTATAGACTTGTGTGGATGTTTGGTTTGGAGCCCTGAGGGTTCAGATGAGTTTTGGACATGTTCCGGAGAGTTTTGGACTGAAATTTGCTAAAATCTGGTACCTGGTGCTCTGGTGTTGCAATTGCGAAGACCAGGCTCGCAAATGCAAAGGCGGCGGTAGGGGGCTAATGTCACAAATGCGACCACCCCTTCGCATTTGCGAAGAAAATAGAATCTGGGCAGTGTTCGCAATTGCGAAGCCTTTCTTGCAAATACGATAAAGTATAAGGCTGTCAGGGTTCGCAAATGCGAGCCCTTGTCCGCAATTGCGAAGGGTTCACAAATACGAACCCTGTGTCGCAAATGCAACATTTGCAGCTAGTTAAAGGGTTGGGAGACGGGATTTTTGAACTTATTCTCTTATTTTTGAACCTTAGACTAGGTAGGAGGCGATTTGGAGAGGGGATTTTCACCTACAAATCTTGGGTAAGTGATTCTAATCTATTTCTAATCATATTCCATCAACATTTCTTAGATTTTAACATCAAAATCATGTTAATCAAAGTGAATTTTTTTGAAACTTTGTCAAGTTTTTGAAAATTAAGAAATTGAGTTTTGAAAGTCGATTTGGACTCGATTTTGAAACTAATTACATATATGGACTCGTAGGGTCATGAGTAGATGAAGTCTACCATTGGCCCCGGGTTTTGATCGAGAGGGCCCCGGGTTGGCTTTTGTTGACTTTTTGGGAAAAATATTAAGATCTTAGCTTTATCTATTGCAATTGAATTCCCTAGTATTGTTTGATAATATTAAGACGATTTTGGTTAGATTTGAGCCATGTGAAGGTGAATTTTAAGGAAAAAGCTATTTTCGAGTGTTGAATTGGCCTAATTGAGGTAATTATCTTGCCTAACTTCGTGTGAGGAAATTACCCCCTAGGATTGCTATTGTTGATTCAATTGTGCTAAGTGAAATCCATGTATGCAAGGTGACGAGTGGGTATACGGATTATACGTGGTATTTGACAGGTTTAGGCTACTTAGACTATTTCTATGAACATGATATGAATGCTATATCATGTTCTAATTCTTTTAGTCAATCTATTCATACTTGTGTTAGTCTATCCTTACATGCCTTAAGTGATTTCGTTAATACTTGTTCTACCTACTAATCGATCACTTGCTCTCCTTCTTTAATTGAACTTGTTGCTTTTTTGTATTGTTACATGCTATCTCTTCATTGTTAATCATCATTGTTTGAAGTTGTTGATCATGTTATCTCTTTCCTTATCGATTATCATTTACTTGAAGTAATCGTTCATATTATCCCTTTCCTTGTTAATTTCCATTATTTGAAACTCCTTGTTAAATAATATCTCTTTTTTTGTGAGTTAATCTTATCCAATATAATATCATGGTTATATATTATTTCTCTCATTGTTGAGTTAATTGGTGTTGAAGTTGTGAAAGACGTTAAATCGTTGAGGTGAAGTTAGTTATTGTTGAGACATCTATCTTATTAAGTATTTTACCTCCATTGTTGTTGTTGATATTCTTGTATACGTTGTGGTGAAGCCATGGGCTATTGTTGATATTGGTATTGTTGTTATTGTTGGCCAGTTGTGATATATGGACATTTGTGATGCGAATTGTTATTGTGATATGATATTGACGCACAATCGACGGTATAAGGCTTGGGGTTAATGTGCATGCGGTGGTATAAGGTAGGACTTATGGGCGTGTTGCTTGTAGGGGAACTACGTGAAGCCACGCGGCGTCATAAGGAGGGCTAAAGTGCGTGTAGTTATTTCGAAAAAACTATTTTCAAAACCCTATTTTCAAATGTAAAGTTTACACGGCGGTATAAGGAAAGATTGTGATTGAAATTGAGAAATGTGAATACGAGGCGGTACCTCAGTTTTGATTTCATTATACACGAGGCGGTACCTCGTTATGATTATTACTGTTTATTTCAGGTTGCAAAATTTTTTGGTGAGAATATTTCTTGTTGTCTCATTCCTTATTGTTCTAGCAATTGTTGTCCATACATGATCATTGTAGCCTCTTTAGTTGCTTCTGTTGATTCTGGTACTAGTCATACTATCATCTTATTTCGTATCAGTTGTTTCTTCACTTTCCATTACATATCCATATTATATTTCATTCTATTTATTGTATCCTAGTATATGCATTGTCTTGGCCTCGTCACTACTCAACTGAGGTTAGGCTTGATACTTACTGGTTACCATTGTGGGTACACTCATACTTTACTTCTGCACATTTTTGTGCAGATCCAGGTATGTCTGCTCGTGCCGGTCATTAGAGATTATTTGTAGCTGCTGCTTGGGAGACTTCAAGGTATACCTGTTCTACGTCCGCAAGCCTCAGAGTCACGTTCTTTATTTTACTTCGTGTTGTATTTCTTTGAGATAGTGATGTACTAGATATTCTAGAATTATTTTATACAGCTTATGACTCAGTTTCACCGATTTTGGGGAGCGTTCTGTTGAGATTATGTTGATTCGGAAGATTATATCAGTATTCAACTTGTTTAGTATTTGATAGTTTGGTATTGCCAAGTTATTATTATTTGTTAGGCTTACCTAGTCGTAGAGACTAGGTGCCATGACACCATTGTACGGAGGAAAATTTGGGGTCATCACAAGATTCCTCCCCCTGCAATAAATCCAAAAATGTCCATCGTTGATCATAAATTAGATTTCCCAAAACTTTTAAGAGTAATACCGCAAGATTGCACTCCTTGCTTTGATTCAGTGCTTACTTGACAATAACTGTGTGGATAGGTTTATTAGATTCAGCTCAAATTATAAGTACGTGGTTGGAATATACACAGACAAAGCAAGTATTCATTATACAAATATACGATACTTTGCATTTGCTGTAATTAAAAATTAGGAATTTGTTTCTACCATAAAATTAACACTCATGCAAAAATGATAGTGATAATATCTTCAACGAGGAGAAACCCTTAGCTAGTGAGAGGTATCGTAAGAGTTAAGACACAGCTTTGTAAGAAAATTTCATTTTAAAGTGTATGTAGTACTATCTTTTTTTAATAAAGGAATTTATTTATATACTCTAGTTCTAAACCGCTCATAAATAACACAAACTAAATATTAATTTGAAGCATAAATTAATGCCTTAAAATTATTACTATCTTAAATTCAAAACACTAGGGACGTTTAGTAGCCGGATAGAGAGGAGTTATCCATGTATTAAAACTAGGATAACTTTATATATTGTTTGGTTAAAAGAAGGATAAAGAATAATCTCCACATAGAAGCTAGTTTAAGTTATACAATGTTTGGTTGTTTTTTCCTCTTTTTCACATAAAATGTAGCATTGCTAATACAATGTTTGGTTTATATTTTCTTTTCCGCATAACTAATACATATATAAGTTTATGTATTATTTATGTAGGGTAGAAAGTGAAATAACTTATACATGTATTTGTAATACTTGTATGTATTAGTAATACTTGTATTAAAATACAAAATGACATGAATACCCTTTATTCAAACTTGTATTTTTTTGTTTAAAAAAATATATTTAAACTATACTAACAATTTTAATAAAATAAAGTAAGCTAATAATGAATAACACTCACATTATATTTATATTACTAATTCTTATATAACTACCGCATAACTAATTCATGTATAACTAATTCCAACATAACTTGCATAACTTATCCTTGCATAACTAATACATACATAACTAATCCATGTATTACTTATTCATGTGTACTAATACCTGTATAAGTAATACATATATAACTCAAACCAAACAACCCCTTAAATATCGAATTGTGATAATAAGTAAACGGATATCTCTTGTATAAAATAAAATTATGCATACGTGTAAGTTGAAAAAGTTAGGCTATGAAGTGATCCCTCGATTTATTAATCTTCGTTTGTCAATTATAGAGAAGTAATGATGTCGAAAAGACATCCAACTCTGACAAATGCATAGAACTGTCACTTTCCCATGGATTTGCCATGACTTTTTAGATGATATGCCAATTATAAATTCATAATTAAGTACTATTACTTACAATTTTTCTGTATCGTCCGAAATGCTGCATGCAAAATGACGAAAACTACAACCTACTACATTTTTTGGACGTTAAAGTATTGGTAAAAACGCATGCGCATGTTGCCAGCTGATTTAGCGATTGTATTGCCTTAGATCTCACGTTATTAGAACAATCATGTAACTATATTCCCTCCCCTTTTAACTGCTTGTGTACCGAACGACAAATTAAAGAATAGCTGCATATGTTGAAATAATTATATTCACTCCCAAGGGGAATTTGGTCCCAATTTTCCCCCATCCCATGAAGCAAACAAATTTATTCAATTACTTGACTGTTCCACGATCCAACGATTTGACAAATTTAATCTGATTAATATAATCGATATCGTAGTATTAAAACGGCTTTTAATTCCATCACTTCAAAATACCCTTAACGGTCATGCATTATATATAGTGTGTGTAACAGAAAGACATATTATTGACAGATTCATTAGAGCAATATGATGTCGCCGACGACATGGCAAACAGGGACCACTCTACAGTGAAGTCTTTTTGTCTGTATCCTCTCGACAACAGCTCATGTCACAACAGCTACTGTCTTCTATAATGCTACGACGGTGTATCTCTATCTTAACTTCTTAAGTAGTGGAGCGGTAATAATTTCTCTCTCGATTACTACGGGTATATGTATTACTTCCTTCAAGTTGATCATGTATTTTTATTATTTATGGATCATTTGATTCACATTGTAATTGCACAACCTTGTGTTAGAAATAATCATAAATTGAAAACGAGATGGAAGAAGTTTGAGGCGTGAGAATGATTTCTCTTAAAAGAAGATATTGCTCGTATTTAAATTGGGAAAACACAAGCAATCTTTTTCAGAATACAACAAGCTAATTGTAAAGACCCAACGGGTCATTTTGAGTGTATTAGTCTCAATCCCCTATTTATTGCTTCCTCTGTTTCATTTTATGCTTATGTGACTTGCCGGGTTAGTTGGTTCGGGTCTTGAAAAATTTCGGAATGAATTGAGACACGTAGTCTCAAGGTTGGAAGCTTAAGTTGAAATAGTTAACTGGATATTGACTTATGGGTAAACGACTCCAGAATGGAGTTTTAATAGTTCTGTTAGCTCCGTTGGGTGATTTTGAACTTAGGAGCGTGTTTGTGATTTGAAGGTTCGTAGTAGAATTAGGCTTGAAATGACGAAAGTTGGATTTTTGAAAAGATTGACCGAGAGTGGACTTTTTGATATCGGGATCGGATTGGAGTTTCGAAAGTTGGAGTAGGTCTGTGGTGTCATTTGTGACTTGTGTGCAAAATTTGAGGTCAGTCGGACTTGATTTGATAGGTTTCGGCATCAGATGTGGAAGTTTGAAGTTCTAAAGTTCATTAGGCTTGAGTCGACGCACAATTTGTAATTTTAGCTTTGTTTGGTGTGATTCGAAGGCTCGATTAAGTTCGTATGATATTTTAGGACTTGATGGTATCTTTGGTTAAGGTCCCGGGGCCTTCGGGTGTGTTTCAGATCATTATCAGATTTATTTTGGACTTAGAGGAATGGCTGATGCTGGGCTGTTTCGGGTGTCATCGCGTCTGCGATAGGATTGGCCGCAGGTGCGGACTCACAAAAGCGAGCTTTGAGTCGTAGATGTGGAGCTGACCTTGCCCAGCAATGGTCGCAGAAGCAGAACTGTAACGACCCGGCCGGTCGTTTCATGAGTTACCGCTTCGCTTCCCCCATTTATGCTTCTTTTTGTCTTGTTCAGTTGTATTATGTGGCATCGTGTTGGTTAGTTTGGATTCAGAGTGGTTTTGTAGAGAAATGAGACACTTAGTCTCTTAAGTTGGCATTTTAGTTGGAAAAGTCAATCGGAAGTTAACTTGTGAGTAAACTATCTCGGAATTTGGTTTTTATGATCCGGATAGCTCCAGGAGGTGATTTGGGACTTATGAGCGTGATCATAATGTGTTTTGGAGGTCCGGAGTAGATTTAGGTTTGAATTGGCAAAATTGAAATTTTGGCGTTTTTCGATTGGTAGCAGAGATTTTGATATAGGGGCCGGAATGGCATTCCAAAAGTTGGAGTAGGTCCTTTATGTCATATGTGACGTGTGTGTAAAATTTTAGGTCATTCGGACGAGGTTTGATAGACTTTTTGATCGAAAGCGGAATTGGGAAGTTTTGGAATTTCATAGGCTTGAGTCCGATGATGTTTTGATGTTGTTTTGAGTGTTCCGAAGGTTGGAACAAATTTGAATGATGTTATGGGATATGTTGGCATGTTTGGTTGAGCTTCCGAGGGCCTCGAGTGAGTTTCGGGTGGTTAAATGGATCAAATCCTTGTTTTGAAAGTTGCAGATTTTCTGCTGCTTCTGTTGCAGACTTTTGGCCTTCGCGTTCGCGAGAGGGCTCTCCCATTCGCGAAGGGATGAGTAGTAAGGCTGGAAATTTGCCTTCGCGTTCACGATGTTGGTCCCGCATTCGCGAAGGGTGAGGTTCTGTGTGCATCGGGAACACGATGGGGTTCCCGCATTCGCGTAGAGTAATTGGAGCAGCTGGGGTCCTAGTCATTTGTGCTTCACGTTCGCGCTGGGTGGGTCGCGTTCGTGATGGTCTGAGAAGCTGAAGCTTCGCGTTCGCGTTTAGGAGGTCGTATTCACGAAGAAGGATTAAGTGGTCCACGGATTTTTGTGCTTCGCGATCGCGAGGCTTTGACCGCGTTCGCGAATAAGGAAAGGTCACCTGGGCAGAATGTTTAAATAGCCATTGTTCACGATTTTGGGTCTAACTTCCACTATTTTTGAGCGATTTTGGAGCTTTTTGAGAAATATTGAAGAGGGAATCAAAGGGAAACATTTGGAGGTAAGATTTATGGACTTAATACTCGATCCTATTGTGATTTATATCTAATTAAACGTGAAATTTGTGGAATCTAAAGCCTAAAATTGAGGAGTTAGAGCTTGAAATTGGAGACTTTGATTTGAGGATTTGAGGGGCCGTTTGTGGTCAGATTTTGATGTATTTGATATGTATGAACTCGTGAGAATGTAAGGATTCTAGTTTTGTAATTTTTATCAGAATTGTGCGCCCGGGGGTCGGGTTTGACCAATTTCGGGATTTTTGATGTAAGTTGGTTATTTTCGAGTGGGCTTTGTTCCCTTAGCATGTTTTGATGGTATGAATCTATTTTTTGCTAGATTTGGAGCATCCGGAGGTCGAGTCGAGAAGCAAAGGCATCACGGGCTAGAGCTTGGACCAGATTGAGGTAAGTAATGATTATAAATACTGTCTTGAGGGTATGAAACCCCGGATTTCACATTATTGTGCTACTTTGAGGTGACACACACGCTAGATGACGAGCATGGGGTCGTGCACCATTGGGGATTGTGACTTAGTTCGTCTCGTATGACTGTTAAGTCGTGTAATTGATTGCAAACATGTTTGGTATCATTGTGTTTTGGAAAGTATTATCATGTTTTGGGCTGAATGCCATATTTGGGCCTCGTACCAACTATTTTAGACCCTTAGTGGATTTTTACTACTATTCCTCACTGTTTTGACTTCATATTTGTAATCAGTCATGTTGTATTCTACTCTTTTCATAACTCGGCCATATTTACTCCGTTGACATTTTAAATAATATTTTGGGCTGAGTACCATGTTTTACTGTTGTCTGAGTGGCTTGAGAGATTTCAGACTGAGTGAGACCGAGAGCCTGTGTTGTGAGGATATTATGGAATTGGGCAGCGCACCGCTGCAAGTTGTACTAATTCATGATTATGAGGCTGAAGGCCTGATTTTTTACAGCACGAGGTGGCGTGTTATGAGGCCGAGGGATAGTTTGATTATACCACGAGATGGCTTGCTATAGCGTTTGGGCTGTAGGAGCCCCTTCAAAGTCTGCACACCCCCAGTGAGCGCCGGTACCCAGTGTGAGATGTGATATTGCTCGAAGGGCTGTTGTTGTTTCATGTTATTACCCGAGGGGCTGATATGAGTGATTGTGAGGTAGCCCGAGGGGCTGGTTTTGTTGATATTTTGCCCGAGGGGCAGTTGTAGTACTTGTTTTGCCCGAGGGGCTGTTTTACATTTCTATCCTTTTTATCATTGTTTTCATCACTCTTTGAAACTATTGAAAGATGTTTTTAGATTTTTTTTCTGAACTGAGATGTTTTCACGTGTTTTACTGTTTTACTGCATTGTTCTGGACTTATACTATTTTGTTGTAGCGTTATGCAGTAGTTTACGTGTTTTCTTACTGTTCAGCTACCTTTACTTTTATTACTTACTAAGTTGGCATACTCACATTACTCCCTGCACCCTGTGTGCAGATCCAAGAGTCTCGGGTCACGCTAGCGAGTGTTGATTTGTCTTCTAGTAGGCTTTCAGAGTTGACTAGGTAGTTGCTTGGCGTTCGCAGCCCAGTGCTTCTCCTTCCTATCTTTATTCCGCTTTGTATTAGCTTTGTTTCAGACTATGTCGTCTTTTCATATTTCTAGACGAGTTGTAGTTGCTCATGACTAGTGACACCCTGATGCCGGGTTGTGTTTTGTTTTCCTATTGTTCTATTCTACCTTACATTTTAGGATTTTAGCTTATTAATGACTTTTAAATGACTTATTATAATTGTTTGATTAGTTTTGGGGTTTGTGTCGGATGGCCTAGTTTCACGATAGGTGCCATCATGATCAGGTCATTTTTAGGTTCGTGACAAGTTGGTATCAGAGCCTAGGTTACATAGGTCTCACGAATCATGAGCAGGTTTAGTAGAGTCTCGCTGATCGGTATGGAGACGTCTATATTTATCCTCGGGAGGATGCATAACCTTTAGGAAAACTTCACATTCTTGAATTCTTGTCGTGCGATTCTGTTGATCCTAGTACTAAACTTCTGTCATTCTATTCTCTCACAGATGGTAAGGACACGTGCTGCCGGTCAGGATGGATGACTACCAGTACCACCAGCTAGGGACACTAGAGGCCGAGGATGCGGTCAAGGCCAAGGTAGGGGCAGAGGTGCAACCCGCACAATAGCTAGGGCAACACCTGCAAATCCACTAGCCGCCCCAGTTCATGATCAGGTCCCAGTTGTGGATGCTTCAGCAGCACCAGCTCAGGCACCAGCTCTGCCTATTGTGATTCCAGGCCTTCAGGAGGCCCTGGCCCAAATTCTATCAGTGTGCACTGGCCTAGCTCAGGCAGTCTCAGTTACTACAGCCACAACTACTTCTCAGGACGGGGGAGGCATTCAGATTCCCGCCGCTCACACACCTGAGCAGGTCGTGCAGGGACTTTAGATATCGGGGGCACCTCCAGCCCAGCCGGTTGCAGCTGCTCAGGACTATGTAGCTCCTGTTATGCTAGAGGATGAGCAGCGCATATTAGAGAGGTTTGGTATACTTCAGCCTCTGACTTTCAGTGGTACAGAGGGCAAGGATGCCCAGGGTTTCTTGGACAAGTGTTAGAGCATTCTTCATACAACGGGTATTTTGGAGACCAGTGGGGTAGCATTTACTACTTTTCAATTTTCTAGAGCTGTCTTCACTTGGTGGGAGGCTTATGAGAGGCGTATGCCTATTGGTGTAGCGCCCCTTACTTGGCAGTAGTTCTCTATTCTCTTTTTGGAGAAGTATGTGCCACAGTCCCGTAGGGAGGAGCTGCACAGGCAGTTCGAGCAGTTGCAACAGGGTGATTTGACTGTGACACAGTATCAGATAAGGTTCTCGGAGTTAGCTCGTCATGCTGTTTGGTTTGTTCCAACAGATAGAGAGAGGATCAGGAGGTTCGTTGATGGCCTCACATATCAGTTTTGGATTCTCATGACCAGGGAGAGGGTGTCAACTGCTAATTTTGAGGAGGTTGTTGATATCGCTCACGAGATTGAGTCAGTTCATCGCCAAGAGCGAGATGAGAGAGAGGCCAAGAGGCCTCGGGGATCTGGTAGTTTCAGTGGTGCCCCTTCAAGAGGTTAGTTTTAGCACGGTAGAGGCCGCCCATTCAGGCATGCTCAGTCAACCCGCCCAGGTTATCATGGGGCATCATCGGGCCATGGTTCTCACAGTTTTCATCAGGTCCATTCATCACTCAGCGGCCTTCCAGCCTAGAGTTCGTCCCGTGCTCCATCAGTTCAGGGCTCTTCTATGCCAGGTGCATCTGCTAGTCATCCTGGTGCTAGGGGTTCCCGTCAGTCCCCATTTTCAACACCAGGGAGTTGTTATGAGTGTGGAGAGTTGGGTCACATGTGGAGACAATGTCCTCATTGTCTTGGAGGTTCATCTCAGTAGAGGAGTCAACCATCGACTTCGACACCAGTTACTTCACTACCCACCCAGCCAGCTAGGGGTGGAGTACAGTCAACTAGGGGTCTCCCCAGAGGGGGAGGTCGATCAGGTGGTGGTCAGGCTCGTTTCTATGCACTCCCAGCTAGACCCAATGCTATTGCTTCAGATGCTGTGATTATAAGTATTGTCTCAGTCTGCCACAGAGATGCCTCTGTGTTATTTGATCCCGGTTTCACTTTTTCATATGTGTCATCATATTTTGCTAGTTATTTAAATACGCCTTGTGAGTCTCTTGTTTCATCTATTCGTGTATCTACTCCGGTGGGCGATACTATTATTGTGGACCGTGTGTACCGGTCGTGTGTAGTGACTATTAGGGGTCTAGAGACTTGAGTGGACCTATTATTGCTTTGTATGGTAGACTTAGATGTGATAGTGGGCATGGATTGGCTATCTTCATGTCATACTATTTTGGACTGTCATGCTAAGACAGTGACATTGGCTATACCGGGTGTGCCACGGATCGAGTGGCAAGGTTCAACTGATTTTGTTCCCAGTAGGGTGGTCTCGTTCTTGAAGGCCCAGCGGATGGTTGGGAAGGGTTGTCTTTCATACTTAGCCTTTGTAAGGGATGTCGGTGCAAAGATTCCTAGTATTGATTCTGTTCCTGTTGTGAGGGATTTTCCCGATGTGTTTTCTACAGACCTGCCGGGTATGCCACCGGACAGGAATATTGACTTCGGTATTGATTTGGTATTGTGCACTCAACCCATTTCTATTCCACTGTATCGTATGACACCAGTGGAGTTGAAGGAGCAACTTCAGGAACTCCTTGTTAAAGGGTTCATTCGACCTAGTGTGTCGCCTTGGGGTGCGCCTGTTCTATTTGTGAAGAAAAATGATGGCACGATGAGGATGCGAATTGATTACAGGCAGTTGAACAAAGTTACAATCAAGAACAAGTATCCTCTGCCTCGTATCTATGATTTATTTGACCAGCTCCAGGGCGCGAGAGTGTTCTCCAAGATTGATCTTTATTAAGGGTATCACCAGCTGAAGATCAGGGACTCAAATATTATTAAGACAGCTTTTAAGACCCGATAAGGTCATTATGAGTTCTTGGTGATGTCTTTTGAGCTTGAGAGATTTCTGACTGAGTGAGGCCGAGGGCCTGTGTTGTGAGGATATTATGGGATCGGGCTGCGCGCCACAATAAGTTGTACTGATTCATGATTATGAGGCCGATGGCCTGATTTGTTACGCTACGAGGTGGCTTGTTATGAGGCCGAGGGCCAGTTTGATTATGCCACGAGATGGCTTGTTATAGCGCTTGGGCTTTAGGAGCCCCTCCTTAGTCTGCACACCCCTAGTAAGCACGGGTACCCAGTGTGAGATGTGATATTGCCCGATGGGCTATTGTTGTTTCATGTTATTGCCCAAAGTGCTGATACGAGTGATTGTGAGGTAGCCCGAGGGGCTGGTTCTATTGATATTTTGCCCGAGGGGCGGTTGTAGTACTTGTTTTGCCCGAGGGGCTATTTTACGTTTCTATCCTTTTTCTCACTATTTTCATCACTCGTTTGAAACTATTGAAAGATGTTTTAAAAAGGTTTTTCTGAACTGAGATGTTTTCACGTGTTTTACTGTTTTACTGTTTTATTCTGGACTTATACTGTTTGGTTGTAGTGTTATATTGTGGTTTATGTGTTTTCTTACTGCTTAGCTGCCTTTACTTTTATTACTTACTGAGTTGGCGTACTCACATTACTCCCTGCACCCTATGTGCAGATCCAAGAGTCTCGGGTCACGCTAGCGAGTGCTGATTTGTCTTCCAGCAGGCTTTCAGAGTTGACTAGGTAGCTGTTTGGCATTCGCAGCCCCGTGCTTCTCCTTCCTATCTTTATTCCACTTTGTATTAGCTTTGTTTAGACTATGTCGTCTTTTGATATTTCTAGACGAGTTGTAGTTGCTCATGACTAGTGACACCTCGATGTTGGGCTATGTTTTGTTTCTGCACTGTTCTATTCTACCTTACATTTTGGGATTATAGCTTATTAATGATTTTTGAATAACTTATTATAATTGTTTGATTAGTTTTGGGGTTTGTGTCGGCTGGCCTAGTTTCACTATAGGTGCCATCACGATCGGGTCCGTTTTAGGGTCGTGACAAGAACATTTTCCATAGAAGTGACTTCGCTTCTGCAAAAGCAGAGGCACATAAGCGCATTTGATCGCAGGTGCGATCTCGCAAATGCGGACCCTTTGTCCGAAAAAGCGAAAGCCCATGACTTAGGTGTTTTCCACACCTGCGATATTTTTTTCGCTGTGCGGCATCGCAGAAGCAGTTCCTTGTTCGCAGATGCGGATTCACTGGGCAGAATGGTTTAATATCTAGGATTTGCTATGTTCTTCATATTTTGAGATATAGAGTTCGGATTGAGGTGATATTTTGAGAGATTTTCAGCGAAACCATTTGGGTAAGAATTCTACGCTCTTTTTGGTTAATAACCACTAATCTATCATTTATTTCTTCATTTAATTAAGGATTTGGGATGAGAAATTTAGGGGAAAATGGTGAAAGTTCTTAAACCGAAATTTTGGAAATTGAAAGGCGATTTGAGGTCGGATTTGGTATGGGTGAACTCGTGGCCGAATGAGTTTTCGTATTTTGTGACTTTTATCCGATTTCAAGATGCAGGCTGGGGTCGACCTTTTGGGGCAATTTTCGAATTTCTTGTTAAAGTTGTGATTTCACTAATTAGATTAGTTTTTTATAGTTATATTTATGTATGAAATTGCTTTTGGATAGATTTGGGCCATTCAGTGTCGGAAAGTCGAGGGAAAGGCATTCTTATTGACTGATTGAGCTTGGTTCGAGGTGACTTACCTAACCTTGTGTGGGGGAAAATCCATTTAGGATTTGGTACTATTGTAACAATTTATGATATGTGAGTGCCGTGTACGCAAAGTGATGAGTGCGTACACGGGCTAAATGTTGAAAATTCAATTTTTGCTAAGTAGTAACTTGTTTATATCTTAAATGAGTTATCCCAACATGTGTAGTCATCATGTTTAGCCTAATATCGCATATCTACGTGTCAAGGTTCTTACTTGAAATCTGTGCAACATGCTTAGTTGAATTCCTGTTTTCCCTTGATTTTTATATTTAGTCTTTAACTATAGGATTCCTTGCTGTGATTTCTTTGTTCCATCTTTTTATATTCTAGTAGGGCCCTGACATGACCTCGTCACTACTCTACCGAGATTAGGCTTGACACTCTCAACAACTCAATCACTCGGCTCTCAGCCCTCAATAATCATACTAATAGGTACCTGCGCTCACTGGGGGGCTCCGGAGGAGGGGGGCTTCTTCAGCCCAAGCGCTATATCACTGCGACGTGCAGCCCGAACCATCTTATTAATAGCCATAAGGCTCGTTGCGGCGTGCAACCCAATCCAATATAGATCATTAGCCCTAAGGCTTGTTGCGGCGTGCAACCCGATCCAATATATATATTCCTGAGGCTCGTTGCAGCATGCAACCCCATCCTTATACACTCATATAGCTCACAACTCGGCACTCAAGCCCAACAAAGATAATAACATGTATAAATGATGAATAAGAAGGGACGGAGGTAAAATACACAAGTAATATCATAAGTGAGAACAAAACAACAAACAACAGTTAGTCCAGCAAGTACACGACCTCACGGGTCCTAACAGTGATAGCATAAGGCCTAAACATGATTTCTAACATGAAGTGCAGTCAATTTCCATAAAAACAAAGTGAACAAGTAGTAAAATAGTAGGCTAATTAATTCTACAGTCTCACGGGACGGAACAAGTCACAATCCCTACGGTGCACACCCACATGCCTGCCACCTAGCATGTGCATCACCTCAAAAATAATCATACGTCACAAAACCTGGGGTTTCATACCCTCAGGACCAGATTTACAATTGTTACTTACCTCAATCTGAGCAAAATCCTACTCCGCGATGCCTTTGCCTCTCGAATCGGCCTCCAAACGCCCCAAATCTAGCCACAAGCAGTACAATACCATTAATATATGCCAAATATTACCTCAAAACTCACCAACTAGGTATAAAATCAGTAGGGAAACACCATTATTGAAGATAAATAAGCACAAGGACCTTACCTCAGTGATTGCTTCAAAATCCCTCTAACAATTCCCAAAATCCGAGCTCAAAAATGATAAAAATGGTGAAAAATCCCGAAGTATTCTATTTATACCTTTTGCCCAGCGAAACCGCACCTGCGGTCTCTTTGCACTTCTGCAACACCACATCAACGGACCAAGCTCTGCTTCTCTGGAGAATCACTTAAATCCGACCCCCGTTTCTGAGATCAAGAACCACATTTGCGCTCATCGCAGGTGCGAAATTAACATCGCACCTGCGGACCAACACATGCACCTGCGCCTACTCCCTGCTTTTGCGACCATCGCAGGTGCGACAAGCCCCTCGTACCTACGAATTTTTCCCGTCCTTCTCTCTTTCGCTTCTGCGGGCTCGCACCTGCGATGAGACATGTGCATGTGCGATTATGACAGATGAGTTCAACTTCAGCAGCCTTCCAAATTCCAAACTTGTTCCGTAAATCACTTGAAATCAACCCGAGGCCCTCGGGACCTCCACCAATCATACCGACAGATCCTATAACATCATACGAACTTAGTCAAACCTTCTAATCACTCAAAACAACATCAAAACACCAAATTACCTCGGATTCAAGCATAAGAACTTCTAAACTTTCGAATTCCACAAACAATGCCGAAACCCACCAAATCACGTCCGAATGACCTCTAATTTTGCAAGCAAGTCAGAAATGACACCACGAACCTATTCCAATTTTCGGAATCCAATCCGATCCCGATATCAAAATTTCCACTACCGGCAAAAATCGCCAAAATTTCAACTTTCGCCAATTCAAGCCTAATTCTACCACGGACCTGCAAATCACATTCCGGACATGCTCCAAAGTCCAAAATCACCTAAAGGAGCTAGCGGAATCATCAAAATTCAAATCCAAGATCATTTACACATAAGTCAACATCTGGTCAACTTTTCTAACTTAAACCTTCTCCTAATAGACTAAGTATCTCAATTCACTCCAAAATCACTCCGGACCCAAACCAACTAACCGGGTAAGTAGAAATATAGCTGTAGAATACAAAAGAACCAGAAAATGGAGGAACAGGGCTATAACTCTCGAAACGACTGTCTGTGTCGTTACATCCTCCCCTTCTTAAACAAACGTTCGTCCTCGAACGGGTTTAGAAACATACCTGGAGCCTTGAATAGGTGTGGGTATCTACTCCGCATATCTCGCTTAGTCTCCCATGTAGCCTCCTCTACGGGCTGTCCTCTCCACTTCACCTTCACTGAAGCTATATCCTTTGACCTCAAACTTTGAACCTAACACCCCAAAATAGCCACCGACTCCACATCATAAGTTAAATCAACATCCAACTGAACCGTGCTGAAATCCAAAACATGAGATGGATCGCCGATATACTTCTGAAGCATAAAAACATGAAATACTGGATGCACACTCGATAACTTAGGTGGCAAAGCCAGCTCATAAGCCACCTCCCCAATCTTTCGAAGCACCTCAAACGGTCTAATAAACCGAGGGATCAACTTGCCCTTCTTTCCAAATCTCATAACACCCTTTATGGGTGAAACCTTCAGCAAGACCTTCTCCCCAACCATGTAAGATGCATCACGAACCTTTCTATCATCATAACTCTTCTGCCTCGACTGCACTATGTGAAGCTGCTCCTAAATCAATTTCACCTTGTCCAATGCATCCTGAACCAAGTCTGCACTCAAAAGCCTAGCCTCACCCATCTCAAACCAACCCACTGGAGATCTACCGCCTCTATATAAAAACTCATACGGAACCATCTGAATACTCGAATGATAACTGTTGTTGTAAGCAAACTCCGCGAGTGGCAGAAACTAGTCCCATGAACCCCCAAAATCAATGACACAAGCCATAACATATCCTCCAATATCTGAATAGTGCGCTCGGACTGTCTGTCCGTCTAAGGGTGAAATGATGTGCTCAACTCAACCTGAGTGCCCAACTCTCATTGCACGGCCCTCCAAAACTGTGCCTGCCTCTATCTGAAATGATAGAATTTGGCACCCCATAAAGGCGAACAATCTCTCTGATGTAAATCTCTGCCAACCGCTCTGAAGAATAGGTAGTGCTCACAGGAATGAAATGCACGGACTTGGTCAGCCGATCCACAATCATCCAAATAGCATCGAGCTTCCTCGAAGTCTATGGGAGCCCAACTACGAAATATATGGTGATCCGCTCCCACTTCTACTCTGGAATCTCTATCTTCTGAAGCAAGCCACCCGATATCTGATGCTCATATTTTACCTGCTGAAAATTGAGATACCAAGCTACAAACCCAACTATACCATTCTTCATTCTCCTCCACCAATAGTGCTATCTCAAATTTTGATACTTCTTTGCGGCACCCGGATGGCTGGAATACCGTAACTATGTGCCTCCTCAAGAATCAACTCCCATAGCTATCCACATTGGGCACACATATCCGGCCCTGCATCCTTAATACCCTATCATCACTGATTGTAACATCTCTGGCATCACTGTGCTAAACCCTGTCCTTGAGGACAAGCAAATGAGGATCATCATACCGACGCTCTCTGATGTGATCAAATAAGGAAGACCGAGAAACCACACAAGCTAGGACCCGAATGGCTCCGAAATATCTTATCTCACAAACCGATTGGCCAAGGCCTGAATATCAACTGCAAGGGGTCTCTCACCAACATGAAGGAATGCAAGACTACCCATACTCATTGCCTTTCTACTCAAGGCATCGTCCACCACATTAGCCTTTCCTGGATGGTACAAAATGATAATATCATAGTCCTTTAGCAGCTCCAACCATCTCCGCTACCTCAAATTGAGATCCTTCTACTTGAACAAGTGAGGCTACGATGATCAATAAACACCTCACAATACACACCATAAAGATAATGCCTCTAAATCTTCAATGCGTGAACAATGGCAGCCAACTCCAAATCAAGAATAGGGCTTCTGTGCCTTGTCTTTCTACTGTGTTTCTATACCATGCTCGCATGTTCATCCTGCTGTGTTTTCCTATATGTCTTGTTGATATACTTTTCTGGTATTTTGTGTTCTCCTACTGTATGTATTTCCTACTGAGTTCTTAAGTTCTTTGTTTTCCTTTTACTGGACCTTTGTTTGAGTTCCCTTTAAACATGTTTCTTCTACTATTTTCTTAAATGCTATACTATCAATTTTCTCTTCTGAACCCTGTTTAAGTCCCTTCTAAAAGGTTTTTCTTAAACATGTTCCCTCTACTCTCACTATGCTTTGAATCAGTTTCTTCACTCTGTTGCTTCAAACTCGCTATTGTATCTGTTTGTTTTCTTATGAGCCTCTGAAAGAGACCACTAAGCCTGTTTCAATTATTTGCCTCCCCGTCTCGGTGTCTGATTCGAGTTGGAAAATCCTAGAATTTGGAGGTCTTGGCGAGTTTTGATATTGTGTTTGGACTAGGGTTCTATTTTGGAACCCTTGACTCTCTCAGACTCATCCTGAGTCTGTGAACTAAGTTTGAGTTTCTTTGTTTATGACTCTGAACTTTCTTTTCTTTGTTAGACTCTTCTACTGATTAGCATGACAGCTCTTCGTGCTTAAGCATGGCTATATATTTTTATATGTGTGATGAATTCTTTCTTCTGAAAAGGTTTTCCAACTTATGATTGATTCAGAATCCTTTTTTTAGGTTTGAATGATTGTTACTGATCTTCCTTAAGTAAAACCTTCTTCGCCTTTTCTGACTAGATTTATTCATACAAAAATTCAGACTTTGTGATTTACTGGTTGTTAATTGATTTCCTTTCCTTATTTACACAAACCGTGTGCCACCAGACTTATGCCTTAAATAAATCTCTGTGTATTTACCCTTGTTGTACTGCTTTGGAAAAGGTTTTGATCAATCACGTTCCTTAATTATTTTGCCCGTTTGAAATCAGAATCCCTTAATTAAAGGGAAACTTTTGTAATTGATTTTAAAACCATTCTCCTACCTTATTCATCTTGCCTTATACAATATAAAAGGGGCACGACTCTTTTCTCACCAACACTCTCAATCTAACACTTTTATACTACTCAAGTATCATAGTTCTCTAATCATAACATTCTGACTATTTGCTTGCACTTTGGCTTCACAAACTACTGCTTTCTTTTCTTGTTTCCCTGAAATTGGTATGTTCTAGTTTGATTTTTAGCCTCATCCCAATGTGTTTATTTTACAGCTTCTACACCCCTGTCTGCTTTACTGCCTAAGTTTAATGTTAATTAACATATGTTTCTACTGTGAATCCCTGCACCCCTGTCCCATTCTATATGTTTGAGTTGAAGTTCAGAACATGGCAACATCCAAGTTGTTGCTCATGTCTGGACTTGATCCCTTAGGGTATCCTAACTCCCAAACAATGTGGTCAACAGGCTGGTTGGGGTGTGCTGGCACTCCAATTGCTAGATATGACCACTAGCTTGTCTGGTTTTCCCCTAGAATCCCCTCTCTGCACTTACACTCTCTCTTAGATTCTAAGTTCTGCCCCCCTCCTATGAGCCTCGCTTTGGGACCTTGAGTTACCTTTGAACTTGTACATTCGAGGGATGGCCCTTTTACACTGCACTATAACTCAATTTTGCAATATATTTGGGTGTAAGCACTGCCCGGAGTCTACTTGAGACTCTTAGGGAACTATGACACATCCCAAATAAGAGAAAGGCTTTGGAAATTTGATCTTCAGAGTTGGTTTACTTCATGCTTCAGACAGAAGTCTGAATCAGGCTCTCCTTGGTTGGAATTTTAAGTTTTTAATGTAATTTTTATTCATTTTCTCGGGCTGTAATAACTTGTAATAACTTATGGGGGTTTTAGTGAAAAGGGGAGGGTCAATCATGCATGCAAAAGGGGTAGATATCATGTTCATAGGGAGTTGTTATATTTCTGCACTCATATCCTGCTTACAGCTGTCGCTTCTGCATTTCATATATAGAAACCATGTCTATAGGTTTCTGCACTTCTGCATTTCATAGAAATCATGTCTATAGGTTTTTGCACTTCATATAGATTCTATGTCTAGAGGATCTGCATTTTCACGTAGAAACCATGTCTATAGGATCTGCATTTTCATGTAGAAACCATGTCTATAGGATCTGCATTATATATAGAAAACATGTCTATAGGTTCTGCATTCCCAAACTCTGCATATTATATAGATAACATGCCTATAGGACTTCCTGAATTCTGCATATGCATCTATTACTAGGGAAACAATTTATAGGTTTAAATAACAATCAACATTCTAGATACCATGCCTATAGGACTTCTGCACTTCTATAAACGTTTAAAAATCAATAACGCCTAGAAAGCATGCCTATAGGAGTAATCAACCAAATCTGAATCGTCTATCTCGCTTATAAGTCTAAAAATCAATAGTAGCATTGCTTAATATTTGCAGAACTTATGTTTTCTGTTGTTGATACCCAATTTTTCCCTATGTATTTTATACCCAAAATATTTTCAAAATAGCATATATGTGCATATATAAGCACACCCAAGAGTTTTGGTATTTTTGTGATTTTTTTTACTGCCTATTTTAATACCACAAAAATCCAAAATTATTCCCAAAATTATCATTTTTGATGAATAACTTATTTCATTCTCATATTTACACCAAAACATAATTAAGGTAATTTTTACAAATTCATATGGCATTTTTCAAATCAAATTGTATAAAGTTTCAATTATAGCCTATCTTGTAATTTATAACGTTTTATACCTATAAAACTAAAACCAGTATTTTTAAATTAATATTTATATAATATTTATTTACTCAGTACTTTTAATTTGCTTTTAAAATTGTTACTACTATTTTTATAAATCAAATAGGGAAAATTGGCTATTTAATGTGAGCCCAATTTTATTTCGATTATAGCCAGTTTTGCACCCCAATTTGACCCCAAAATCAAGCCCAATCATCCCAACCCAATTACCCAATTAACCCGACCCAACGCCCAATCAACCAAACCGGCCCGTGTTTCTTTTAATCTGAGCCGTTGATCATTTTGATCAACGGCCCAGATTCCCCCTTACCTTAATTAATTCCAATGACCCCCTAACCCTCTCTCATTTTCCCAATCCGCCGCCTTCAAACACTCTCGTCTCTCGAGCTCTCTCAAAACCCTAGCCGCCTCTCTCCGATTACCACCTAAAGTCGCCTGAATCTATGGCCTCCAAAGCCATTAACGGCCTGTACCTACCTCCTAAGGCTCTTAGGTGCTCAACTATCTTTGTTTCCGGACCAGACCTTGAAGAAGCTTGGCCCAAACCCTGTTTGATTCGAGTTCTTGGCTTGTCTCCGACCTTGCTCCGGCCAGCCATGGCTGTTCAATCTTGGATTTGACATCTCCTGCTTAGATCGTGATTTTCCAAGCCTTTCTCGCTATTTTGGGTTTCTTCTGAAACCCTAAACCTTCGAGGTTCTTCTGATATTTTTAGATCCATTGTAGATCTATGTTCTCTTTAAGCTTATGAGCACTTTTTCGAGATTTTCTTCAAAACCCTATTTTCAAAGCCTTTATCGTTTTCGATTTAGGGTTTCGTTAAGTTATTTCAAAGCTTTCCTGATTTCGTAACGTGTTCTATCATGTTTTTTATGTGGTTCCCCTACCGTGTTTATTATGTTGTACTTTTACTGTGTTTTGTGTGTTTCCCCTTCTGCTGTGTCTCTCTATGTCTTTTTAGAATTGGCATGTCAAGAATCTTAGTTTCTTTTGAGGTTTCTGAATGATTTCATGATAATGTTTGCTTGATTACTTGTATTTCACCTCTACACTCGATTGATGGCAAAAACCCTAATATTTAGGGTTCAGTTGAGTCCTGAGGTTATTTGCTATGTGATCTGCTTGGTTATCATCTCCAAATGTGTTTGATTTCAAAGCCCTAATTCTTTGGACCTGTTCGAGCTTCTGAAAACTGCTTCATCTATTTGAAGTTGCTCGACTAGATTCAAAGTCCGTCTTGTTTTAACTACTGTTCCTTATGAGATTTTGGTTTTCTTTCAATCTTTGGAATAAACTATACTCCCCAGAAGGGTCGTTTGCTTCACTCTTTTAGCATGCTTTTGATTCTCTTTTCTCCCTATACGACTATCATGTTTCATTATCACTACTATTTCTCTTTGCCATGATTTAACCTCACATGCCTAATGATGTTCACTCTTTATATACGCTGGTTGTCCCTCTAAAAATGACTGTCAATTTTGGACAGATTTTAGACCTCCTTGTGTAAGTCCAATTGATTCTTTCCTTGTTTGATGTGAAAACTTTCTTTAGCCTTTCGATTCACCTATTACCGACTTGGTTCATTGGTAGTTTTGAATCCCTGATTCCTTAATTTACTATGTACTAATTAATTTACCGTGTTCTTGCCTTATTTGGGCTGACCGTGTGTTTTAAAGATTGTTTCCTTAGTTAAACCCCCATGTATTTACCCCTGATTTCATACTTTATACAAGATGTTTACTTGATTATCTTTCCTTAACTGATTGTTGTCCATTACCGTTTGGGTTTAAACTCCTTATTAAAGGAAGTATCTATGCTGATTGATTGCAATTGATATATAGTTCCATAATTACTATGATTTTCCCCTACTCTCTACTTATTTTTAACTATAAATACCTTCCCCTCTCCTCTTTCAAAGAAAAAAAGTTCTAACGAACACACATATCCTCACTACTTCTCTTTCTCTTTCTCAAATACTGCTAAGTTCTCTCAAAAGCAATTCGAGTTTGTTCTGCTGAAGTCCTGAGTTGATCTTTCTTTGTTTGTGGCTACAAGTATTCTGCTCCTCTTTGTTTACCTTTTGCAACTGGTATGTCTCTTTAGTTTATACTGCCCCCTTCCTTATGTGTTTACCCTTTCAGTCTTTTTATGATCATGCTCAGTTCTTTGAATGTTTACTGTACTGCTTTCTCTACAAACTTGCTTTTGCCTGAACTCCCTCTCCTCCAACCGCTTTATATGTGAGCTATGGTTCAGAAAGCATGACAGCATTTGATGTTGTTGTTCATGCATATGAACCGGACACTTTGAGTCCTAAACTTTGTCAAATCCCATTCCCCTCTTCCCTTATGTGTGCTTTGAGCCCAAGACCTTGGTCTGGCAGCGTCCTAATCACTGTCCGGACCATAGTCTGACCTTCAATAGGTCTGCTCTTATTTGTTTGACCAAATAGGTTGGTCAGGGGTGTGCCAGCCTGCTTTATGGCTGGGTATGACTACCAATCTATCATGACTTCCCCAACCCCTTTTCACACTTACACTCATTCTTAGCAATTAAATTTTGCCCCTCTCTTGCAAGCCTTGTTTTGGGACCCTTGAGCTCCCTCTGAACTTGGATGCCTGAGGGATGGCTCTTCCACACTGCACTATTCTTCTAATGGTATCCTGGGTGTAAGCAATGCCGGGAATCCTTGAGATTCCTTGGAACTTTGAAATACCTTGGATAAAGAGAAGGATTTGGAAATATGGATTTGGAATTGGTTAATCACATATTATTAGACATTAAGATTGAATTAGGCTGCTCGGATCTAGCTGTTGGTCGTTGATGTATTTTTATCTTTTTTTTTGTTTCTGGTTTGTACTAATTTGTATTAAACTCGGGGAGCATAATAAAAGGGTGTGGGAGGGGTTTTACTTTCTTGCATCAAAAAGGGTAAAAAAAATCATGCCTTAGGACTTTAATTTTTCTCACTAGATACCATGCCTATAGGTTTAACGTTCAATTCAGCCACCTAGATACCATGTCTATAGGCTTAACGCTTAATCATCTTGCAAATCCCTAGAAATCCTGCCTATAGGACTTAATGTTATGTAATCAGTCGTATATAGAAACCATGCCTATAGGAAGTGCATTTGCGTTAGGCAAACCATAGGGTAATCAAACAATCACTCTTTATCAGTTCAATAATAGGTCTAAAAAATCAAATATAGATATCATGCCTATAGGGGTTCTTCTTAAAACTCGCCTGATTTGTTTTTAGTAGCGATGATATGACAACTGGTCTTCAACGTTTTAATGTCATATTTTCAAAGAACTCTTATAAATCTGTACGTTTTTAAACTTTTTTCAAATCTGCACCTTTCTTCTAAAACAGTTCTTTTTAAATCTTCTGCCTAAATGTTTTTACTCAGTCCCTAAAACTATCTTTCAAAAATAGTCCTGCAACTCGTTCTTTTTTTTTAAAGTATTCTCTCTTTGAAACTCTTTCACAACTCTTCTGTGTTTTACTCAAAACGGTCCGCTAATTTCAAATTCGTTTCTGAACTTGCTGCAGTCTTTTTCTTCTTTAACTCTTCTGCATTAGGCCATTCTTTTCTGAAATTAGTACTTTCTGAATAACTCGTTTAGAATGCCTTAATATCTTACAATTGTATTCGAGTTGACTAATGCAGACTTTCTATCTAAATGTATGTGTTGAACCAGTCTGCTCGCTGCTTAATTTTTAACTTAAGACTAAATCAGTATATGCTAAGACATGCTAAACTAAGTGTTGTCTGATTTAAGGGGTTTATTTGAGCCTATTTTGCTTGTTTACTCATCCCTTTATTTGATATTTGTTTTGAATGTCGAAACTAGAATTTTATCCTTTAAACTCCATAAAGGCCCCATCCCTTCCTTCCCTCTTAGGATTAGAAGTTCTAATACCCCAGGACTGATAGGTCGGGACGGGTATTAGCATGCAATAAGTAAACGAGACTAAACGCACTTTAACACCTTAATGGGGTGGGAAGGGTAGAATATGGATATGATTACCGGTGCGCTAATATCTCGTGTGAGAATGATTGCTGGGTATTGCACCAAGGTGATCCATATTGTATTTAAACCTAGGATCTTTTTCTTTATTTATACGTTGTGATGTATTCTTAGAAGTAATGTTTTCTTCAATCAATCTTTTCTTTCCAAAACCACTTATGTCTTTTTTCTCTCTTTTCTTTCAAAACTTTCAACTTATTTGTATTCCTTATATGCAAACATTGTCTGTTACTTCTATTCTTCTTAAAGTCACTACTAAGTACGACCGGGAACCACACTAGTGGATCTTGGGGGATGCCTAACACCTTCCCCTCGAGATAATCTCAAGCCCTTACCCGAACTCTGGTTTTCTTCCAAAAAATCTTCTTCTTCTCTCTAAAAGTGTCCTAATGCACTACATCATTAGGTGGCGACTCTTCAAATTCCATAAACCGATTCCTCAAAAGGGAATAAGAGTTGTTTTGCCCATAATGTCGTAAACCCGATTTTGCCTTCTTTTAGGAGGGAAAAAGGGGGCGTCGACATCTGTAACTAATAAGTCCTCTTCTCTAGAATTAGTATACTTCTGCATTAATAGATATCATGCATATAGGTTTCATATAAGCAAGCCATAAGGTAAATTAGCAAGCTGAATCAAACTTCGTTAATTACAACCAGCAGGCAGGTCTTATTCGGATTTCTTATCTGAAGTGTGTAATAAATCAATCTGCCTCACCTTTTTTAGTTTAATTAGACCATAATCAGTACATGCAAGACATGCTAAACAATCTGTATTTAAGTTGAAGAGGCCTGTTTGAGCCTTTAACTATTATATGTTTCCCCATAACTGCTCTACGTGTTTTTGATTGTCGCCTTAGATTATGTCCTTTTAAACCCAAAAGCCCAAATCTCCCTTCCCTTTAGGACTAGTAGTCCCAAATGCCTCCGGGACTGATAGGATCGAGGTGGGTAATAGCATGCAATAAGTAACGAAACCATTCCGTGCTTTAATACCTTAACAGGGTAGGAAAAGATAGATATGAATATGATGACCGGTGCGCTAACACCATGTGTAACCCCTCTTTTGAGGAGTGATTACCGGGTATTGCATTGATGTGATCCATATTATTTGTAAACCTAGGACCCCCCTCCTTTTTTCTTACTTTTTTGCTTTATTTTCAAAACTCTTTTAACTACTTCAACTTCAGCTTTTCTCTATTTTATCTCAACTTCAACTACTTGCAACCATTATGTGAAAACCCCCTTTGTATTGGAAACCCTTACGTGTCTATTTTTTGTTCGCACTTAAAGTCACAATTGTAGCATGGCCGGGAACCACACTAGTGGATCTCGAGGGTGCCTAACACCTTCCCCTCGAGATAATTTCTAGCCCTTACCCAATCTCTGGTTTTCTAAATCAAAATCCTTCATAGTGTCTTAATGCACTTTAATCATTAGGTGGAGACTCTTCAATCCAAACCCAATTCCCAAAAGGGAACGAGTTGTCCTCTCGAATGTCATAAACCCGATTTCGCGAGAAAAAGGGTGCGCGACACCGAAATGCTCCTGAGTCATCCAAAACCCGATCCAAACTTATGCCCACGTCCAAAATCACCATACGAACCTATTGGGACTGTCAAATCCCAATTTTGAGGTCGTTTTCTCAAAATGTTGACCAAAGTCAAACTTAGCCCTTTTGCCAACCTTAAGGAACCAAGTGTTTCGATTTCAACCCGAACCCTTCCAAATCCCAAACTAACCATACCCTCAACTCATAAAACAGTAAAAGCACATACAGGGAGTCTTATTCAGGGGAACATGGATATTGAAAGCAAAACGGCCGGTCAGTTCGTTATAGGCCTCACTCTACAACCAATTCAATAATCAATCACGATCTTGACTTTCGAACAAGCCTCCAAACCAACTGAATCTAGCCAATTATAGATCATACAATTCAAAATAAGCTTTAAAAACTACTCACGAATGAGAAAGGTTCAATTTTGATAGTTTTTTATAATGTCAACAAAAGTCAACCCTCTTGGTCAAAATTTGAGATTTCGATCAAAACTCCATTACCCATTCACCCCCATCCAGAATATGTAATTTGTTTCAAAATCCGACCTCAATTGGAGGCGTAAATATCAACTTTACAAAATTCCCAAATTCTACCCAAACCCTGTAATTTCTACCATGAAATTCAAAAAATTGATGTTAAAAACTCATGAAAAGTGATTGAATTTATTGAAAAGTAATTAGAGATGTTTACGAATGAATTTAGAAAGAAAAAGTTCTTAAAAAAATTGCCTCTAGAGAGCTTAGGATTGAAAAATGGTGTAAAATGAGTTAAGTTCTGATTTTTTTCTCTTTTACCTAGCTGCAGACATTGCATTTGTGAACACTTGCTTGCAAATGCAATGTCCTCAAATGTGACACACTAATCGCAAGTGCATCAGGCATAGTGAAGTTGCAAATGCAACAAAAGTCTCGCAAATGCGAGTAGTGCCTCATCACAAATGCAAGCTAAGCTTCACATTTGTGAAGTTTCCCGCCCCCAGTTCCAAGTTGCAAAATGTCACGACCCAGAATCCCACCCTCAGGACTGTGATGACGCCTAACATTTCACTTGCTAGGTAAGCTAACATTAGCAAAATTACTTTACCAGTTTTAATAGTTCAAATCAAAACATTAATAATAATAATAATAGTAATAATAATAATAATAATTGTTATAAATAGAATTCTATTTATGGTGAATGTCCATATTTAGAGAGATTCTAGGGTTTATTACTTGGTGGCTAAGTCAACCTCTCCCTATAAATAGAGGGTTCTATTCCATTGTAATTCATCCCATATCAATAAGATATTCCTCTCTCTACTTTGCTCTGCAATACTCTTCTTCTTCTTTTATTATTTTATAACATGTTATTAACACGAGACTCTAACCAATTGAGTAGAAGCTTTGGGATTGAGCATAATGATTGTCAATTGTTCTATGAACTTCCTTGACGATTAAATTCTGAATTTAAGGTAAGTATTTTACTTTTCGCTTTCAAATTCTTGACATTCTATAATTTGATTTTAAATACAAGCAAAGAAGATAAATTTTGATTGCAACTCTAATGGAGTTTTAAAGAAATTATAACCACCCAAAGTGGTAAAGTTTCTATACCTTGCCATGATCAATTTCATGTATGATTGTGGGCAAAGAATTGAAAACCCGTCCCACTGAATTTGCTCCATCTCACTCCCTTAAGAGAATGTGATAGCAATATGCGATAAGTCTGAAAGAAGACAAAATTATTACTATGAATGTGTCAATGGATATGGACGTGGAAATAGACGAAATTATAATTGTCATCATTATGGTAATGAGAACAATAAGGATTCTCAAAATAATCTTTCACTCTGTGAAAGTAATATTTATCATCGATTTGACATGAGATTTTATAAAGCACATATAGATGATTATTGTCCATTCATGATGTGAATGTGACAACATCTAATTTATGAATACATATTCATTCTTGAAAGAATATGAACGTGCTAGTAGTAGTGAATATACCACACTCACCTCTAGAGGGAGGTTTGAGAGGAAATAAGAAAATAATGTCATTATTATGGCATAAATGGTCGTTAATCACGTACTTATTGTACGCCAAAATATTTTGGCAATGTAATTATTAAAAGACAACGGTAATGCAAGAAACAGATTTTGCATATAATTTTGACCATAACCATAATGGTATAACTTTCTCTTTAAAAGAGATATTCACCATATGGATATTAATGAATATGTGGTAGTACCAAATTAATTGAAAGCTCTGGAAGAGCCAATTATTACTATTTTGGAGAAACAAATTGATTACCAATAAGGTATTGTGTTGTAGTAAATCTCAAAGAAACTTATTCAGTTTCCAAAGTACACGCGAAAGCGGTTGATTATATTGAGACTATAAATAAAGGAAAGATTTAATATCTTTTATTACTACAACTTGTAGCGGGATAATATGTATGTGAAAAACTACCCGCTTTATTCTCCAGTTTGTACTACAAAAATAAAAGAACACCACACTAAAGTGGATGTTTATTGATAAAAAACTCATATCATAATAAACTTGGTGTTTATCAATAATTACACACGTCATGCTGTAAACCTGAACTTTATCAATATTGATAATTTATTCAGTTGGAATAATTGGTTTGGCCATATCAATTTAAGTATGATGTGCAAAAATAATAGAAAATTCACATGGGTAAATATTAAAGAACTAGAAAGTTCTTTATGAATTCTCTTATATTGCTTGTTCTCATTAATTAATTGACCAACTAAAATTGGGATTGAATCCCATGAATGCTGGAAATATCAAAAGTGAATATGGGCCCATTCACCTGCCATGTATACCACATAAGATGCATCTATGGGATGGTTATATGCGCAACTATTATTAACTCGCAACATGGTATTTTGCGAGGTAACTTGCTCAATATTTTAATTTCGAGCATAATTTTCAGATTTTATATTCAAGAAGTTCATCTTGATAAGTTGGTTTACATCACAACCAGTTTAACAAAATAATTCATTGAGTGCCTCCACTTAATAGATAAACTATTGCTTATGAGAAAAAAGTTATCTATATCAGTTTGATATAGGTTATATACGAAAGTATATTACATTCCCCCCTCACAAATGGTTCAGGGTCAGAAACCAAATAATTCCATCTTATTATTATTGATGTGCAGTGTATATTGATTAACACCATAACGCACAAAGATGGGTTCTCAAAGTTGAGGAAACAAGTTAGTTTTTCTAACATGAGGGGGAGACATGATAAACAGTTGAAAAAAAGTTACGTGGAATGAATTATCATGTGTATATCTAGGTCCTCGAATAAAATAATATGAACTTGAAGTTAATAAAAGGATAATTCATTTGCAATATATTGCAAAGCATGCCAGACGCATTTGCTGGTCCAAAGAAAGTAACTATATTCTCATTGCAAATGCTCCTATTAAGTCCTAGAAGGACAAAGTCTATGGTACACTTAAAGCGTATATACTAATTGGTTTCAAATAAAACTTCTTGATAAAGAAGATGAGCAAATGATCAAAGTGATCATAATAAGGAGGCAAGTGATCTAGAAGATCACATGACATAACACTTCATAAAATCTCATGAGAGATTCAGGTACCTGAATATATGAATGAAGAGATCTCTATGTTATGTCTTTATGAAAAAATGTTGGAATCAATATAAAATGTTCATCGACGACATCTATGATAGCGCTAAATATAGATGAGGATCTTAAGTCTGTCACCTACAGACACAAAAATATTGACTAAATGGAAGAGACGCAATTCGAATAGAATTGGTTTCATATGAAAGACATATAATTTTGTCTATGTTGTTCAAATACTTGAAAGTAAAAAGTCAATGGTATGTGCAATCAGTTTTCGATATCTTATATGTCTAGCATGACATAAAAACTTGATATGCATCTAAAGTCTATTATATGGCTTAACTTATATGACAATCCTTGAAGGATTTAAATCGCTTGAAGCATATACAATTCTTGGTCCCGAAGTACCGTATGATAAGTGTAATTTGTGCACATATGTATTTTGCTATAACTATAAGCATGATAATGTGATAGCGAGAATACCTCTATGGAGATATTGAAAAGGCCATTCTACGGCAGTTTATGAAGACATTAAATCTCTATCAAGAATGATGATTTCAAGATGCAATATATTCATTCAAGTTAATATGGCTGATTTGTTTATCAAGTCTCTACCAAAGATCGTTTGAAGATGGTGCACAAGATTGGAATGCAAATGCTTAAAGATGTGAATTAATGCTCTCATCAGGGGGAGTTAATACGCGTTGTACTCTTTTTCCCTTACAAAGTTTTGTCCCACTGGGTTTTTCTTGAAAGGTTTTTAACGAGGCGACCAAAAGGCATATTATTAGAGATGTGTACTCTTTTTCCTTTTCTAGAAATTTTTTTCCCATTGGATTTTATTATTTAAGGTTTTAACGAGGCACATTACTTATCGAGTAGACATTCAAGGAGGAGTGTTATAGATAGAATTCTATTTATGGTGAATGTCCATATTTAGAGAGATTCTAGGGTTTATTACTTGGTGACTAAGTCAACCTCTCCCTATAAATAGAGGGTTCTATTCCATTATAATTCATCCCATATCAATAAGAATTTCCTCTCTCTACTTTGCTCTGCAATACTTTTCTTCTTCTTTTATTATTTTATAACAATAATAATAATAATAATAATAATAATAATAATAATAATAATAATAATAATAAATTGTAAATGATTGAAGTAGATTGATAAAATAAAAAATGATGTGATTTAAACATATTCCAGAATTTGGAGTCACGAATACATGAACATCTAGAGTACTACATATAAAGTTCGAACAAAATAAAATTGTTTGAAACTAAATAAACAGTAAACTGGATAAAGAAGGGGACTTCAGGGCTACGGACATTGTGCAACTATACCTCAAGTCTTCAATGCAGCTAAATCCAAGCAAAGACACCACTACACACTGCTGGGACCAACACTAGTATCTGCACAAGAAGTACAGAAGTATAACATGAGTACAACAGAATCAATGTACTACGTAAGTGTCGAACCTAACCCCGACGAGGTAGTGATAATGCTATTACAAGACGCCTACATAAATCATGTACAAGTATATACATAAACAAACAAAATAATAAGTAGAGCAATTAAAGTAATAACTGGGAAGGGCCATGTAGAAAGGGGAGTACTATAAGAATGGCAAATACAAAATTACCAAAAAAAATAGTAATACAACCAATTAAATCAACAATCCGTAAACCAAGAAAACAATGAAATTAATAATGGAATAACATCACCCTTCGTGCTTTTACTTTATAAAATGTCACGACATCACCCTTCGTATTTTTATTCTCAACCTCACTTGATGCGATAAATGATAATAAGAAATCAAATGTACATCATTACCCTTTGTGCTTTAATCCTCACAATCTCTTATATAATGATATTGTATGCAAATAAGGCATGACAACACCCTCTATGCTTTTCACTCTTCCTCACCAAGCAACAAAATTTATCCAAAATAGAAAAACAAGGTGGGAAGCTATTTCCCTTCAATCTTAGTGTAATGATAACTATCTCAACTTTCAAAAATCCCAACAACTTTAAAATAAGAAATAGATATGAAAAAACGAACAAATAAAGAAGTAACAATCTAACTACGACATGGAAAACATAATCATGAAAACCACATAGTACAATAAAACAAAGTTTCACCCGCATGCTTTAACCCAATAACAATGTATATATACTCGTCATCTTAAATATACTTGTTCGTCAAATGACTGAACCTAGGGACCAGAACACCCACAGAAGAACCCTGAATAGTTGGTGAACGGTAGGAGCTCTATAGAATAGCACTGAAATTGGGCCGCACTACATCACCCTGAAAAGGCGGCGATGCTGAATACGTGGGCCTGCTAGACTGGCCCCTCACAAACTGATATCTGCCCCCAAATGGAGCACCACTAAACCCTCAAGAATATCAAGGTTGTGTCCCTCGGCGCTTGCTCTCGGCCATACTGATGAATACCCCCGATCCTCCGAGCTATCTCCATATTCTGCTCGTAAGGAGTCCTCATCTCAATCTCTCGGGCCATAGTAACCTAGATCATAGCGCAAACCTGCAATAAACCTATGCACTCTCTCTGTATCTGTGGGGATTATCATAAATGCATGGCGAGACAACTCAGAGAATCTCTCCTCATAATGGGTCACAGACATCTGAACCTATTGGAGCCGCTCGAACTAACCATGTAACTCTTCCCTCTGAGAGGGTGGAATATATCTCTCTAGAAAGAGACATGTGAACTAGTCCTAAGTCAAAGGAGGAGATCATGCTAGTCTGATGAGAAGATAGGACTGCCACCATCTATGTACCCTGCCCTCCAGCTGAAATATGGTAAAGTCCACCCCGTGGGACTCTAATACTCTCATGCTGTGCAATCAGCTGCAAAGGTAGGAGTATGTAGCCTAGTCCATCTATCCAATAGCTTCTGCGGCTTGCCGGTCGTGGCTAGTTTGAGTTCTGGTATAGCCGTTACAATTGGTTGAGCCCTACCTGCATGTAGTGCAGTTGGGGTCTAATATACGGCAACAACATGCCCTGGAGCCTAAGCGGTAGGTGTCTGTTCTCCCACTCCCACCTAGGATGTGGCTGGGTCCACTGGAAATAAACCAGCATTCATCATAGAGTCTATGAATCGCATTATACGGCTCATGAACCCCTGAAATCCCGGTATGGACATGAAATCCGCCGGGGTTAGCTCAACTGCAGGTACCTCATCCTGCTTCTCATTGACAGGATCCTCCACTAGATCCACTGGTGGCATAATAGGAGCAACTCTAAGACTCCTCCGTCCTCTAGCAAGAGTTGGAGCTCTCTCAGCCTGTGCCTCGGCCTTTAGCAAAAGGGGGAGCAGCTCCTCCACCTTCGAGTTCATCCGCCGCCCGCGTTCTCACCATGTGTGAGAGAATAAGAGAAAGATACTTAGCACAACATCAAATGCACGATGGGAGATGAATAAAAAGAAGTTTCCTAACACCCTATAACCTCTCGAAGATAAGTACAGACATCTCCGCACCGATCCGCAAGATTCTATTAGGCCCGCTCATGACTTATGAGACCTATGTGAACCTAGAGCTCAAATACCAAGCTGTTACAACCCAACTCCCACTATAGTCTGTGATGACGCCTAACGTTACCGCTAGGTAAGCCAAAGGTAAAGTATCCATGTAATTGTTCTTTTTAATAATTTTAAAGTCATTGATTTTATTTAATAAGAGGACAATTATTAAGTGAATGTAATAAAGTAAAGCATGAAATAAACGAAAGGGTGAAGTAGTGAATTTAATAATAAAAAATGATGAAATATCTGCTAGAATCTCCCAAAATCTGGTGTCAGAAGTGCACGAGCAAACTAATAGAATATACAAAACCTCCTACATTACTGTTTAGAGTACGATAGATAAAAAATAAATACAATAAAGAAGAGACTCCACGTGTTGTAGAACGAGAAATAGGGAGCAGCTCACCACTAGATTTTCGAGTAGCGGGGGTACGTGCATGACTGGATGCCAGATGCATCTGCCTCAGATCCTGCATGATTAGTGCAGAAGTGTAGCAAATAATTTGTACCCAATAATTATCTAGTTTATCCTCAAAGAAGTAGTGATGAGGGGTCGACATCAACATTTACTATGGGTCAGTAAATAAAGTGCGAAAATTATAAATAAACAGGGAATACATCAATAACAACGAAATAGGGAAAATAAATAAGTGGTTCTTTAACTAAATATTGATTAAAAATCTCCAACTATCTCATACTAATTTCATCAAATAAGAGCGATCAAGTAAATGTAAATTCTCAAGTCAAGGAAGAAATATGAATTATAATCGGACTCCGAGCAATATCACGCACGACTTATGCCGAGGTCGTATGGCCCGATCCAGAATAATGTGTACACTACCGAGGGTTGACTGGCGTGAAACATAGATGCACCTAATATACTGTCGAGGCGTTCGGCCTGATCCAGAGGAAGAGAAAATACTCTATGAACTCCGATTAATAGCTACTAAATAAGAATACTACTCAGGGAAGGCATAATTTTCACTGACAGTCAAGTAAAACTGCCAGTAATACCCACAATTATTAGCAAACAATTATTTATAATCTGTACGGATAATTTCTTCTTACAAGATTAGACAAGAGACTTACCTCATTTCTAAGTCTTCTTCCCGATCCACAATCAACACTAAAAGCCTCAAATCGATGTCACGCAATCTGATACTAGCCAAATATGTATAAACTAATCAATATATGCTCAAAATTGTATAACTTAACTATTAGAGTAATTACCGCAATCCAACTTGAAAGATTCGTAAAATTCATCCCTAGGCCCACGTGCTAGGATTTTGGAAATTTTTGTAAATAAATATTACCCATAACCTCGCAAATACAAATATATAATTCCTACTCAATTCCATAGTCATCTTCGTGGTATAATCCCATTTTCGACAAAACCTAGATTTTTCAACTAAATCCTATAATTTCCATAATTTATATGGTAAAATCTATCCAAAATCTGTATTAAACTCACATTAAGTAGTAATTACTTACCTTGCAATAATAGGTGAAAAATCCCTCTCCAAGAGCTCCAAAATCGGCTAACCAAAAGTGAAATGAGAGAAAATGAACCCAATCCTCGATTTAAAACAAGTCACTACCCAATTGACCCTTCTTCACGATCGCGGAAGAAGCCTTCTAATTGCGGAAGAAAAGCTGGCCTACGCCCTAAGAACATTCATCATGAATGTGAGGGCTGTCTCATGATCACAGAGGCTTGGCTCGCCTGAGCATCCTGAACGCGAAGGATTATGATGCCAGCCCCTCCTAAGCCTCCTTTACCATATGCAAACGCGGGCCCCTTTACGCGAATGCGAAGGCCACAAGTCCAAGAACTTCGCGAATGCATACTGGGGATCGCGAACACAAAGAACAAATACCCAGTCCCCAAAATTCCTTCTCCGTGAACGCGACTCCACCTCTGCCCTCGCGAAGAAGAAAACCAAAACCAGCAGTAGAAGATTTTTAGACTTGGCTCTGGGGGGTCCGAAATACACCCGAGCCACCTGGGCCCCTGTCCAATTGCACCAACAAGTCCATAAACAAAATACGAACTTGCTCGAACACTTGAAACATGTTAAACAACATCAAAACTAATAATCGCACCCCAAAACCTAATTGAATCAACTTATGAACTTCAAACTTTTCAACTAGCTCCAAATACGTCGAATCTTACTTAAACAACTCGGAATGACACCAAATTTTGTGTACAAGTCATAAATCACCATAGGGACCTATTCCCAAGCTCGAAATCCCAAATGGACCTCGATAATTCCAAAGTATACTTCAAACCAAATTTAAAGAACTTGAAAACTTCAATGGGCTAACTTTCAATATTAAGCGCCGAAACGCTCCCGGATCACCCAAAACCCGATCTGAATACATGCACACTCAAAAATCATTATACAAACCTATGGAAACATCAAATCTGATTCCAAGGTTATTTACTCAAAATGTTGACTCTACTCAAACTTGGCAATCTTAGGCCACTAATAAGGAACCGAGTGTTTCGATTTCAACTCGAACCCTTCCAAACCCAAACCAAGCATCCCCACAAGTCATATAATAGTAAAGGCACATACGGGAAGTATAAATTAGGAGAACGGGGATCTAGAAAGAAAAATGACCAGCTGAGTCATTACAGTATTGTGGGTTTGGCATTCTACGTGACTCTGTTAATTTAGAAGACTCGGTGTTAATGGCTCGGTTATGTGAATACATGTCTCGAAGAGTTATGACTATTTCGACCACGACTTAGGTTTGTGTCTTCTGCAATTTTTCTCCTGAAATGAGTTAAGAGAAAGGGGTTTCTAATTAATGAATTGTTCATTCTACTGGTGCTTTAGGCGTTATGATTAAATTCTTATACTGTCGCTTAATAGCATGATAGGTGGAGTGAACACTGTGGAATTGAGATTGAATGGTCAAGGGTGCAGTTCAGTTTTGATGGGGTTGTCACGAGCTCGAATGAGCAGGGGAGATTTCAGGTATTCAGAGTATACTGATGCTAATTTAGTGTCGCCTGAGAATGGTTTGTTCTGTGAAAGAAGCATTGTATATTAATTGAGGATTCTTGATTAGCACTACAGAAATAGCATGGTTGGTACCCATGGATGTATAGGTTTTTTACTTGGTGCGGAAAGTTGTGAGAGTACCTCCCATGGGATGATTGTGTAGGTGATACATGCCAGTATTTTAAGTGGGAGAGATTGAGATTAGGTATGGTATCTAGATATGTCACGACCCAAATCCTCCCTCCATGACATGTCGTGATGGCACCTAGTCACTACGACTAGGTAAGCCTAATATTTGCAAAATAATGAAATGAAAACATAAATTTAACAACTAGCTGCAACAAATATTAAATAACCGATAAAAATATTGCTCGACATGTACAATAATCACTCTTGAATATACACAAAATCTCCCAAAACTCGGAACACCATAAGTCACAAGCTTTTAAGATTTTATCTATCTGTTCTATACATCGGCATCTAGAAAAAGTAAAAGAGGAACAACATAAGAAGGGATAGAAAGGGACTTCGAGGTCTGTGGATGCGGGCAGATGTACCTTGAAGTCTCTGCAACACCAGCAACTGTGCAACTAAAAACGAGGCTAGTAGGAGGTACCTAGATCTGTACACGAAAACATGTGCAGAAAAGTAGCATGACTACACCACAATGGTACCCATTAAGTGCCAAGGCTAACCTCGATCGAGTAGTGGTGAGGTCAGGTCAAGGCCCTGCTGGTATACATATATATTAAACAAGATAGCACAAAAATATCTTAGTATAATAAAAGACTGCAATTTAACTAGAATGAAATCACAGAAGAATAACAACAGGGGATCTCCTGAGATACCGTCTCGTAGTCCCAAAAGAAAATGTGCATGGGATCTCCCGGGATACTGTCACGACCCAAACTGATGGGCCGCGACAGACACCCGGTACCTTACTCAACCGAGTACCAACGTAATGTGTCTTTCTTATTACATCATTATATACACATGAAATACGGGCCTAATAGGCCAATGCGATCATTTATAAACTCAAAACATAGGCCAACCAGGCCGTGCAATCTTTTATATACACAACATATGTCTACAAGCCTCTAAGAGTACATAAATGTTATAAAGGTCAGGACAGAGTCCCGCCTTACTAAATAATACACGTCTAAATCATACTAACCAAACGAGCAACTCCGAAGCAATTGGAGTGCACCAATATCTTCCGCTGAGCTGATAGCCTACTTGGAGGGCTTTCGACTTGTCTATCGGGACCTGCGGGCATGAAGCACAACGTCCCCAAGCAAAAGGGGCGTTAGTACGAATAATGTACCGAGTGTGTAAGGCACATAAATAAATACATAAGATACATGGAAGAAATATAGAGTACATACTCAACCTGTAAGTCTGAATAACTTTGTAAATCATGAATTACTTTTAGCGTCATGCATATGCGTATGAATGTCATGTCGTGCATATGTTTCATAACATCATCAGCCTCTGAGGGCATCCCATCATATCATATCGGCCACTAAGGAAAAATCATCATCGTATACCAGCTGATCAGGTGGTGGTGCGTATATAACGACATAACCTTTCCCATATCTCATATACATAGATATACATACATATATACACGTATATAATGTCGTTTGAATCATATTTCAACCACTGTGTGGCAACATCATCATCATATACCAGTTGATCAGGTGGTGGTGCATATATAATGCCATAATGTTTTCCCATATCCCATATACATATATTTACATATATACGCGTATATAACGCCATCTGGTCATGGGTCAATGCACATGTATAAATGAGCGAAATGCATGAAAAATACATAATAATTTCGATATTCTTTCAGGATAAACTTTTTCAACTGCATGTTATTCTGATACCCATGAACATAAGATAATAATAATTCTCATGGGGAATCAAGAATATAGACACCCTACTATTTTTATGAATAGAGTAATTTATAGAAACTGTGTATTTGCTCATTTTTCAGTATAATTTGGACCATGCCAAAAGAAAGAAGGGATAGCCTTAACATACCTGAGTTGATTCTCTTGACAATCCCTTTAACTCATGTTAATTGCGACAATTCGTAACGGCAAGATCGGAGTAGGAAAAAAATCCGTATGATATTTTTGAGAAAGATTATACCGTACTCCATTATAATTGCAAAACCTCACTTTGATATGAATTATTGAAGTCTTGCGTTGCTTGGATATATACATGTGCGTATGAAATGGCCCAAAATAATCGTGATGAAGTTCCTTAGGAGTCACAAGACTCTTAATTGAATAGATGATAACGTGAATGTGGCCGAAGTCTTGCACCGTATGAAATGGCATGTCTCTGAATGGCATATGTCTTAGAATCCTTATGAAATGTCACGTCTCTGAAGTCTTGCACCTTACTCTTAAGAGATATACTCTTAGTTATATGACTTTTAAGAGTCACTTAGTTAAGTGTTGTAATGCTGCCACGTTTTTGGCTCATCCTTATCCAACAAACTAACCACTTACTTTCTTTATTAATTTGCTAATACCCCATTAATCAATAATTACTTAATTATCCACATAATTAAGTATTATCTCAAATTACTTAAAATACCACTCACTTTTAACACACTTTGCACACCTTACTATTATGGTCATGTGGAACCTTGTATGACACTAGTCCATAAATATCAATTATTATAGCTCGGACCGTATTTTATCCCAATTTGTCAAACTTCGAAGAAACTTATTTTCTTCTATTTGCTTACCCTCTCACCTTTACGAATTTACTTATCCCTTATTTGAAATAGCATAATACCTATAACCTCAAAATAATCCCGTTCTCGAATTTATGTTGATTAACTTACGACAAAATTTTAACGTACGAAAATTCTGGATGTAATATCTCATTTCCGAGCTTTCATCAAATTACTTATGCTATAGTTTTACGTACGAAAACATGGGGTGTAACATCATTCCCCCCTTTAGAATATTCGTCCTCGAATGTTGACCAATGCACTTATTATTCTCATAACCTATAGCTCTTGCGAATTCTTTAATACTCTTCTTGCCATTTAGGACACTGTGCTTTGACCAAATCCAAAGTCCAAGGCATTCCCCCCTTTAGGCCTCTTTCTCACACCACGACTTGTGGTCGGAATCTATTGCTATCTTCTGTCATGCAGCCTGTACGACGTTTTCCTTGTATGTGCGCCTATGCGACTCTTCTATTTAGATTGTAGCCAATCTCCAGGCTTCACTTTTGGGAACATATACAGAACTTGAAAAGATGACCCTCTGACATATATAGGTGTACTGAAGTTCTTCGCTCGGCACTTTGTTGGATTTACGAATTGCTATATCTCATTGCATAGGTTCGTTTAGCCATCCATATGAATTTAGTGCCATAACTCTTACTTTAATTTATCAGTGATGAGGTCTGTTTCCACATCCCAGCTTACTCTCATTGTTTATCCCATATGTATAAGTCTAAGTCCTTTAATGCTTCCTCATTACTGTTCATCTTAAGAGTGACAACCTAACATCATTTCATACTTTGTAACTTTTATCAATCCATCATTGATTCAGCTCAATATCGATCTATAATCTACTATAGATAATTTGAAACCTCTTACATAATACATCCTCACTAAGGTTTACGTCTCATTGGGGGATATTTGAAGTGATTAGACTTATCCATCTAGGGGTGATATTATACCTCCATAACCGTATTTCATAATATCCCAATGTGATTAATCCTTTGGGGGTTATTCTAATCCCATAAAACTCATGAAATCCCCCTTTTCTTTTCAAATTATAACTCAATCGAAGGCCCAAATGTCATCCTTTACCTATCACAATTACACCCTTATTTTCCTACTAGGGCAACACACTATCTACTCTAAATGTTATTAGTCTTAGACATCTTTGAGTTTAGTCAGGATATACTGAGCTTTGTATAACTTAGAGAAATCATCATCTCCTCTAGTTTTCAAGGACTTAATCCTGAGAACTTATCCATTCTCGTCATCTTTTCACTTGCCTTTCCTCATCCATACTCATGTTTTCTTAAAACTTTGTCGCTCTACCATACTTTAGCTTGCGACCTATACATGTTCATATATAAACTTTCCTTCAACTTGCTTGCCCATAGATTTCCTTATGTTATTCTGGAATTTCAAGCGAGACATCATATCGTCTCCAAGTATTCTCTATTCTCTTAACTAGATCTCTCAGTACTTAGAAATCATAGGCTGGAAGACATGCCGCCGACGATGCCGCTATCATTCTCGGTTATTGGACTCCCGTGCTTATAGCCTTCTATCCAAAATATGGACTATTCACAACTTTATGCATTTGAGTATCTCGTACGTTGTTCACTTTTACCTTAGTTACTTAAAATCTCGTATCATATCTTTTATTTCCTTCATAACCTCCCTTTCACCTAGGTGTAATTCACGTCCATAACTTGAAGCTTTATTATAATACTCGCACCTCTGGTACATACACAATCCGGTGGGAGCTTCACACTGACTTCTTATGAGGCTGGTACTTCTCCTAACTGACTTCCTCGTAGATCCATTATAGATTATGGTTGTTGTGTTATTTCTCTTGAACATCTGATATTAAGAGTGATTCTGCCATGTTCTCCAGCATAACTTCTATAATTTTTCTAGGTACAATGATCAGACTCCTGATTTACTTCGTTGATGTAACTCTTTTAGTTTCCTCTTCCTTCTGATCAATCTTTATGTAGGCTTAAGCTATCTTCCGATCTGTGTCTCATGGTATTAGTTATTACCTTAGCCTTTCATAGGCATTATATAATATCCATGATACAATCTTCTAACAATCCAATCCTTGGTCTACGCCCTGGGCTCAATTCTTTATCTTAACGTATATCAGAATCTTCTACGGATGTATATGCTGCATGTATAGAACTCTGAACCCTTAAGTACGTTCATAACGTAACCAACTCTGGATCATTGATCGATTAGTTCCTTTCGTTCCATCTCAACTTTCTTTAAACGTAAGCTATTACTTTTCCTGATCTTTTTGCCCCCTTGTTGCATTCGTACTTAGCTTATCTTAGTGCCCACATATTTGAAATTCCATACAACTCATATGATCCTGAATATCACTTCTAATTTTACTCCCCGTTCATTATCCATTGTAGGTGCCACTTTCTTAGGGAGTGCATACAATGTTATTTTGAGACTATTGTCATACGACCATTTCCTTTTTAGATCATTGTGCTGAGGTTGAAGCCTTCTTCCTTATTTCTTCAGCTAGTCTTTCATCGTAGTACTTAGGGAAGACCCTCTGACTCTTGTAAAGTTGTGAGCCTATTACATCGTATACTCGACAGATTTTCTGATGTCCCTCATTGCATATACTTATTCGTAGTTACTTATCTCCATGCCCTTGTTCTTGTAGGGTTGCTTCTGAACTGATATTTTGACTACCTTTATAGTGGCACTTTATTTTATCCCCGTTACACTTATGTGGTACCTTTAACTACCCCGACTCTTGTTTGAATATATCTCAAGTATTATAATGATATTCTCCGAGGCTGAATTCTCCATGTTGGATTCTACTATGTTTATCTTACATGATCTGATGACTCGTCTATAACCTCCTATTTAGCCATAACTGGGATCTTCCTGACCAATTACTAACTACTCATTGGCCTATTCTCAAATCAATATTCCTCGTAATCTTTCTTGGGTTATTTACTTTGTTTTAACTTACGTCTCGCACTGTCGCCTTATTTATTAATAACAACTCAGGCATGAACCTTTACTTCCTCTCCTTGACGTCGTGGTTGTACAATATTCTTGAATCATAGCATATCTGTAAGATTTGGATAAGTGTCATCTCATTCCTCTTTCATTTATCTCATTCTTCCTTTACCATTCCATAATTACTAGAACCACTTAATTCTGACGTAATGTCACGTTATTCCATATTCCACCTTTTTGGGGAGTACTAAGAGTTGAAGCTACGACAATCTGCTTATAGATGTTTTTTTTCCTCTTCATCTTTGGCGTCACTTCACATTATCTATGACCCTTCCTCGCCTTGTGATAATCCTTCTGGATCAAGGATAACAAAAATCCTTACTCACAATGGTGTAACTGGCACATACATTCCCTTAAGCTTAACTTTGCTCCCCTTGCTTGCTTTAGGGAAGCATCTTCCTAAATGACCATTCTCTGAATTTCCCATGAATCTTCTTTTGTTGTCCATTCTATTATCGCCGGAATGCGATCTGAAATTCTCATGATGTTGATTATTATCAAATCATTCAGTTCCTTGCTCATGTTTAGTTTATCTTATTCACCAGTCCATACTAATTTCTATTATTCTGGTGTTTAATTCTCCCTTCTGGTAATCACGTTAAAGTCACAAACTTATTCCCCGAAATGAGGATGTGACTGTATGGCCTATACTATTTTGTTTTCTTAAGGCCCATCACCTTTCGTCTCTTTCTTCATTTGACTATAGGTTCTGTAATACTCTACTATTATCATTCATGTATCACACCTTATTCATAATGCTTTCTTATCTCTCTTCTCATTACTTTGCCATTATTTCTGCATATCCCTTTTCTTGTGAAAACTTGAACACGACATTCTTTCACTTTTAGTTCTCCTTGCTTCATTTATTGGCTCTTCGGGTTGCTCAACGTCCTCGCTCTACTAGGGACGAGAGTCACACTAAGGTAATATTTATCACTTCCAGGATTTCAGTGCCTATATCTAGCTTAAATATTTTAGGGTGCACCATCTAGGTATCTCACGAGGAGATCTACTAGGACACTTGCAATATCCTTTGGAAGTGTCAACTAACACAAACAGTCCATTCACCATTTTGGTTTACTCTAACCCTAGCCAGGTCCTGATATTTCGTCCTTTTCTTAAACTACATCTGTTAGCCCCCATATGGCATAATTGAGATGGGTACGCCCAATTGTACATATCTCTGTTACTGTTGAGGGTAACTCTTAATGCTTATATTTTTTTGCCGGAACTATAATACCGATAATCTTCATTAACTGGGCGCCTCGTACCCTTCTTCACCTTGCTTCTTTTAATTCTTAAAAGCATTGTCTTTTACCGTAAAGGTGGATATATATTCTTGCCTTAAGGTCCCTTATCAAGAGGCTTACACCTTTCAGTACGCACATGATCTGCTAAAGACCTCATATTTACTTATCATAAGCATGATACAAAGTCGGTTACTCTAATTCAACACTTTCACAGCTATATCTCTTATCGATCATCTTTCTGAACATAGGCATTGTCTTATTACGAATAAAATTGAAGCTCGGGACATGAATTCTTGTAAGTGAGCTCTACCACACGATCTAGAGTAAGAAGAAAGAGTGACAGTCCTAAATGCCTTGTAGCCTCCTGCTTATAAGTGTGGTGCATGACACTTCCATAAACAAGACTCTACTAGACACGGCTTGTAGTCTCCCCAAGACAGAACTGCTCTGATACCACTTTTGTCACGATCCAAATTGATGGGCCGCGATGGGCACCCGGCACCTTACTCAATCAAGTACCAAAGTAACGTGTCTTTCTTATTACATCATTATATACACATGACATACGGGCTTAATAGGCCAACATGATCCTTTATAAACTCAAAACATAGGCCGACTAGGCCGTACAATCTTTTATATACACGACATATGTCTACAAGCCTCTATGAGTACATAAATGTCATAAAGGTCGGGACAGAGTCTCGCCTTACTAAACAATACACGTCTAAATCATACTAACCAAATGAGCTGAGCTGATAGCCTACTTGGAGGGCTCTCGACCTGTCTATCGGGACCTGCGGGCATTAAACGCATCGTCCCCAGGTAAAAATGATGTCAGTACGAATAATGTACCGAGTATGTAAGGCACATAAATAAATATATAAGAGACATGGAAGAAATATAGAGTACATGACTCAACCTGTAAGTCTGAATAACTTTGTAAATCATGAATTCCTTTTAGCATCATGCATATGCATATGAATGTCATGTCGTGCATAGGTACATGTTTCATAACATCATCAGCCTCTGAGGGTATTCCATCATATCATATCAGCCATTGTGGGCAAAATCATCATTGTATACCAGCTGATTAGGTGGTGGTGCATATATAATGCCATAACCTTTCCCATATCCCATATACATACATATATACACGTATATAACACTGTTTGAATCGTATTTCAGTCATTATGTGCAACATCATCATCATCATCATCATCATCATCATCATCATCATATACCAGCTAATCAGGTGGTGGTACGTATATAATGCTATAACATTTTCCCATATCCCATATACATATATTTACATATATATGCGTATATAACGTCATCTAGTCATGGGTCAATGCACATGTATAAATGAGTGAAATACATGAAAATTACATAATAATCTCGATATTCCTTCCGGATAAACTTTTCCAACTGCGTATTATTCTGAGACCCTTGAACAGAAGATAATAATAATTCTCATGTGGAATCAAGAATATAGACACCCCTACTATTTTTATGAATAGAGTAATTTATAGAAACTGTGTATTTGCTCGTTTCTTCAGTATAATTTGGACCATGCCAAAAGAGAGAAGGGATAGCCTTAACATACCTGAGTCGATTCTCTTGACAATCCCTTTAACTCACGTTAATTGCGACAACACGTAACGATAAGATCGGAGTAGGAAAAAAATCCGTATGATATTCTTGAGAAATATTACACCATACTCCGTTATAATTGCAAAACTTCACTTTGATTTGAATTATTGAAGTCTTGAATTGCTTGGATATATACATGTGCGTATGAAATGGCCCAAAATAATCATGATGAAGTTCTTTAGGAGTCACAAGACTTTTAATTATGGTCATGTGCGACCTTGTATGACACTAGTCCATAAATATCGATTATTATAGCTCAGACCATATTTTATCCCAATTTGTCAAACTTTGACGAAACTTATTTTCTTCGATTTGCTTACCCTCTCACCTTTACGAATTTACTTATCCCTTGTTTGAAATAGCATAATACTTGTAACCTCAAATAATCTCATTCCCGAACTTACGTTGATTAACTTATGACAAAATTTTAACGTACGAAAATGATGGAAGTAATATCTCATTTCCGAGCTTTCATCAAATTACTTATGTTGTAGTTTACATACAAAAACATGGGGTGTAACAGATACCCTCCTATAGTCTCAAAGTAAATATGCAGGGAGGATCTCCCAGTATACCGTTCCATAGTCCCAAAGTAAATATACAGGGGGATCTCCCGGAATACCGTTTCGTAGTCCCAAAGTAAATATGGAGGGGGATCTCCTGGAATACCGTTCTGTAGTCCCAAAGTAAATACGCAGCTCAAACAATGAAATTAACAGTTACAACAAGAAATCCTACAGTTTAGACTAAGTACAAGTCAAGGAAAAACAGAAAATCCACTAAGCATGTTGCACAGAGTTTAGATAAGCATTTAAGACACGTAGACATGCTATTCTAGGATAAATAGGATAATTACATATGCTAGTATAACTCAAATAAGAAGAAACATGTTATTACTCAGTAAAAAATTGGATTTAACAATAAATAGCCCGTGTACACACTCGTCACTTCACGTACACAGCGCTCACATATCAAAATATTACCAAATCCTAAGGGGAGTTCCCCCATACAATGTTAGGCAAACCACTTACCTCGAACCAAAGCTCAATCAATCGGTAACAATGCCTTTCCCATGAATATCCGACTTTGAATGGCAAAAATCTAGGCAAAATCAATTACATATCATCAATACAACTATAATATACTAATCTAATTAATGAAATAAAGATTTTTATAAGAAATTCAAAAATTGCTCGAAAAAGTCGACCCAGGCCCACGTCTCGAAATCGGGTAAAAGTCACAAAATATGAACACACATTCACTCTTGAGTTAACTCGTACCAAAATTATCCAAATTTGATGTCAAAATACCAATCAAAATCCGAAATTAAATGATGAAATTAATGATAGATTAGTGGGATATAACCAAAATCAAGTGTAGAATCATTACCCAATCTATATCTCTAAAACTCCCTGAAAATCTCGTCCAAATCCGAGATCTCAAACTCAAGTTTTGATAAAAATGGCCAAACCCTCGTTTTTGAAATTTTATATTTTGCCCAGATCATTCGTTTCGCAAATGCGGTCAAACCCTCGCGTTTGCATTGAACAAAAATCCACTCACCAAATTTCCCCCTTCGCGAACATGTCTGACCATTTGTGAACGTGTAGGTTCCACTACCTACTACTTCGTGAATGCGTAGAACAAATCTTTTGGGTCCCCAGGTGCTCCACTTCATCTACGTGACTGCTATGTCCTTCACGCGTTCGCAATGCACTGACAACAAAACCTTTGGGAACGCTTTGATGACCCAAAAGGTCATCACTTGTTTTAGAAATAAATTCTGTGTTCTGAGGCCTTACAAACCTCTTTCTATCTCACCTCGATTTGCGTGTGTAGTCCGGGCACATTGTCAGAAAGACATTTTGTGAAAATATGTGAAAACTAATAGAAAAAAGTGCCTTTAAAATGAATTTAAGTTTACTTCGGTCAACATTTTGGGTAAACAGACCCATAGGAAAATATGGGACTTGGGCGTATGTCCGGAATCGAATTCTGAGGTCCCAAGCCTGAGAAATGAATTTTTAAAGAAAATTATTTTCTGGATATATATGAGTTTTTGGAAATGAAATTTTTTTTGGAAGTTGATGGTATCAGGCCCATATTTTGGTTCTGGAGTCCGGTACAGGTCTTATATGTGATTTAAGTGGAGCCTGTAAAATTTGGTAAGAAACAGACTTGAAGCGACATTATTCGGAACCTTAGTTATAAAATTTGAAACTTCGAAAGTTCATGACATTACCTTTGATTTTGGTGGTAAATTCATAGTTGTTGATGTTATTTTGGTGATTTGATTGTACGAGCAAGTCCGTATGATGTTTTTGGGTTAGTGTGCATGTTTGGATTGGAGCTCCGAGGGCTCGGGTGAGTTTTGGATAGGCCACGAAGTGTTTTGAACTTAGGAAGTTATAGGTTTTTAACTGTTGTATGTTGCAGGTCTGCAGGCTTCGCAACTGGCTTGCAATTGCGAGAGACCCATCGCAATTGCGATGATGGGCTGGGGTAGGAACCCTCGCATTTGCGAGGCTTATGTCGCAAATGCGACTTCAATAGGGACCATAAATGCGAACAATTGTTCGCAAATGCAAAGATAGCAGTATTGGCCTACCTTTGCATTTGCGAAGCCATGGCCGCATTTGCAAGCTCGCATTTGCGAAGCTGACTTTGCAAATGCGATATCTGCACCTGTGCAAATTATAACTTACCCAAAAATCTCTCATTTTTCAAACCCTTTCAAAACCAAAACTCTCTTGGTCGATTTTTCAAAGACAAGTACTCTTCTAAATCGATTGTAAGTCATTTTTAACTTAGTTTCATCAATCTTTAACATCTTTTCTCATGATTTCAACTCAAAATCAAAGTATCATGGGGGAAATTGGGTGTTTTGGGTAGAACCTAGGTTTTTCAAATTTTGGGGATTTGGACCTCGATTTGAGGTCCGATTTCAAAATAAATTATATATTTGGGTTCGTGGGGGAATGAGAATCGGGTTTTGGTTCGAACCTCGAGTTTCGACCATGTGGGCCCCGGGGCAATTTTTGACTTTTTGGGAAAAACTTTAGAAAACCTATTTTCATGCATTGGAATTGATTCATTTAGTATTTATTGATATAGTTAAGTAACTTGTGACTAGATACGAGTGAATTGGTGGTGGAATCAAGAGGTAAAGCAATAGTTGGGACTTGAATTGTTTTTGTGTATCGAGGTAAGTGTTTGGCCTAACCTTAGCTTGAGGGATTAGAAGTTGTGTCTTATTTTCCATGTGCTAATTGTGGAGTACGACGTATAGGCCTGGTGACAAGTATCTATACGTCAGTGTCAAGCATACTCATGAGTCTTGTATTGAAATTTTATGGCTCTGTTGTGGTTTATTCGTACTTCATATGAGAATTATATTATTATTCCCTTGCCAGAATGATGTTGTAATATTAATGTTCCCTTGTCGGGGTGTTGTTATTATATTATGGTTCCCTTACCGGGATGTTATTATTAAATTATTGTTCCTTTATCGGGATGTTTTTGTTACATTATTGTTCCCTTGCCAGGATGTTGTTGTTATATTATTGTTCCCTTGCCGGGATTCTTTTATGATTGGTGTTGATAAATGAAATGGGAGCGGGTTGCACTCCTGTAATGGTAATATGTGAAATGGGAGCGGGTTGCATGCTCGCAATGATAATATGTGAAATGGGAGCGGGTTGCACACCTGCAACGGTAATATATGAAATGGGAGCGGGTTGCACGCCTGCAACGGTACTATATGAAATGGGAGCGGGTTACATGCCTGCAACAGTACTACATGAAAAGGGAATGGGTTGCACGCCTGCAACGGTATTACATGTGTACTTGTTTTTTTTCCTTATTTCCTTATCTCTTGTTTAATTGGTTTATGGCATTCCTTACATTTTTCTACTGTTATTTTGTTGATATCTGCTACTCCCCGCAACATGTTTTCCTCGCCCAACTTTAGCTGTAATTATCTACTTTTATTTCTGTTGTATATGGTTTAACTGCACATGTTTATTTGGTTGTCTGGTCCAAGCCTCGTCACTACTTCGCCGAGGTTAGGCTAGGCACTTACCAGCACATGGGGTAGGTTGTGCTGATACTACACACTGCACTGTGTGCAAAAATCAATACCGGAGAGTTTGGATTGCAATAAGGGTGCTATCTTTAGTCCACGCAGGCGACCCGAGGTAGTCCTGCAGGCGTTCGCGGGCCTTGGCATCTCCTCCTATCTTTCCTCTTTCTATTTTTACTTTTTCAAAGACAGACTTATGTATTTCCTTTCAGAACCCAGTTGTAGTATTCTTAGATAGTCCGTGACTTATGACATCAAATTCTGGGTAGTATTGTAATTCAAATTATGTAGTAGTGTTTGGTTGAATATTAAGTTTCGGCTTCCGCATTTCCTTTTATTTAACTTATTCCATTTTTAATCACTTATTATTTTAAATTGTTGAACATGTTTAATAAAAAGGGTAATGATTTCATAATATTCGGCTTGCCTAGCTTCCACGAGTAGGCGCCATCACGACTCCTGAGGGTGGGAAATCCGGGTCGTGATAAGTTCGTATCAGAGCTCTAGGTTACATAGGTCTCACAATTCATTAACCAGCTTAATAGAGTCTGAGGTATTGGTACGGAGATGTCTGTATTTATCCCCCAGAGGCTACAGAGTTAGGAAAAACTTCACATCTATTCTTTCCTGTCGTACGGTTTGGTTTCTCAATGCTAATTGAATTTCTACTCTGTTCTCTCGCAGATGGTGAGAACATGCGCATCCTCATCCACTGATCAACAGCCCCAACCCACAGCAGTAGCTCACATGAGGGGTAAAGGGGGAGGGCGAGGCCATAATAGAGGCCGAGGTAGGGGCAAATCACAGCCCAGGGCAGAAACACCAGCGGTGGAGCCTCAGGTTGAGTTTGATGATGAGGTTCCGGCCCAGGCAGTTCCGGTGGGCCCAGCTCAGGTCCCAGAGGGGTTCATTGCTACACCAATACTCCAAAATGCTCTGGTCTGTCTATTGGGCCTTGTAGAGAGTGTCACCCAGGCAGGCTTGCTTCTTGTAACACCAACCGTCTCTCAGGTTGGAGGAGGAGCCTAGACTCTTGCTACTCGCACTCCGGAGCAGATGGCTCCCCAATTTCAAACTCCAGCAGCTCAGCCAGTTGGAGCAGTTCAGCCAGTTGGAGCAGTTCAACCGGCTGTGGTAGCTCAGACCGGTGATGGAGCAGCTATGTCTGTCGATGTCTTGTAAAGATTGGACAGGTTTACCAAGCTCTTCACTGCCACTTTCAGCAGTGCATCTTCTGAGAATCCCCAGGATTATTTAGACAATTGTCATGAGGTTCTTAGGAACATGGGGATGGTGGAGACCAATGGGGTCAACTTTGCTACTTTTCACTTATCTAGATCCGCCAAGACTTGGTGGAGGGATTATTGTTTGGCTAGATCAGTTGGGCCACCAGCTTTGACTTGGGAGCAGTTTTCTCAACTATTTCTGGAGAAGTTTCTTCCTGTTACTTAGAGAGAGATCTATCGGAGGCAGTTTGAGTGTCTCCAGCAGGGTTCTATGACTGTTACTCAATATGAGACCAGGTTTATCGATTTGTCCCGTCATGCTCTACTTATACTCCCCACTGAGAGAGAGAGAGAGAGAGAGAGAGTGAGGAGGTTCATTGAGGGACTCATCCAGCCTATTCGACTTCAGATGGCTATGGAGATAGGAAGTGAGATTTTATTCCAAGAGGCGGCCAATATGGCCAGGAGAGTTGAGATGGTTCTATCATAGGAAGGTGGTCAGGGGTCTGACAAAAGGCCTCGTCATTCAGGCAGATTCAGTGGTGCCTTATTTGGAGGCATGGATTCGTATGGTAGAGGCCATCCTCCTAGTCCTTTTCAGTCAGCACTTCAGGTTTCTCATGATACATTAGGTGGTCGTGGTTCTCATATTCAGTATTCTGATCAGCAGTCCTATAGTGCACCATCAGCTCCTATCAGTGCACCACCTACTTCTATCAGTGCACTACTACTTCAGAGTTTTTAGTGTTGTCAACCCCAGCAACTGAGGGCTTGTTTTACTTATGGCAATACGAGGCACATTGCTAGATATTGCCCTCAAGCACCGAGCAGTTCTCAGCACCAGGGTTCCCGTGCCATGGTCAGGCACCGAGTGTTCCACCGCCTACCCAGCCAGCTAGAGGTAGAGTTAGAGGTGCTAGAGGTGGAGGTAGAGGTATTAGAGGTGGATCTCAGGCTACTAGAGGTGGAGGCCAACCAGCAGCAGGCCATCCCAGAGATGTAGTTCAGAGTGGTAGAGCCCAGCCTTGATGTTATGCTCTTCCAGCCAGACCTGAGGCTGTGGCTTCTAATGCAGTTATCACATGTACTGTTTTGGTTTCTAGTAGAGATGCTTCAGTTCTATTTGATCCAGGATCTACGTACTCCTATGTGTCATCTTATTTTGTACCATATATGGTCATGCCTAGTGATTCCTTGAGTGCTCCTGTATATGTGTCTACACCGGTAGGTGATTCTATTGTGGTAGATCATGTCTATCGTTCATGTATAGTTGTGATTGGGATCTTGAGACTCGTGTAGATTTGTTACTTCTGGACATGGTTGATTTTGATGTCATATTGGGTATGGATTGTTATCACCTTACCACGTGATCTTGGACTATCATGCCAAGACTGTGACCTTAGACTTGGCGGGTTTACCTTGTTTTGAGTGGAGAGGAACTCCTGGTCATTCTACCCGTAGTGTTATCTCATATATAAAGGCCCGACATTATGGTCGAGAAGGGGTGTTTGGCCTATTTGACGTATGTTCGTGATTCTAGTGTCGAGGTTCCTTCTATTGATTCTGTGCATGTTGTTCGTGAGTTTCTTGAGGTATCTCCTTCAGACCTGCCAGGTATGCCACCCGATAGTGATATTGACTTCTGTATTGTTTTGTCTCCAAGCACTCAGCCCATATCTATTCTGTCGTATCGTATGACCCCGCCTGAGTTGAAGGAGCAGTTGCAAGACTTTCTTGAAAAAGGTTTCATTAGACCTAGTGTCTCGCCTTGGGGCGTGCCGGTATTGTTTGTTAAGAAGAAGGATGGATCAATACGAATGTGTATAGATTACCGGTAGTTGAACAAGGTTACAATCAAGAATAAGTATCCCTTACCGATGATTGATGATTTGTCCGATCAGCTTCAGGGTGCCAAGGTATTTTCGAAGATTGACTTGAGATCTGGCTACCATCAGTTGAGGATTAGGGCATCCGATGTCCCTAAGATAGCTTTCCGCACTTGGTAACAAGCATTGTGAGTTCTTGGTGATGTCATTTGGGTTGACAAATGCCCCAATAGCTTTTATGGATTTGATGAACCGAGTGTTCAGGCCTTACTTGGATTCGTTCGTGATATTCTTCATTGATGATATTTTGATCTATTCCCGCAGTCGGGAGGAGCATAAGCAGCATCTGAGAGTGGTCCTCCATACTTTGAGAGATAGTCAATTGTATGCTAAGTTTTCGAAGTGTGAGTTCTGGTTGGATTCAGTTGCATTCTTGGGTCACGTTTTATCAGCAGAGGGTATTCAGGTAGATCCGAAGAAGATAGAGGCATTCAAAAATTGGCCTAGACCAACATCAGCTATAGAGATCCGGAGTTTCTTGGGTTTGGCAGGCTATTATCGTCGGCTTGTAGAGGGGTTTTTGTCTATTGCAGCCCCGATGACCAGGTTGAACAAAAAAGGTGTCCAGTTCAGGTGGTCAAACGAGTGTGAGGCGAGCTTTCAGAAGCTCAAGACAGCTTTGACTACGGCGCCAGTGTTGGTTTTGCCCACAGGTTCAGGGCCATATACAGTTTATTGTGATGCATCTCGTATTGGACTTAGTGCGGTGTTGATGCAGGATGGCAAGGTCATTGCCTAAGCTTCGCGGTAGTTGAAGATTCATGAGAAGAACTATCTGGTTCATGATTTGGAGTTAACATCCATTATTCACGCGTTGAAGATTTGGAGGCAATATCTATATGGCGTGTCGTGCGAGGTGTTCATGGATCACAAGAGTTTGCAATACTTATTCAAGCAGAAGGAGCTAAATTGAGGCATAGAAGGTGGTTGGAGCTATTAAAGGAATATGATATCACCATCTTATATCATCCCGGAAAGGCCACTCTGATTGCCAATGATTTGAGTAAGAAGTCAGCCAGTATAGGCATTCTTGCTTATATTCTGGTCGGTGAGAGACCGCTTGCATTGGATGTTCAGGCTTTGGCCAATCAGTTTGTGAGGTTGGATGTTTCTGAGCCCAGTCATGTGTTAGCTTGCACAGTCGCTCGTTCTTCCTTATTGGAGCGTATCTGAGATCGGCAGTATGATGATCTTCTTTATGTGTCCTTAGAGACACGGTGCAGCATGGTGGTGCCAAGCAGGTTACATTAGGAGATGATGGGATTTTGAGGTTGCAGGGTCGAGTTTGTATGCCTAATGTGGATGGACTCCGAGAGTTGATTTTAGAGGGGCCCATAGTTCCTGGTCTTTATTCATCCAGGTGCCGCTAAGATGTATCAGGATTCGGGGTAGCATTATTGGTAGAGAAGGATGAAGAAGGATATTGTTGTGTATGTGGCTCGGTGTTTGAATTGTCAGCAGGTAAAGTACGAGCATCAGAGGCCTGGCGGTTTGTTTCAGAGGATTGATCTTCCTGAGTGGAAGTGGGAGCGTATAACTATAGACTTCATTGTTGGACTCCCACGGACTCAGAGGAAGTTTGATGCAGTGTGGGTTATTGTTGATAGGCTGACCAAGTCAGCACATTTCATTCCTGTGGCGGTCTCCTATTCTTCTGAGAGGTTAGCTGAGATCTTTATCCGGGAGATTGTTCATCTTCATGGTATGCCCGCGTCTATCATTTTGGACCGAGGTACGCAGTTTACTTCACATTTCTGGAGAGTCGTTCAGCGGGAGTTGGGCACACGGGTTGATTTGAGCACAACGTTTCATCCTCAGACGGACGGGCAGTCCGAGCAGACTATTCAGATTTTGGAGGATATGCTTCAAGCTTGTGTCATTGACTTTGGAGGCTCGTGGGATCAGGTTTTTCCTTTAGCAGAGTTTGCCTACAACAACAACTACCAGTAAAGTATCCAGATGGCTCCTTATGAGGCTTTATATGGTAGGCAATGTCGGTCGTCGATTAGATGGTTTGAGCCAGGAGATGCTTAGTTGTTGGGTACGAAGATGACTTGGACAAGGTTAGGATCATTCAGGATAGGCTTCGTACAGCCCAGTCCAGACAAAAGAGTTATGCCGATCATAAGGTTCGTGATTTGGCTTTCATGGTCGGTGAGCAGGTATTGCTTCGGGTGTCGCCTATGAAGGGCGTGATGAGATTCAGCAAGAAGGGCAAGCTTAGCCCTAGGTTCATTGGCCAGTTTGAGATTCTCAATCGAGTGGGAGAGGTGGCTTACAAACTTGCGTTGCCGCCAAGCTTATCATTCATGCCTCCAGTGTTTCATGTGTCCATGCTTTTGAAGTATCACGACGATCCATACCACGTGTTAGATTTCAGCACTGTCCAGTTGGACAAGGACTTGTCTTATAAGGAGAAGCTGGTAGCTATTCTAGACTGGTAGGTTCGTTAGTTATGATCGAAGGTTTCCCTTCTGTCCGTGTTCAGTGGAGAGGTCAGCCTGCTGAGGCATCAATCTGGGAGTCCGAGTCCGATATGTAGAGCCGTTATCCCCATCGTTTTTCCAACTCAGGTACTTCCTTCTTATGTCCGTTCGAGGATGAACGATTGCTTTAGAGGTGGAGAATGTAGGTCATCACTTGTTTTAGAAATAAATTTTATGTTTTGAGGCCTTAAAAACCTCTTTTCTATCTCACCTCGATTTGCGTGCGTAGTCTGGGCGCAAAGGTCGGAAAGCCATTTTGTGAAAATGTGTGAAAAATGATAGAAAAAATGTGCCTTTAAAATAAATTTAGGTTGACTTCGGTCAACATTTTGAGTAAACAGACCCAAACTCATGATTTGACGGTCCTAGAGGGTCCGTATGAAAATATAGGACTTGGGCGTATGCCCGGAATCGAATTCCGAGGTCCCAAGCCTCCCAACAGAGTTTTATGACAGCATCATCCTATAGAAAATTGGTAACAAAATAGGAAAAATTGATGCCTGCACTTCATCCACATTAAGAGGAAGATATGCAAGGCTGTGTGTAGAAGTGTCCATAGAAACACCAGTTAAACCCTTCATTTATGTTGGTTTATATAAACAACAAATTCTTTACGAAGGGAAAAAATTTCTGTAAAAATTGTGGAAGACTGGGTCATAATATACAAAAGTGTTCCTAATCAAGTCCAAAACTTCCTAAGATAATTCTGCAAGGATCAAGTCCAGATTCCAGTGCTCATGGTCCAGAAGAAGGTAAATGGAAGATATTATCCTTTCAAGGAAGAAGACAAACAATGCATACTCAAAGACCACAATCAACACTAACACACCTACAACAGATATTAATGCCATGATTTTTGAAGCAGATACAAGTAAGTATCCCAATACACAGAAACTTATACACATTGAAAAAGAGCATCATAAATTCACTGACATAGTCAAAAGGAATAACCTAAGTTCTTGGAGTACTGCAGGTTCGTACAACACATCCCTAGCTACATCAAACGACTTCTCCCAATTAAACAACATGCCCATAGTTTTAAACGAAACCACATTCCTTCCGTTGGATTTTTCTTCTATTGAGCAATAAATGCACAATACTATGTACACATAAAAACAATCTAATTTACACATGGAAGATGCTTGCAAAGCTTTGTTAAGAGAAACTCAATCATTGAGCTCTAATATTTTAATAGAAAATGACTCGGCCACTACTAGATTCAGGAAAATTCTCCAATTAAAACTACCTGTATTACCCACTCGAACTCTACTATCAATACTTCATTACCTAAACAAACTAACACCACTAATAATACAAACAACATGCAAACTAAACAGGCTAAACAAGACTGCCACATGGCTCAAAAGAAAGAACACTTGTCTACTACCATATCCACCAAAGATATGGATATAAACCATATGTCACTCCAATCAAATTCCATGAAAATAGAACCTATTACAATAGCAAATCATTCCACTCTTCCCATAATATTTTCTGACTCTATCCACAATATATTAACCACCAACAAAGAGAATGCCCAGGATTCCATTCACAGCGAGAAGAAGATACATGATTCTCGACATCTTACACCAATACAAGAACAAAAAAATAGACAACCTCCCTTCACCCCCCCCAGCTACCAAATCAACCACTCTTCTTCACCTCACCTCCTCCACCACAAAACTACCAACCAACCCCATGGCTAGAAGTAGGTCTGATAGGCCATGCAATAACATTCAACATTCAGATCAATGGCCATAAAATGGTGATAATCATCCAAAACACTCATTACCTAGCTCAACTAATCTCAGAGGGATTGCACATAGCCATGAACAATTACACCAACCAAATGTGGATCAATAATATACTCTATCCTCTAGCCCGAAACATGAACCACACTCTCATCCAAATAATGCTAAACTACTGGAACCTCTCTCAAGCTCCCAACACACAAATTCCTCTAAATATTCCTCCAAACCTTCCCTTCTTCCCACGAGAGGAAATCACCCAAATAAACCCAATATGCATGTCATAGGGGTTGTATGTAAACCAGAATCAAGCCCTGAACATAATCAACATCCCAACACCCATAGAACCCAATCCCTAACATAATGTTCAAGAACTAGAGTAGAATCCATTAGGTCTAGAAGAAGAACACCCTACACAAAGTAAGGAACTAAGTGTAGAATTTTCAAGCCTCAACGAGGTAAAAATACTACTCTTCCAGGAAATGTTAAGCAAGAAGTAAATATTCAGTTGTCCAAGTGCAATGTACAAATGCTCCATACACATAAGACCCCACAGGATCCAACTATGGGAAAAAATGCAGTAATCCTTGTACCATATCTGAGAAGGAACCACAACAATCCTGTGGAAGTAGAGGCCAGAAACAACCATCACTAATCATTTCCAATGCATAGAGCCACATCCATAAAATTCTGGAATGTTTGGGGGGCTAACAATGATGATTTTCGTAGAAATTTTAGGAAACTAATTGACACTAACAGGCCATGGATAGTGGCTCTCCTAGAAACTAGAATGATTCCCATGCAACCCTCCTTAATTATTTTAACTTCACCAAAATGTTTGAAGAATCAATTGAAGGTCTCTGTCACGACCCAAACTGATGGGTCGCATCGAGTACCCAGTACCTTACTCAACCGAGTACCAATGTGACGTATCTTTATTATTATATCATCATATATATGTGACATATGGGCCTTATATGCCAACATGATCATTCATAAACTCAAAACATAGGCTGACAAGGTCGTACAATCTTTCATGTACACGACATATGTTTACAAGCCTCTAAGAGTACATAAATGTCATAAAGGTCGGGACAGAGTCCCATCATACCAAATAATACACATCTAACTCATACTAACCGGACAAGCAACACCGAAGCAAATGGAGCACACCAACATCTTCCGTTGAGCTGATAGACTACGGGAGGGCTTTCGAATTGTCTATCAGGACCTGCGGGCATGAAACGCAGCGTCTCTAGGCAAAAGGGACGTCATACGAATAATGTACCGAGTATGTAAGGCGTATAAGTACATAACAGACATAGAGGAAATATAGAGTAAATGACTCTACCTATAAGTTTGAATAACTTTATAAATCATGAAATAATTATAGTATCATGCATATGCGTATGAATGTCATGTGGTACATAGGTACATGTTTCATAACATCATCAGCCTTTGGGGGTGTCCCATCATATCATATTGGCCACTGGGGGCAAAATCATCAACATATACCAGCTGATCAGGTGGTGGTGCGTATATAATGCCATAACCTTCCCATATCCCATATACATATATATACATACATATATATGCGTATATAACGTCATCTGGTCACGAGTCAATGTACATGAATTCAATGCATGAAAAGTGCAATAATAAAATCTTTCGGAATATCATAAGACCATTTTGCCTTTGAGTAATATCAGAAAGTAAACTCTTTTCAACTTTCGTATTTTTTTGAGACCCATGAATAGATGATAAAATATTATGACACATGAAACTTCAAGAACATAGATATCTCTAATACTTCTATGAATATAGTCATTCATGGAATTTGTGCATTTGCACGTTTCGTTCGTATCGTATGGATCGTGTCACAAGAAAGAAGGGATAGCCTCGACATACATGCTCCTTGAATTATTTGCACGAAATGAAGCTTCTACTTAAACGAAATAACAAAGTTTCTTCTTCTTTGAATTGAACAAAATTTTTGCTTAGGATCATAATAAAGAATGTCTCCTTACATTTTAGTGTTAGCATATGTTTTCGGAGGTTTTTGCTTTGGGAGGAAAGATTATGTAAAATGAAATCAATAAAAATCAAGCTTTGTAATAAGGAAACCAAATTGGAAAAGTCTTATACGTAGGTGTCACTATGTACCTAACTTTAGGTGGCCACCTAAGATATTATGACTAAGAGTCATATGTCTTAGTAGTGGCTTGCTGCCACGTCTTATTTTTACACTTCAATAATTAACTAGGTAACATTTCGTTACCCGGTAATTAATCAATTACCTGTTTAATTAAGAATTATCTCCACTTACTTAACTTACTACTCTCTTTTAATATACCTTGTACACTTTATGGTCATGTAGTACATTGTATGGCACTATTCCATAAATACCGAGTATTTTAGCTCGGGCCGTATTTTACCCCAAAATGCCAAACTTGGACAAAATTCATGTTCTTTGACTTGCTCCCCCTTTCACTTTCGTGAATTTACTAATCACTTGTGAAATAGCGTAATCCTTATAATCTCCAAATAATCTTTTACTTGGACTGATGTTAATTACCTTACGACAAATTCAACGTACAATACTTCAGGGTACAACATCGTCGTAACTTAATACTGCGAAGCGTGACATCACCGTAAGGTAATACTGCTGGGTGCAACACTGTCATAACTTAATACTGCGAAGTGTAACATCGTCGTAATATAATACTACTGGGTGCAATACTATCGTAACTTAATACTGCGAAGCATAACATCATCGTAATATATTACTGCAAAGGATAACATCATCATAATATATTACTGCAGAGTATAATATCGACATAATACTGCGGGACGTAAAAGTCTCGCTGGAGGTATGGCCATCCTCTATGACCACAAATGTGATCAATGTCCAGCACTTCACTAGGAGAGGTAGAGAGATTCATGCAATGTTAGAGATAAGACCTTTTAAATACCACTGGCTCTTTAGTTCCATTTATGCTAGCACATATCAATATAATAGAGACATCATGTGGGATAATTTAACTTCCATCTCTAAAAATTACAAAGGCCCTTGGATGATAAGAGGTGACTTCAATGTTGTTATTAATTCACCAGAAAAACTAGGAGGAAGACTTTTAAATTCCAATAGGTCATCAAAACTGTGACATTATATTAACAAGTGTAACTTAATTGATTTGGGTTTTAAAGGTTGTAAATTTATATGGTACAATCATAGGAGGAAAAATAATGGCTTGATCATGAAAAGTCTAGACCATGTTTTTGCTAACGAATATTGGTTACAAATATTCCCCAATGAAATAGTTACTCATTTACACAAAACCTATTCTGACCACAACCCTATTCTAGTCAAATTAAACAATGGCCATCAAAATTTGTTAAAACCTTTTAGGCTTGAAAGTATTTGGTGCAACCACCCAGATTTTATAAATATAGTTACTAGTAATTGGAAAAATGATGATTTATTAACCAACATAAAACCTTTCTCTAAATACATACAAAAGTGGGGGAAAGAAACGTTTGGTGATATTTTTAAAAATAAAAAAAAGGATTCTTGCTAGACTTAACGGTATCAAAAATTCTACAAACTATGGCCACAACCTTTTTCTTCAAAAGGTAGAACAAAGTCTAATATATGACTACAATAACCTCCTAAAATTAGAGGAAGACTACTAGAAACTTAGATCCCGTATCTCTTGGCTTAACGATGGGGATGCTAATACTAAGTTTTACCAATTAAGTGCTACTAATGAAAAAATTAGGAACCACATAAGTTTCTTTGAAAACGATTAAGGATGTTGGATAGACAACCACATTGATCTTCTAACATACACCCATAATTATTTCCAAAAAATATTTACAACTAGTCATACACATACTGATTGGCTTAAGATCCAAAAGAGTTTACCTAGCTTTGATAATTTAGAGACTTCGACTCTTGACAAGCCCCTACTTGATGGTGAAATTAACTCTACCATATTCTCCTTTAAACCTTACAAAGTACCAGGACCAAACGGTGTACACCCTTTTTTCTATCAAAAATATTGGCACGTTATAGACAATTCTGTTTGCACCCTATGTCACAACATCTTTAAAAATCACTCCATACCTTCAGACATTAATACTACTTACTTGTGTTTAATCCCTAAAATTCCTAATATGAATAAATTATAAAATTTCATACCTATAGGTCTTTGTAACACTATCTATAAGACAATCACAAAGATCATCGCAAATAGAATCAAGTCGTTTCTAGACAAACTGATTAGTCCTTGCCAACCAAGCTTTATGAAAAATAGAAGGACAAGTGATAATGCCATCATAATTCAAGAAATGATCTCATATTTTAAAGAAACTAAAGGGAAACTCGGTAGTATATTACTCAAAATTGATTTAGAAAAAGCTTTTGATAAACTAGAATGCTCCTTTATCTATAGAATATTATTATTTTTTAAATTCCCTACAAATATCTCCAAACTTATCATGTGATGTATAACAACCAGTACCATTGGTGTCCTTTTCATTGACTCAAAAACAAACTTTTTTAACACAAGTAGAAGAATTAGACAAGGAGACCCCATGTTACCTTACATTTTAACACTATGTACGGAGATTATTTCTAGATATATTAGCCATCACGTGGATATCTATAACGACCCAACCGTCCTTTTACTTTTTAGATACCTTTTCCCCTAAATAAGACTCTTCGTATGTACTTTTACTATTTTTTGACTTGCGGGAATGGTTAATTCATACTTGGAAGGGTTCAAGTTGAAATCAGAACACTTAGTTCCTTAATATTGGCTAAAAAGGCCTAACTTTGACTTGAATCAATATTTTTAGTAAACGACCTCAGAAATGAGATTTTATGGTCCCAATAGATTTGTATGATGATTTTGGACTTAGGCATATGTTCGGATCGGGTTTTGGATGACTCGGTAGCATTTTGGCGCTTAATATCGAAAGTTGGCTCATTGAAGGTTTTAAAGTTCTTTATATTTGGTTTGGAGTAAATTTTAGTGTTATCGAGGTCTGTTTGGGATTCTAAGTCTGGAAATAGTTCCGTATGGTGATTTAAGACTTTTACGAAAAATTTGGTATCATTCTGAGTAGTCTAAGCACAATTTGGCCCGTTCGGAGAAAATTAAAAACTGGAAATTCATAATTTGATTCAATTTGGTTTTGGAGTGCGATTCTTAGCTTCGTTGTTGTTTTATGCATTTTGAGAGTTCGATCAGGTGCGCATTATATTTATGGACTTGGTTGTTCATTTGGACGGGGTCCCAAGTGGCTCGGGTGTGTTTCGGACCACCCGGAGCTAAGTTGTAAACACCAGATTTTTTGGTTTTGGTTTCCTTCTTAGCGAACTCGGAAGGACCCTCGTGTTCTCAATGAAGGATTTGGGGTACTGGGGGCTAGGGGATTTTCTCTTTCGTGTTTGCGTATGCAGGGCCACATTCACGTAGAAGCGTGGGCCTAGGCTTGGGCAACCTAGTAGCCTTACGCGTTCACGTGTTGGGCCCCGCATTCGCGAGAGTAGGAGGCCCAGTGCACCGTGTTCGCATGGGTCCTCTCGCATTTTCATAGAGCCTTCTTCCTGGGCTCCTTTGTTTAGTCTTCATGATCGCGAGAGCTTGACTGCCATCGTGTATAAGGACCACTTGGCAGAAACATTTTTAAAATGGGACTTAGGCCATTTTAGTTTCATTTATTTCACCCTTGGGCGATTTTGGAGCTTTGTAACGAGGGGTTTCAACCTAGATATGGAAGGTAAGTAATTCCTACTCAATGTAAGTTTAATACATAGATTATGGGTAGATTTAAACATGTGAAATTGTAAAAATTATGGGTTTAGTTGAAAAACCTAGATTTTGATAAAAATGGGATTTAACCACGAAAATGATTATGGAATTGGGTGGAAATTATATATTTGAGTTCGTGAGGTTATGAGTAACATTTATCTTCGAAAATTTCCAAAATCCAGGCACGTGGTCCCGGAGGTGAATTTTAGAAATCTTTCAATTTGGGTTGGGTAATTACTCTAATAGTTAAATTATAAACTTTTGAACATGCATTGATTAATTTATGTAATATTTGACTAATTTCAGAGTGTTTGGCACCAAGCTGAGGCTTTAGAACAAATTGTAGGCCGGAAAGATAGCTTTGAGACGAGGTAAGTCTCTTGCCTAACCTTGTAAGAGGAAATTTACACCATAGGTGATCTAAATTGCTATTTTATCCTAATTGTGGGGGGCTATGTATGCACGAGGTGACGGGAGTCCATACGTAGCTACTAATTATACTTATATCTGTGTAGTTTACGACCCAAATCCTAAAATACTTGTAATGTTTTCCTCCTACTTGTTAATTAAAGTGCCTAAATTATGTTGGAATTTGATAAAGGAATTGTAAAAGATCGAATCTCACTTACTTGAGTTTTGGCTGGTTGTTTGACTGTTAACAGAGATTATGCTTCTTTGTGCATTAGCATTGTAATGACTTTTAAATCAGATGTTCATAGAATATCCTCTCTTCTTGTGGAGCGCACTGAACGTCTCGGCAGTAGAATAGATGCATCTATGATTCATGTCGCTCGACCCTCGGCAATGTATATATTATTCTGGATCGGGTCGTACGACCTCGACATAAATCGTGCGTGATAATGTTTGAAGCCTGAATACACTTGATATTACTTTTGTGACTTACGAGGCTATAATTATTTAATGTCCTACAATTGTTGAAGTACTTAGCATGTTACCCTTATTGTTGTTATTCATGTATTCCATGCCAATTTTAATTTATGTAATTTATTTTTGGCATGTAGTAAGTGTAGAAGTCGATCCCTCATCACTACTTCTTCGAGATTGGGTACATGTTGTTTATGTACTCAAGCTACACTTCTGCACTACTCGTGTAGGATTTGAGGCAGGTGCATCTGGCAGTCACACCGATGCGTACCACCGATACCCCAAGGCCTAGTGGCGAGCTGCTTTCCTAAGCCGTTCTGCAGCCCTCAAAGCCTCTCTTTTGAATTTAGTTTCTATCTATTTTATTTCAGATAGTATTTAGAGTTTTTTATATTCTACTAGTTGCTCATACACTTGTGACACCAGGTCTTGAAATACATACTAGTAGACTTTAGGGTTTTGGAATAATCATTTCACTGCATTTGTTCCCTCATTAGTCTTCATTTTTTTTTTCTTATTAAATTTTTTACTCCTTATTTTATTAATAAATGAAATTTATACTACTTGGAAATTTATTGAAAAGGGAAATTTTATGATTAATTCACTATTGGCTTGTCTAGTAGTAACGTCGGGCACCATCACGGCCTATAGGAGAAATTGGATCATGACAACATGGTATAAGAGCACTAGGTTCACGTAGTTCTCACAAGTTATGAGCATGCCTAATAGAGTCTTGCGGAGACATCCGTACATATCTTCGAGAGGCTATAGGGTATTAGGAAATAACTCTTTCTTCATCTTCTATCGTGTAGTTGATGTTGTACTAAGTATCTTTCTTTTATTCCCTCACAGATGGTGAGAACACACGTGGCTGATGTACTCGATCATGGAGGGGTTGCTCCTCCTATTGCTAGAGGTCGAGGCAGAGGTTGAGCGAGGGCTACAGCTCGAGGCAGAGGACGATGGCATCCTAGAGTTGCTCCAGTTTCACCACCATTGGATCCATTGGAGGATCCTGTCATTGAGGAGCAGGGCGAGGTGCCTGCGGCGGGGCTAACCCCAGTGGATTTCATGAAAATGGTAGGTTTCCAGGAGGTCATGGGTCATATGTTGCGGTTTATGGATTCTATGACTCAGGCTAATTTATTTCCAGCAGACCCAGCCACATCTCAGGCGGGAGGGGGAGTACAGACCCCTACCGCTTAGGCTTCAGGGCATGCAACTGTTGTATACCGGACCCCGGGTGCACTACCCATGGATAGAGCCCATCCAGTTGTAGCAGCTGTGTCTGAGCCTAGACCAGCTGCGGCCGGCGACCCGCAGAAGCTCTTAGATAGGTGGACCAGCCTACAGCCTCCTGTCTTTGGAGGTGAGCAACATGAGGACCCCCAGGATTTATTGATAGGTATAGGGACAGACTACATAACATGAGGATATTAGAGTCTCAGGGGGTGGACTTTACTATCTTTCAGCTGAAGCGTAGGGCCCATAGGTGGTGGTACTCCTATCTTCTTAGCAGACTAACATGTTCTCCTCCCTTGATGTGGGACCAGTTCATAAGTGTCTTTCTGGATAGGTACATTCCACCCTCTCATAGGGAAGAGTTTCGGTTTAAGTTTGAGCAGCTCCAAAAGGGTTAGATGTCAGAGACCTACTATGAGGCGAGATTCTCAGAGTTGTCTCGCTAGTACTTATGATACTTTGTACTGATGTAGAGAGAGTGCGGAGGTTCATTGCGGGTTTGCATTTAGGTATCCATGATGCAATGGCCCGAAAGATTGAGATGGAGACTTCTTACGAGCTGATTGATGAGATAGATCGAAGAATCGAGGGTGCCCGTCAGTAGAGCCAAGAGTAGATGCTGCAGGACAAGCAGTTTTGTTAATTTGGAGGGTTTAGTGGTGCTCCTTCTAGGGGGAGAGGTCAGTTCGCAAGAGGTTAGTCTAGCAGTCCAGTGTATCTAGCATCGCCGCCTCCTCGGGGTGCTCTAGTGCGGCCCTATTTCAGTACCATTCTAGAGAGCTCCTACCGTCCACCATCTATTCAGGGTTCCTTCAATGGGTATTCAGGGCATCGGGGTCACACTTCAGGCCAGTAGCCCGCCGTTCCGAGAGGTTGTTTCGAGTGTCGGGATCTTGGTCATGTGAGGAGGTTCTGCCCCAGGCTTCAAGGTAAGGCAGTATAGTAGGGTTCTCGGCCTATGATAACAGCACCAACTGCTGCACCAGCCGTCCGGCTGCCTGTAAGGGCAGCGAAGATGGGTAGGGGCCATCCTATAGGTGGAGGCCAGATAGATAGAGGCCAGTCATGTGGAGGCCAGCCAGTCGGTGCTTCAGCTAGGTTCTATGCTTTCCCATCCAGACTTGATGCAGTGGCCTCAGATGTGGTGATCACAAGTATTATTTTTGTCTGCGGTAGGGATGCTTTGGTACTATTTTATCCAAGGTCTACATATTTATATGTTTCATCTCTGTTTGCTCATTTCCTTGTTGTTCCTCGCGAGTCCTTGGGTACTCTTGTATATGTGTCCACATTAGTGGCAATTCTATTATTGTGGATTGGATCTATCTGTCCTGTATCGTGACATTTTGTGGTTACGAGACTATAGAGGACCTTCTATTGCTTGATATGACACACTTTGAGATCATTATGGACATAGATTGGTTGTCTCCATATCATGCCATCCTTTATTTCCATGCCAAGACTATTACATTGGCGATGTCAGAGTTGCCTAGATTAGAGTGGAAGGGTTCAGTTGTCAGTGCACCTAGTCAGATTATCTCTTTTATAAAGGCTCAACATATAGTCGAGTAGGGTTATTAGGCTTATCTAGCTTATGTTTGGGATACGGTTGTAGAGACTCCGGTGATTGATTTAGTGTATGTAGTCTGAAAGTTCTTTGATGTGTTTCCTTCTAATCTACTAGGCATGCCACCAGACCATGATATTGATTTTTGTATTGATTTGGCTCCAGTTATCCAGCCTATCTCTATTCCACCATAATGCGTGGCTCTGAAAGAGTTGAAGGAGTTGAAGGAATGGCTTGAGGATTTGCTAGCAAAGGGATTCGTTAGACTGAGTGTGTCGCCTTGGGGTGCACCGGTATTGTTCGTGAACAGGAAAGATGGGACTATGCGGATGTGCATTGATTACCGCCAATTGAACAAAGTGACCATTAAGAACATGTGCCTATTATTGCGTATTGGTGATTTATCTGACCAGTTGTAGGGTGCCAGGGTGTTCTATAAGATCAACTTGAGATCAGGGTACCATCAGTTGAAGATTCGTGATTCGAATATTACAAAGACGGCTTTCCGGACTAGATATGGCTACTATGAGTTTCTAGTGATGTCCTTCAGTTTGACCAACGCCCTGGCGGCGTTTATGGATTTGATGAATAGGGTGTTCAGGCCATATATTGATTTTTTTGTCATTGTCTTCATTGATGACATTTTTATCTACTCACATAGCATGGTGGAGCACGAGCAACATTTGAGAGTAGTGCTTCAGACCTTGCGGGAACAGAAGATATATGCTAAGTTCTCCAAGTGTAAGTTCTGGTTAGATTCTGTGGCATTCTTAGGGCATGTTTTATCAGGCGAGGGTATTAAGGTAGATCCTAGGAAGGTCGAGGCAGTTCAGAGTTAGGCTCGTCCTACTATAGCGACTGAGATCAGGAGCTTCTAGGGGCTAGCAGGTTATTGTCATCAATTTGTGGAGGGCTTCTCATCTATTGTAGAACCTTTGACTAGATTGACTTAGAAGGGTGCTCTGTTCCGGTGGTAAAATGATTGTGAGGTGAGCTTTTAGAAGCTTAAGACAGTTTTGACTATGGCACAAGTTCTAGTGTTGACTTTTGGTTCAGGGATATAGACTGTGTATTATGACACTTTATGCATTAGCTTGGGTTGTGTACTGATGCAGGAGGGACGAGTTATTGCATATGCTTTATGTCATCTGAAGCCCCATAAGATAAATTACCCCATACATGATCTAGAGTTGGCCGCGATAGTTCATTCTCTTAAGATCTGGAGGCATTATCTTTATGGAGTGTCATGTGAGGTTTACACCGATCATCGCAGCTTGCAGCATTTGTTCAAGCAGAGGGATCTCAATTTGAGATAGCACAGGTGGATTGAGTTACTAAAACATTATGATATCACTATCCTTTACCATTCGGGCAAGGAAATGTTGTTGGTGATGCCTTGAGTAAAAAGGCGAAGAGTATGGGTAGTTTGGTAATCATTGCAGCAGAGGAGAGGCCATTAGCTTTGGACATTCAGACCTTAGCTAACAAACTTGTGAGGTTGGATATTTCAGAGCCAAGCTGAGTTCTTGTATGTGTTTTCGCTCAGTCTTCATTATTCGAGGAGATCAAGGCTCGTCAGTTTGATGATCCGCACTTGTTGGTTCTTAGGGAGATCGTACTACAGGGTGGTTCCATAGAGGTTACTATTGGTAAGGATGGTGTTCTGCGACTCCAGTGTCGACTATGTGTTCCTAATAATGATTGGCTAAGGGAAACAAAATCTGGAGGAGGCACACAGTTCTCGGTATTCTATTTATCCAGGTGTTATGAAGATGTATCATGACTTGAGGCAGCATTATTGGTGGTGGCGGATGAAGAATAACATAGTCGAGTATGTGGCAAGATTTCCAAATTGCTAGCAGGTTAAGTATGAGCACCAGAGGCCAGGTGGCCTACTCCAGCAAATGACTATACTTGAGTGGAAATGGGAGCGCATCACTATAGACTTCATAGTTGGGTTTTCGCGGACCTTGAGGAAATTTGATGCAGTTCGGGTCATTGTCGATAGGTTGACCAAGTCGGCACACTTCATTCCGATGGTGATTACGTATTCTTAAGAAAGGTTGGCCCAGATTTATGTTCAGGAGATTGTTCGGTTGAATGGTGTGTGTATTTCCATCATATCGGATAGAGGCCCTCAATTTACTTCGTATTTTTTGAGGGCAGTACAGAGTGAGTTGGGGACCCGAGTAAAGCTCAGCACAACTTTTTAGTTCAGATCTTGGAGGATATGCTTAGAGCATGTGTGATTGACTTCAAAGGACAGTGGGATCGATTCTTGCTTTTGGCCGAGTTTGCTTACAACAATAGTTATCAGTTCAGCTTCAAGATGGCTCTATTTGAGGCTTTATATGGTCGGCGTTGTCATTCGCCCATCGGATGGTTTGCGCCCGGCCAGGCTAAGTTATATGGTACTGATTTGGTGAAGGATTACTTGGAAAAGGTAAAGTTGATATAGGAATGACTTCGCACAGCATAGTTCAGACAGAAGAGTTATGCGGATCAAAAGGTGCGCAATTTATCATTTGTGGTGGGCGAAAAGTTTCTCTTGAAAGTCTCACCAATGAAGGGAATCATGAGGTTCGAGAAGAATGGCAAGTTGAGCCCAAGGTTCATAGGTTTGTTTGAGGTGTTGGGGTGAGTTGGGGAGGTTTCTTATGAGCTTGCTTTGCCTCCCAACTTGTCGAGAGTTCATCCGATTTTCCACGTGTCTATGCTCTAGAGGTATCATGTAGACAAGTTACATATGTTGGACTACAACATAGTTCAGTTAGATGAGAGCCTTGGTTATGAGGAGGAGCCAGTTGCCATTGTTGATGGATAGGTTTGCCACTTGAGGTTCAAGAAGATTTTTATAGTAAAGGTTCAACGGTGAGGTCAACCAGTCAAGGAGGCGACTTGGGAGACCGAGGAGGACATGCGGAGAAGATATCCACACTTATTCGGCACTCCAAGTATGATTCTATACCCGTTCGAGGACGAACATTTCTTTATAAGGTGGAGAATATAGCGACCCGACAGGTCACTTTGCTTTCAAGATCCCTGTTCCCTTAAATAAGACTCCCCATATTTTCTTTTACTATTTTTTGACTTGCGGGGATGGTTGGTTTGGGTTTGGAAGGGTTCGGGTTGAAATCAGAACACTTAGTTCCTTAACATTGGCTAAAAAGGACTAAGTTTGACTTGAGTCAACATTTTTAGTAAATGACATCGAAACCAGGATTTGATGATCCCAATAGGTTCGTATGATGATTTTGGACTTGAGCATATGTTCGGATCGGGTTTCGTGACTCGGGAGCACTTCGGCGCTTAATATTGAAAGTTGTCTCATTAAAGGTTTTAAAGTTCTTTAAATTTGGTTTGGAGTAAGTTTTGGTGTTATTGAGGTCCGTTTGGGATTTCGAGCCTGGGAATAGATCCGTATGGTGATTTATGACTTGAACGCAAAATTTGGTGTCATTCTGAGTAGCCTATGTATGATTCGATGTGTTCGGAGCAAATTGAAAACTTGAAGTTCATAATTTGATTCAATTTGGTTTTGGGGTGCGATTCTTAGTTTCTTTGTTGTTTTACGCATTTCGAGAGTTCGAGCAGGTCTGTATTATATTTATGGACATAAGGAATGACAATGCCTAGAATTTTGATGTTATCTCCTCTGCAATACCTAGAGATCTATCTGAAAAACCCACTCAATTATTTTTCCCTTAGAAGCTTCATCAGACATCCCAATATGGGCGGTCAATGATAATGATACTTTCACAACTAAGTCCTGCTATAATTTGGGTAGATAAGGAACATTTTTTCAACAAGGATTTCGCATGGATTTGGAAGCTTCACTGCCCTAATAAAATAAAATATAACAATTCTTTGGTTATGCCATCATGGCAGGATACCATGCAGATACTACCTCCATCGAATTGACTTTAACATTAACGAATTATACACGACTTGTAGAAAAGAACCAGAAAAAATCACTAATATGTTTTCTAGGTGCCCAATAGCAAAGGAACTGTGGGGTAAAATGGAAATTACTACTAATAATATTCTAATAAATGAAGAGAGTTGGCTCAAAAATTTTACTTACTTAAACCTAGACATTCATACCAATCTTATCGATTGGCTTACACTTTTCCTTTTTGTTATTTGGAATCTTTGGATTAGTAGGAAAAATAATAACATGAATAATACCTCAAATAAAGTAGCGTTGAGCTTTATTTTAAAACAAGCGACTAAATATAAATTGCTAACAGAACGAGAAAGCAATATATACAAATATATCTCCATTCCTGTTTACTGGACTAAGCAAAAAAATTGTTAGTACAAACTCAATATTGACGGTTCTTTCAAAAAAGGCGAGAATCACAGCTGTATAGGGGCATTATGAGGAACAACAACGGTGACTGGGTTATGGGTTTCTAAATGAAAATCCACGCAAAATCACCAATCCATACTGAATTACAGGCTCTTTATTATGGATTTCAACTGGCATGGGAGAAAAAACTCTATCCACTAGAGGTAGAAATTAATGCAACACAGGTAATCAACTTCATTAACCACGGTTGTGTAACTTACACATAACTTATAAATAACTATAGATGGTTGATATCTAAAATGGACATGCTGGTGCTCGGGCATAGCTTCCTGCAAGGAAATGAAGTAGCACATCTTTTGACAAAAGAGGCAACAAGGAAATCAGAAGTCAATAAACTTAGTCGTCTAGCTATTCCACTCGTCTATGTCCTGACCATGATGCTGGCAGACAAATATGGTGATATTTTTGTTAAGATAGTGTCTACTAATAAATGTAGGCTTTCCCAAAATAGGTAACATTATAGTTATGCATGGCCTTTCAAGCTTATGTATTGATCCAATGGATCATGGAACTATTGTTACCTATTTTGGGAAGGATGCCTTCAAAAAGTTAAAGGCTATTTAGGAGCGACTTCGCACAGCACAGTCTAGACAGAAGAGTTATGTGGATCAAAAGGCAAGCGATTTATCATTTATGGTGTGCGAGAAAGTTCTCTTTAAAGTTTCACCGATGAAGAGAATCATGAGGTTCGGGAAGAAGGGCAAGTTGCGCCCAAGGTTCATAGGTCCATTTGAGGTGTTGGGGCGAGTTGGGGAGGTTGTTTATGAGCTTGCTTTGCCTCCCAGCTTGTCGGGAGTTCATCTGCTTTTTCCACGAGACTGAGTTATGAAATCAATAAGTATAAACGTGACTAAGTATAGTTTTCCAAACGAAAACAATGAGAGGATAGCAATAAAAGACCTCTAAGGTCCAAACAACACTTGCATAAGGCCTAAATATGGCATCCAGTCTGATTTATAGTAATTCTTTTTAAACCAAGTGAGAGGCATGTAGATTTAATAAAATATTCAACTTTACAGTAGATACAGGACGGACCAAGTCACAGTCCCCAACGGTGCACGCCCACACGCTCGTCACCTAGCATGTGTGTCACCTCAAAATAGTCACATGACACAAAATCCGGGGTTTCATACCCGTAGGACTAGATTTACAATCGTTAGTTACCTCAAACCGATCAAATATCTACTCCGCGATGCTCTTGCCCCTCGACTCGACCTCCAAATGCTCCGAATCTATTCACAACCAGTACAATACCATCAATATGTGCTAATGGAATGAATTCCACAAGAAAAACTATCAAATTAGACCAACAACTCGAATTTGGTTTAAACCCGGCCACCGAGCCCACATCTCAAAATCCACACAAAACTAGGAAACTCATTCACTCACGAGTCCAAACATACAAAATTTATCAAAATCTGACTTCGTTTGGCCCCTCAAATCCACAAATCAAACTCTCTAATTTTCAAGCCCTAAATTTCCAAATTTCTAGCTCAAATTCCCAATTAGATAGTGAACAAATCCATTGATTCGTGAAATTTATACCATTATAGGTTAGAATAACTTACCCCAACGTTGCTCCTTGAAATCTTTCAAAATGTTGCCTCTTTCCCGAATTTTTCAAACTCAAAATAGAAAATGGAGAACAAAACCTCGAGCAAGCGTTTTCTGCCCAGCAAAACCGCACCTGGAAACAAGGAAATTAGAAGTCAATAAACTTAGTCGTCTAGCTATTCCACTCGTCTATGTCCTGACCATGATGCTGGTAGACAAATATGGTGATATTTTTGTTAAGATAGTGTCTACTAATAATTGTAGGCTTTCCCAAAATAAGTAACATTATCTCTATGCATGGCCTTTCAAGCTTATGTATTGATCCAATGGATCATGGAACTATTGTTACCTATTTTGGGAAGGATGCCTTCAAAAAGTTAAAGGCTATTTAGGAGCGACGTCGCACAGTATAGTCTAGACAGAAGAGTTATGTGGATCAAAAGTCAAGCGATTTATCATTTATGGGGTGCGAGAAAGTTCTCTTTAAAGTTTCACCGATAAAGGGAATCATGAGGTTCGGGAAGAAGGGCAAGTTGCGCCCAAGGTTCATAGGTCCATTTAAGGTGTTGGGGCGAGTTGGGGAGGTTGTTTATGAGCTTGCTTTGCCTCCCAGCTTGTCGGGAGTTCATCTGCTTTTTACACGAGACTGAGTTATGAAATCAATAAGTATAAACGTGACTAAGTATAGTTTTCCAAACGAAAATAATGAGAGGATAGCAATAAAAGACCTCTAAAGTCCAAACAACACTGGCATAAGGCCTAAATATGGCATCCAGCCTGATTTATAGAAATTCTTTCTAAACCAAGTGAGAGGCATGTAGATTTAACAAAATATTCAACTTTACAGTAGATACAGGACGGACCAAGTCACAGTCCCCAACGGTGCACGCCCACACGCTCGTCACCTAGCATGTGCGTCACCTCAAAATAGTCACATGACACAAAATCTGGGGTTTCATACCCTCAGGACTAGATTTACAATCGTTAGTTACCTCAAACTGATCAAATATCTACTCTGCGATGCTCTTGCCCCTCAACTCGGCCTCCAAATGCTCTAAATCTATTCACAACCAGTACAATACCATCAATATGTGCTAATGGAATGAATTCCACAAGAAAAACTATCAAATTAGACCAACAACTCGAATTTGGTTTAAACCCGGCCACCGAGCCCATATCTCAAAATCCACACAAAACTAGGAAACTCATTCACTCACGAGTCCAAACATACAAAATTTATCAAAATCCGACTTCATTTGGCCCCTCAAATCCACAAATCAAACTCTCTAATTTTCAAGCCCTAAATTTCCAAATTTCTATCTCAAATTCCCAATTAGATGGTGAACAAATCCATTGATTCGTGAAATTTATACCATTATAGGTTAGAATCACTTACCCCAACGTTGCTCCTTGAAATCTTTCAAAAATTGCCTCTCTCCTGAATTTTTCAAACTCAAAATAGAAAATGGAGAACAAAATCTCGAGCAAGGGTTTTCTGCCCAGCAAAACCGCACCTGGCAACAAGGAAATCAGAAGTCAATAAACTTAATCGTCTAGCTATTCCACCCATCTATGTCCTGACCATGATGTTGGCAGACAAATATGGTGATATTTTTGTTAAGATAGTGTCTACTAATAATTGTAGGCTTTCCTAAAATAGGTAACATTATAGTTATGCATGGCCTTTCAAGCTTATGTATTGATCCAATGGATCATGGAACTATTGTTACCTATTTTGGGAAGGATGCCTTCAAAAAGTTAATGGCTATTTAGGAGCGACTTCACACAGCACAGTCTAGACAGAATAGTTATGTGGATCAAAAGGCAAGCGATTTATCATTTATGGTGTGCGAGAAAGTTCTCTTTAAAGTTTCACCGATAAAGGGAATCGTGAGGTTCGGGAAGAAGGGAAAGTTGCGCCCAAGGTTCATAGGTCCATTTGAGGTGTTGGGGCGAGTTGGGGAGGTTGTTTATGACCTTGCTTTGCCTACCAGCTTATCGGGGTTCATCTGCTTTTTCCACAAGACTGAGTTATGAAATCAATAAGTATAAACGTGACTAAGTATAGTTTTCCAAACGAAAACAATGAGAGGATAGCAATAAAATACCTCTAAGGTCCAAACAACACTGGCATAATGCCTAAATATGGCATCCAGCCTGATTTATAGAAATTCTTTCTAAACCAAAAGAGAGGCATGTAGATTTAACAAAATATTCAACTTTACAGTAGATACAGGACGGACCAAGTCACAGACCCCAACGGTGCACGCCCACACGCTCGTCACCTAGCTTGTGTGTCACCTCAAAATAGTCACATGACACAAAATCCGAGGTTTCATACCCTCAGGACTAGATTTACAATCGTTAGTTACCTCAAACCGATCAAATATCTACTCCGCGATGCTTTTGCCCCTCAACTCAGCCTCCAAATACTCTAAATCTATTCACAACCAGTACAATACCATCAATATGTGCTAATGGAATGAATTCCACAAGAAAAACTATCAAATTAGACCAACAACTCGAATTTGGTTTAAACCCGGCCACCAAGCCCACATCTCAAAATCCACACAAAACTAGGAAACTCATTCACTCACGAGTCCAAACATACAAAATTTATCAAAATCCGACTTCATTTGGCCCCTCAAATCCACAAATCAAACTCTCTAATTTTCAAGCCCTAAATTTCCAAATTTCTATCTCAAATTCCCAATTAGATGGTGAACAAATCCATTGATTCGTGAAATTTATACCATTATAGGTTAGAATCACTTACCCCAACGTTGCTCCTTGAAATCTTTCAAAAAATTGCCTCTCTCCTGAATTTTTCAAACTCAAAATAGAAAATGGAGAACAAAATCTCGAGCAAGGGTTTTCTGCCCAGCAAAACCGCACCTGGCAACAAGGAAATCAGAAGTCAATAAACTTAGTCGTCTAGCTATTCCACTCGTCTATGTCCTGACCATGATGCTGGCAGACAAATATGGTGATATTTTTGTTAAGATAGTGTCTACTAATAAATGTAGGCTTTCCCAAAATAGGTAACATTATAGCTATGCATGGCCTTTCAAGCTTATGTATTGATCCAATGGATCATGGAACTATTGTTACCTATTTTGGGAAGGATGCCTTCAAAAAGTTAAAGGCTATTTAGGAGCGACTTCGCACAGCACAGTCTTGACAGAAGAGTTATGTGGATCAAAAGGCAAGCGATTTATCATTTATGGTGTGCGAGAAAGTTCTCTTTAAAGTTTCACCGATGAAGGGAATCGTGAGGTTCGGGAAGAAGGGCAAGTTGCGCCCAAGGTTCATAGGTCCATTTGAGGTGTTGGGGCGAGTTGGGGAGGTTGTTTATGAGCTTGCTTTGCCTACCAGCTTATCGGGAGTTCATCTGCTTTTTCCACGAGACTGAGTTATGAAATCAATAAGTATAAACGTGACTAAGTATAGTTTTCCAAACGAAAACAATGAGATGATAGCAATAAAATACCTCTAAGGTCCAAACAACACTGGCATAAGGCCTAAATATGGCATCCAACCTGATTTATAGAAATTCTTTCTAAACCAAGTGAGAGGCATGTAGATTTAACAAAATATTCAACTTTACAGTAGATACAGGACGGACCAAGTCACAGTCCCCAATGGTGCATGCCCACACGCTCGTCACCTAGCATGTGCGTCACCTCAAAATAGTCACATGACACAAAATCCGAGGTTTCATACCCTCAGGACTAGATTTACAATCGTTAGTTACCTCAAACCGATCAAATATCTACTCCGCGATGCTCTTGCCCCTCGACTCGGCCTCCAAATGCTCTGAATCTATTCACAACCAGTACAACACCATCAATATGTGCTAATGGAATGAATTCCACAAGGAAAACTATCAAATTAGACCAACAACTCGAATTTGGTTTAAACCCGGTCACCGGGCCCACACCTCAAAATCCACACAAAACTAGGAAACCCATTCACTCACGAGTCCAAACATACAAAATTTATCAAAATCCGACTTCATTTGGCCCCTCAAATCCACAAATCAAACTCTCTAATTTTCAAGCCCTGAATTTCCAAATTTTTATCTCAAATTCCCAATTAGATGGTGAACAAATCCATTGATTCATGAAATTTATACCATTATAGGTTAGAATCACTTACCCCAACGTTACTCCTTGAAATCTTTCAATAAATTGCCTCTCTCCTGAATTTTTCAAACTCAAAATAGAAAATGGAGAACAAAACCTCGAGCAAGGGTTTTCTGCCCAGCAAAACCGCACCTGGCAACAAGGAAATCAGAAGTCAATAAACTTAGTGGTCTAGCTATTCCACCCGTCTATGTCCTGACCATGATGCTGGCAGACAAATATGGTGATATTTTTGTTAAGATAGTGTCTACTAATAATTGTAGGCTTTCCCAAAATTGGTAACATTATAGTTATGCATGGCCTTTCAAGCTTATGTATTGATCCAATGGATCATGGAACTATTGTTACCTATTTTGGGAAGGATGCCTTCAAAAAGTTAAAGGCTATTTAGGAGCGACTTCGCACAGCACAGTCTAGACGGAAGAGTTATGTGGCTCAATACGATTTATCATTTATGGTGTGCGAGAAAGTTCTCTTTAAAGTTTCACCGATGAAGGGAATCATGAGGTTCGGGAAGAAGGGAAAGTTGCGCCCAAGGTTCATACGTCCATTTGAGGCGTTGGGGCGAGTTGGGGAGGTTGTTTATGAGCTTGCTTTGCCTACCAGCTTATCGGGAGTTCATCTGCTTTTTCCACGAGACTGAGTTATGAAATCAATAAGTATAAACGTGACTAAGTATAGTTTTCCAAACAAAAACAATGAGAGGATAGCAATAAAATACCTCTAAGGTCCAAACAACACTGGCATAAGGCCTAAATATGGCATCCAACCTGATTTATAGAAATTCTTTCTAAACCAAGTGATAGGCATGTAGATTTAACAAAATATTCAACTTTACAGTAGATACAGGACGGACCAAGTCACAGTCCCCAATGGTGCACGCCCACACGCTCGTCACCTAGCATGTGCGTCACCTCAGAATAGTCACATGACACAAAATCCAGGGTTTCATACCCTCAGGACTAGATTTACAATCGTTAGTTACCTCAAACCAATCAAATATCTACTCCGCGATGCTCTTGCCCCTCGACTCGGCCTCCAAATGCTCCGAATCTATTCACAACCAGTACAATACCATCAATATGTGCTAATGGAATGAATTCCACAAGAAAAACTATCAAATTAGACCAACAACTCGAATTTGGTTTAAACCCGGTCACCGGGACCACACCTCAAAATCCACACAAAACTAGGAAACCCATTCACTCACGAGTCCAAACATACAAATTTTATCAAAATCCGATTTCATTTGGCCCCTCAAATCCACAAATCAAACTCTCTAATTTTCAAGCCCTAAATTTCCAAATTTCTAGCTCAAATTCCCAATTAGATTGTGAACAAATCCATTGATTCGTGAAATTTATACCATTATAGGTTAGAATCACTTACTCCAACGTTGCTCCTTGAAATCGTTCAAAAAATTGCCTCTCTCTCGAGTTCTTCAAACTCAAAATAGAAAATGGAGAACAAAACCTCGAGCAAGGGTTTTCTGCGCAACAAAACCGCACCTCAAATAAATTGCTTGTTCTGTCTTGACCGCACCTGCGGAGTTAGAACCGTAGGTGTGAGGCTGGCTGAAGCGGATTTGAGGCGCAGGTGCGCAGATGGATCGCAGGTGCGACTTGGTCCCCGTATCTGCAATGACCGCAGATGCGATCAGGCAATCGTAGAAGCGGGAGCAGGCTTTTAATGAAATTTCGCAGAAGCGGAGAGGTTTTCGCAGAAGCGGTCCTGCAGATATGGTTGACTTTTTCAACTTAAGCTTCTAAATAGGAGACTAAGTGTCTCATTCCACTCTGAAACCACTCCCCACCCGAACCAACCAACACGATATGATAAAATATAGCTGAAGAACACAAAAGGAAGCACAAATAGGGGAAACAGGGCTATAACTCATGAAATATTACCGACCGGGTCGTTACATTCTCCCCCTATTAAACAAACGTTCATCATCGAACGAGTCTAGAAAGATACCAGAAGCCTCAAATAGGTGTGGATATCTGCTTCGCCTCTCCCGCTCGGTCTCCCAAGTATCCTCTTCCACGGGCTAACCTCTCCACTGCACTTTCACTGCAACTATATCCTTTGATCTCAACTTTCGGACTTGCCGCTCTAAAATAGGCACTGGCTCCACATCATAAGTCAAATCACCATCTAATTGAACCGTGCTGAAATCCAAGGCATGATATGGATCGGCGATATACTTACGGAGCATAGAAACATGAGATACTGGATGCACACCCGACAAGGTGGAAAAGCAAGCTCGTAAGCACCTCTCCAATCCTCCGAAACACCTCAAAAGGCCCAATGAACCGAGGGCTCAACTTGCCCTTCTTCCCAAATATCATAACACCCTTCATGGGTGGAACCTTTAGTAGAACCTTCTCTCTAACCATATAAGACACATCACGAACCTTTATATCAGCATAACTCTTTTGTCCTATTGTTCTGTACGAAGCCGCTCCTGAATCACTTTCACCTTATCCAAAGCATCTTGTACCAATTTTGTACCAAAATCCTAGCCTCGCCCAGGTCATACCAACCTACTGTACATCTACACCATCTCCCATATAAAGCCTTATAAGGAGCCATCTAAATAGTCGACTGATAACTATTGTTGTAAGCAAACTCCGCAAGTAGTAGAAACTGGTCCTATGAACCCCCAAAATCAATGACACAAGTGTGTAACATGTTCTCCAATATCTGAATAGTGAGCTCGAACTGTCCGTCCATCTGAGGCTGAAAAGTTGTGCTCAACTCAACCTGAGTATCCAACTCTCGCTGCACGGCCCTCTAAAACTGTGATGCAAACTGAGTACCTCTATCTGAAATGATGGAAACTGGGACACCATACAGGCGAACAATCTCTCGGATATAAATCTCAGCTAACTGCTCTGAAAAATAGGTAGTACACACAAGAATGAAGTGCGCAAACTTGGTCAGCCGATCCACAATCACCCAAATAGCATCGAACTTTCTCAAAGTCCGTGGGAGTCCAACTACAAAATCCATGGTGATCTGCTCCCACTTCCACTCTGGAAACTCTATCTGCTGAAGCAAGCCACCCAGTCTCTAACGCTCATATTTCACCTGCTGACAATTGAGACACGGAGCTACAAACCCCGCTCTATCTTTCTTCATTCTCCTCCACCAATAGTGTTATCTCAAATCCAGGTACCTCAAATTATGGGCCTCCTCTAGAATCAACTCCCGAAGCCCATCTATATTGGGCAGATATCCGGCCATGCATCCTCAATAACCCATCATCACTAATAGTCACATCTCTAGCATCATCATGGAGAACCTTGTCCTTAAGGACAAGCAAATGAGGATCATCACACTGGCACTCTCTGACACAATCAAACAAGGAAGTCCAAGAAACCATACAAGCTAGGACCCGACTGGGTTCTGAAATATTCAATCTCATGAACCGATTGGCCAAGGCCTTAATATCAACTGCCAGAGGTCTCTCCCCAACGGGAAGGAATGCAAGACAACCCATACTCACTGCCTTTCTACTCAAGGCATCAACCACCACATTGGTCTTTCCCTTTTGGGTCAATTTGGTCAAGGGTGATGCAATAGATGAAAATCCTTGAACGAACTGATGGTAACAACCCGCCAAACCAAGAAAGCTGTGAATCTCTATGGCTGAGTATGGTCTTAACCAACTTTGGCCCGCCTTTATCTTCTTTAGATCAACCTAAACACCCTCACTGGACACCACGTGCCCCAAGGACACCACAGAACTGAGCCAAAACTCACACTTGGAGAATTTAGCATAATGTTTCTCCTCCCTCAATTGTTGCAATACAACTCTCAAATGCTCAGCGTGCTCCTCCTAGCTACGAGATTACAGCAGGATATCATCAATGAATACAATAACAAACAAGTCGAGATAAGGCCGAAACACAATGTTCATCAAATGCATGAACGTTGTTAGGGCATTGGTCAACCCAAAATACATCACAAGGAACTCATAATGACCATATTGGGTCCTGAAAGCTGTCTTAAGAATGTCTAAGTCCCTAATATTCAAATGGCGATACCCTAACCTAAGATCAATCTTGAAGAACACCCTCGCTCCCTAAAGCTGGTCAAATAAATAATCAATATGACTTCAAAGGATACTTGTTCTTGATTGTGAATTTGTTCAACTACCTGTAATCAATACACATTCTCATAGTGCTATACTTCTTCTTCACAAATAGAACAGGCTCACCCCAAGGAAACACACTAGGTCAAACAAACCCCTTATCAAGGAGTTTCTGAAACTACTCCTTCAATTCTTTTAACTCCGTCGGTTCTATACGATACGGTGGAATAGAAATGGGCTGAGTAACCAAATCAATACCGAAGTCAATATCCCTGTTCGATGGCATGTCCGGCAGGTCTACAAGAAACACATCTAGAAAATCCATCACCATCAGAACAAAATTAATAGTAGGAGTCTCTGTACTCACATCCCTCACAAAAGCCAAATAAGAAAGACAACCCTTCCCAACCATTCGATGTGCCTTCAAGTATGAAATTACTCTACTGGGGACATAATTTGATGAACCTCACCACTCAATTCATGGCACCCCCAGCATAGCCAATGTTGACAGTCCAGAATAGCATGACATGGATATAACCAATCCATGCCCAATGTCACATCAAAATCAACCATACTAAGCAGCAAAAGGTCTACTCGGGTCTCCAAACCCCCAATAGTTACCACACAAGATCAATATATGCGGTCCACAATAATAGTATCGCCCACAGGAGTAGATACATGAACATATGAAACAAGAGACTCGCGGGGCATATCTAAACAATAAGCAAAATATGACGACACATATGAAAAAGTAGAACTATGATCAAATATTACAGAGGCATCTCTGTGGAAAACTGAGACAATACATGTGATCATAACATCTAAAGAAATAGCATCTGGTATTGTTGGGAGTGCACTGAAATGGGCCTGACCACCACCTGATCGACCTCCCCCTCTAGGGCAACTCCTAACTGATTGTCCTCCGCCCCTAGCTGACTAGGAGGGTGGTAAAGTAACTGGTGCTAAAGTCGGTGGCTGATTCCTCTACTGACGCGGACTCCTATGACGATGATGACAGTGCATCCATATATGCCCCAACTCCCCCCACTCAAAACAACCCCCTAGTGCTGGTGATAGGGACTGAAGGGAACCCCTAGCACCAGGATAATTAGTAGAAGAGCCTAGCATGGAGGAGTCCTGAACTGATGAAGCACGGGACAAACTCTGGGCTGGGAGGGCACTAAGTGATAAATGGCCCTGATGAGAACTGTGAGAACCATGGCCCGATGATGCGCCATGGTGAACTGGGTGAGCTGACTGAGCGTGTCTGAATAGACGGCCTCTGCCGTGCTGGAACTGACCCCATGAGGAGCACCACCAAAACTACCAGATCCACGAGGCCTCTTGGCCTCCCTCTCCACTCACTCCTGACGAAGAATAGACTCTATGTCCCTAGCAACGTCAACAACTTCCTCAAAAGAAGCACCAGACACCCTCTCTCTAGTCATAAGAATCTGCAGCTGATATGTGAGGCCATTAGTGAACCTCCTAATCCTCTCCCTGTTTGTGGGAACCAACAAAATATCATGGTGGGATAACTCAGATAATCTCATCTCATACTGCGTAACAATCATATCATCCTGATACAACTACTTGAATTGCATGCACAACTCCTTTTAGCGAGACTGTGGCACATACTTCTCCAGAAAAAGAACGGAGAATTGCTTCCAGGTAAGGGGTGTTGAACCAATAGGTCTATGCCTCTCATAAGCCTCCCACCAAGTAAAGGCGGCTCCCGAGAAGTAAAAGGTAGTGAATGAGACCCCACTGGTCTCTAGAATACCCATTGTGTGGAGAATCCTTTGACACTTATCTAATAAACCCTAGGCATCCTCACCCTATGCACTACTGAAAGTCGGAGGATGAAGTCTACCAAGCATCTCAAATCTACTCTGCTCGTTATCAGGCATGACTGGTACCACATAATTCTAAGTAGGCGCAATCGGCTGGGCTGGTGGTGCCCCTGGTGTCTGAAGTCCTTGAACAACCTGCTCGGGTGTACAGGCGGTGGGAGTCTGAGTGCCTCCCCCGGCCTAGGAAGTAGCTGTTGTAGTAGTAACAGAGACCGTCTGAGCAAGGCTGGTGCACACGGTGAGAATCTGAGCTAAGGTCTCCTAAATACCTGGGATAACAATAGGCATAGTTAGTGCCTGATCTGGTTCCGCTGGGGAATCCACAACTAGGAACTGATCATGAACTGGGGTGGCTAGTGAATTTGTAGGTGCTTCCCTAGCTGCTATGTGGGCTATATCCCTTCCCCTACCACGGCCTCGACCGCGACCTAGGCCTCTCGCAGCCCCAATTAGTGGTACTGGTGGCCGTCCATCCTGACGGGTAGCACATGTCCTCACCATCTGTGAGAAAATAGAATAACAAAAGTTTAGTTGCTAGAATCAACAGATTCGTACGACAAGAATTCAAGAATGTGAAGTTTTCCAAAAGGTTCTGCAGCCTCTCGAAGATAAGTACAGACGTCTCCGAACAGATCCGCAAAACTCTACTAAACCTGCTCATGACTCGTGAGACCTATGTAACCTAGGCTCTGATACCAACTTGTCACGACCCAAAAACTAACCATGTCATGATGGTGCCTATCATGGTACTAGGAAAGCCGACACATTACTAATACAAAATGATATTTTCAATTTTAATATAATCCCAAAGCTAGTTAATATAAAACCTTCATAAGAAGTTCAAAATAAAACAAAAGTGCAGAAAAAAGAAAGCCCGACATCGGGATGTCACTAGTCATGACCATCTACTACAATTTATCTGACAATATAGAGACTAACATAGTCTGGAAAATAACTAAATACAACTAAAGTAAGATAAGAGAGAGAAGAGCAGGGCTGCGATCGCCAGACAGCTACCTTGATATCTCCGAGAAACCTGCAACAGAATAGTCAACAGCCGTTGTCGTGTCCAGATATGCTTGGATGTGCATACGGGGTGCAAGGAGTAACGTGAGTATGCCAACTCGGTGAGTAACAATAGTAAATAAAGGTTGAGAAGTAGTGATGAGCAATAATGCATGTAAATTTCATATCAGAATAACTCAATAAAATGCAGCATGCCTTTAAAACCATAGTTTGAATCAAATCAGCTTGTTTAAATCTAGTTCTAGTCAAATTAGTTTGGAAACATCTTTCAACAGTTTTAGAACAAGGTTCAATGCTCAAGTGAGAAAAATGGTGAAATCATAAACAGCCCCTCAGGCAAAGCATCTCTCGTAAACAGCCCCTCAGGCAAAACATCTCTCGTAAATAGCCCCTCGGGCAAACCTCTCTCGTAAACAGCCCCTCGGGCGAACCTCACCATCTATCATGCATCCCAGTCACTCCGCACCCAACACTCGTCACTCGCACTCAGTAGGTACTTGCGCTCGCTGGGGGTGTGTAGACTCCGAAGGGGCTCCTTCTGCCCAAGCACTATAACAAGCCAATCATAACATAAATCAATTAGGCCCTCGGCCTCACCCAGTCATGAATCAGTAAAACATGATGCGGCGTGCATCCCAATCCCATAAAAATCCTCACAAATCAGGCCCTCGGCCTCACTCAGTCATAAATTTCTGCAGCCTCTCGAGCTCTCAAAATAACAAAGTTTTTAGCCCAAATAACATTTATATGATGCATCAAAAGTAGAGTAATAGAGACTGAGTTATGAAATCAATAAGTATAAACATGACTGAGTATAGATTTCCAATCGAAAACAATGAGAGGATAGCAATAAAAGACCTCTAAGGTCCAAACAACACTGGCATAAGGCCTAAACACGGCATCCAGCATAATTTATAGAAATTCTTTCTAAAACAAGTGAGAGGCATGTAGTTTCAACAAAATATTCAACTTTACCGTAGATACGGGATGGACCAAGTCACGATCCCCAATGCCTACAAGCTCGTCACCTAGCATGTGAGTCACCTCAAAATAGTCACATGATAGAAAATCTGAGGTTTCATACCCTCAGAACAATATTTACAATTGTTACTTACCTCAAACCGATTAAATATCTACTCTGTGATGCTCTTGCACCTCGACTTGGCCTCCAAATGCTCCGAATCTATTCACAACCAGTACAATACCATCAATATGTGCTAATGGAAAATTCCACAAGAAAAACTATCAAATTAGACCAAGAACCCAAAATTGGTTCAAACCCGGCCCCCGGGCCCACGTCTCAAAATCTGAAAAAAGTCACAAAACTAGGAAACTCATTCACTCACGAGTCCATCCATATGAAATTTATCAAAATCCGACTCCATTTAGCCCCTCCAATCCTCAAATCAAACTCTCCAATTTTCAAGCCCTAAATTCCCAAATTTCTAGCTCAAATTCCCAAATTTCTAGCTCAAATTCCCAATTAGATGTTGAATAAATCCATAGATTCATGAAATTTATACCATTATATGTTAGAATCACTTAACCTAACGTTGCTCCTTGAAATCCTTTGAAAAATCGCCTCTCTCCCGAGTTCTTCAAACTCAAAATAGAAAATGGAGAACAAAACCTCGAGCAAGGGTTTTCTGCGTAACAAAACCGCACCTGGGGTCCTATTTCCGCGTCTACAGGACCGCTTCTATGGAATTTCATTAAAAGCCTGCTACCACTTCTGCGATTGCCTGATTGCATTTGCGGTCATCGCAGATGCAGGGACCAAGCCGCACCTGCTATCCATCTGTGCACCTGCGCCTCAAATCCGCTTCTGAAATCCTCGCACATGCGGTTCTAACTCCGCAGGTGTGGTCAAGACAGAACCAGCAGCTTCAAGTGCATTTACCAAATTCCAAACTCTCCGTTAACCATATGAAATCATCCTGAGGCCCTCCGAACCTCAACCAAACACACCAACACATCCCATAACATCAATCAAACTTACTCGAACTTTCAAACTACTCAAAACACCAAATTACCCTCCGATTCAAGCCTAAGAACTTCTAAACTTCTGAATTCCGCAAACGATGCCAAAACCTATCAAATCACATCTGAATGACCTCAAATTTTGCACACACATCACAAATGACTCTATGAACCTACTTCAACTTCCGAAATTTCATTCCGACCCCGATATCAAATTTTCCACTGCCGACCAAAATTCCAACTTTTGCCAATTCAAGCTGAATTCTACCACGGACCTCCATGAGGAGTACCACTAAAACTACCAGATCCACGAGGCCTCTTGGCCTCCCTCTCCACTCGCTCCTAATGACAAATCGACTATATGTCCTAAGCAATATCAATAACCTCCTCAAAAGAAGCACCAGACACCCTCTCTCTCTAATTATAAGAATCCATAGGTGATATGTGAGGCCATCAACGAACCTCCTTATCCTCTCCTTGTATGTGGGAACCAACCAAATAGCATGGCAGACTAACTTAGAGAACCTCATCTCATATTGTGTAACAGTCATATCATCCTGACGCAACTTCTCGAACTGTCTGTGCAGCTCCTCTCTGCAGGACTGCAGAACATACTTCTCCATAAAAAGAATGGAGAACTGTTGCCAGGTAAGGGGCGCTATACCAACATGCCTACACCTCTCATAGGCCTCCCACCTAGTAAAGTCAGCTCCCGACAACTAAAAGGTAGTGAACGATACCCCACTAGTCTCTAGAATACCCCATGTGCAGAGAATCCTCTGACACTTATCCAAGAAACCCTAGGCATCCTCGCCCTCTACACTACTAAATGTCGGAGGCTAAAGTCTACCAAACCTCTCCAATCTATGCTGTTTGTCATCAGGCATGATTGGTACCACATAATCCTGAGCAGGCGCAACCGGCTGGGCTGGTGGTGCCCTATGTGTCTGAAGTCCCTAAACAACCTGCTCGATTGTAGGGGCGGCGGGAGTCTGAGTGCCTCCCCCAGCCTGGAAAGTAGTTGATGTTGTAGTAACAGAGACCGCCTGAGCAAGGTTGGTACATATAGTCATAATCTGAGTTAAGGTCTCCTAAAGACCTAAGATAACAATAGGCATAGCCGGTGCCTGAGTTGGTCTCGCCGGGGCATCTACAACTAGGACCTAATCATAAACTAGGGCAGCTTGTAACAACCCGATCGGTCATTTTGCTTTCTAAAACCTTGTTCCCTGAATAAGACTTCTCATACTTGCTTTAGCTGATTTATGACTTGCGGGGATGGTTGGTTCGAGATTTAGAAGAGTTTGCATTGAAATCAGAGCAGTTGGTTCCTTAAGGATAACTTAAATTGCCAAGTTTGACTTCAGTCAACGTTTTGAGTAAACGACCTCGGAATCTAGATTTAAAGGTTCCAATAGGTTCATATGATAATTTCAGACTTGGGCGTATGTCCGGATCGGGTTTTGGATGACCCGGGAGCATTTTGGCGCCTAATAGTGAAAGTTGATTCCTTAAGAATTTTGAAGTTCTTAAACACTAGGTTTAGAGCGTATTTTTGTGTTATCGAGGTTCAAATAGAATTCCGAGACTGGGAGTAGATCTGTATTGTCATTTAAGACTTGCACATAAAATTTGGTGTCAATCCGAGTAGTATTAGTCTTTTTCATCACATTGGAGTAGATTGAAGAACTTGAAGCTCATAAGTCTGATTTAATTGGTTTTAGGGGCTAATTCTTAGATTTAACGTTGTTTCAGGCGTTCCGAGGGTTCGAGCAAGTCTGTTTTATCATTTCAAACTTGTAGGTATGTTCGAGCGGGGTCCCGAGGGCCCCGAGCATCAATCGGACGAGGCTCGAGCTTAGTTGGAAATGTGGGAAAGAGCTGAAGCTTCAGGATTCTATCATAATTGCATATGCAGTTGGCTAGCCGCAGATGCGAGCCCACAGAAGCAGCTAGGCCATCACAGATGCGGCCATGGGTGGCCAGCCCAGGAGCCACAAAAGCGGCCTAAATTTCGCAGAAGCGAAGCCGCAGAAGTGGATTTGCTTCTCGCAGAAGCGGCCCAATCGGCCAAGGTAATTTCCGCAGAAGCGAACTCATTTCCACAGATGGGGTGGGAGTAGGTGCGGCCCAGGACCGTAGATACGAAAATCACTGAAGGCAGTAACCTTCATTTATTGCGGGTGTTAGCCATTTTTGCCTAATTTCCACTCAAAAGTTGGGGGATTTTGGATCTCTTGAGAGGAGATTTTTGCCAAGCTCTTAGAGGTAAGTGATCCCTACATTATATGAGTTAGATACTTAGATTTTGGATAGAATTAACATATAAAGATTAGTGAAAAATCATGGAATTAGAGTAAAACCTAGGGTTTTGGTAAAAATAAGATTTAACCACAAAATTCGTTATGGAATGGAGTAAAAATCATATATTCTTGATCCTTAGGTTATGAGTGACAACTTCTGTCGAAACTTTCCGGAATTCGGGCATGTGGGCTTGTGGTTGAATTTTCGGAACCTTGCCCTTGGGGTTTGATAATCGCTTTAATAGCTAGAATATGAATTTGTAAACCTATAATGATGGACTTTTACACTTTTGAATAGTTTCAGATTGTGCGGCTCCGGTTTGAGAGTTTGGACGCATTATTGAGTTGGAAGTAGGCTCGAAACACATACTTCACATTCACTACCTTGCGTCTAACCATGTGTCTCGCATAGTTATACTTGATATCTATATGTTTGGTTTTACAATGAAACATAGGATCCTTGGTGGAGGATATTGTAGCCTCATTGTCACAGTAGACTACATTGGTTCAGTATTTGCAGCAATATCCAACAAGTATTCCAAGAACTTTTTCAACCAAATAGCTTCTTGTGTTGCTGATGCGAGAGCCACATATTTGGCTTCCATCGTAGATAGTGATACACATGATTATTTATTATTACTCCATGATATGGCACCATCACTGAGTAAGAAAATATATCCTGAGGTAGACTTCCTCTCGTCTAGATCTCCTCCATGATCAGCATCACTACATCCAACTATTCGCATATCTTTGCCGCCTTGGTAATAAATCGCATAATCAATAGTCCCCTTCAAATATCTCATGATCCTTTTTACTTCTTGCCAATGTGCTAAACCTGGTTCGGTTTGATATCTACTTATAAAGCTAACTGCTTGATAGATATCAGGCCTAGTGCACACCATAGCATACATTACACTTCTGACTGCACTCCTACAAGGATCTCGACTCATTCTTTCTGTCTCTTCATGAGTAGGACACATCTGACTTCCCAAGGTATGCCCTTTACTGATAGGAGTTTCAACTGGCTACTATTTTGCATATTGAATCGTTTAAGAACATGTCTATTGTAATTGTCTTGTAAGAGATACAATAGTTTCTTTGGATGATCTCTTGAAATCTTAACTCCAAGAATATAGGCAGCTTCACCCATATATTTCATCTCAAATTGGGATGATAACCATGATTTTATATCGGTTATAAGCTCCTTATCATTTCCAGCTATAAGTATGTCATCTACAACATTGTTAAAATCACAAGCTTGTTCCTTGATCTTTTGGTATAAACACAATGATCTTCATCCATCATGGTAAAACCATTGGATACAACAACATTATGAAAGCGTATATACTATTACCTTGAAGATGTTTGAGGCCATAAATAGACTTCAAAAGTCTACAAACCTTTTTTTGTGGCCCTTTTCAATGAAACACTCAGATTGTTCCATATAAATTTTTTCATATAGTTATCCATTGAGAAAGGAAATCTTTACATCCATATTATGTAACTCAAGATCCAAGCTTGCAACAATATCTAGAACCAAGCGAACAGAAGTAAATCGTACAACAGGCGAGAAAGTCTTTTCATAGTTTATTCCTTTCTGTTGTGTATACCCTTTTTGCCACCAGTCGAGCCTTATATCTCTCAATTTTACCATCAACCTAGAGCTTAATTTTGAGAACCCATTTGCTCCCAATTGCTTTGCATCTTTCAGGAAGGTCAACTAGTTCCCAAATTCTATTGACTCTCAAAGACTCCAGTTCATCTTCCATTGCTTTTGTCCATTTATCCTTAGAAGGGCATGAGAAAACCTATTTTTACATTTTTAGGCTCATTTTCTTCATGTAGGAGCATCATAATAGTTCACCGCCTTTGACATCAAATAATCATCAAGGAATCTTCCTACGAGAATCACACGTTATTTGTGATTCATCATTGTTCCCATTTGGATCAATGTTACTCCCACTCAGATCAAGAACATTCATCCTGCTTCCACTCGGAACAAGATCTGTGACTATCTCGCTCCCACTTGGAACAAGATCCATTTGGTCACTTCCACTAAATGTAGAAGGATTACTTTCATTCGCATATGTTGATGAAGTAGGTCATTGATGAGAAACTAATTTATCATCTGCTAAAGTTCTCCACTCGAATGAAGTGATCTTTGTACTTCTTGATCCATTATCTCAAATAAGGTTAGGTCTTGACCTACCTCTCCCTTCTTAGGGAACTGATCCTCCAAGAATGTGACATCTCGTGATTCAAACTCAGTTACACTCTCACTGTCTTGCTTACCTATAGACATATAACCCTTTGAGGTTTCAGAGTATCTTATAAAGATATTTTTCTTTCCCTTCCGGCCCAATTTGCCATATTTGTTAGAGGAATCATGTGTATAGGTGGCGCAATCCCACAATCTTAATACACTCAGGTCGGGTTGTCTTCCAGTCCATAACTCATATGGAGTAGTAATAGCTGATTTTGTAGGCACTCGATTAAGTACAAAGGTGGAAATAAGAAACACATCACCCAGTAACTAACTAGGAGGTTAGCTTATGCCATCATTGACCTAACTATTTCTAGGAGTGTTCTATTTCTTCTCTCTGTAACACCATTTTGTTGTGGAGTATTTGGGATAGTCAAGTGATGAACTATTTCCGTTTTATCATATAATCCATTAAACTGGGTTGATAAGTATTCACGACCATCGTCAGTTCGAAGAGCTTTTATCTTCTTGTCTAATTTATTTTTCACTAAGCTCATATAGCGTTTGAAGCAACGTATTGCTTCTAATTTGTAGGAAATTAAACAGACATAACCGAAATGGGTAAAGTCATCAATAAATGTGATAAATAACATGCTCCATTCCTATCCCTAACATTCATAGGCCCACATATGTCTGAATGGACTAATTACAGTTGATATTCGATTCTAGTCGCTTGACCAAAAGGTTTTCTTGCAGATTTTATAGCTAGACAATTTTCACAAGTGGACAATTCCACATGTTCAATGTTGGAAAGCAAACCTTGTTTTTGCTAACCTTTGCATTCTTTGTTGGCCAATATGTTAAGTATCATACCATATGTTCACATTACTATCATATTATGTGAAGAAACAAACATAGAAAGGTAGTGTGTTCTTAGGCTATGTGGTCCGTTGCTCCTTAGTCTACAATCCGCAAAGGATTAGATTCAGTTAGAAAAACAGAACTAGAAACACAAAGTTCACTAATTCGAGCATCGTGAAATACCTTTCTAGGAGGCTCAGAGCAATCGCTGGCATAGTCATCCTTTTTTTCACAATTATAGTATTTCACTTTAGAAACTTTGACACGTTTGAGACATCTGTTCTTGAGGTGCCCCTCTCTTCTTTCCCTAGTTCCTTTTCTTTGAATCACTCTTTGTTTTGGAGGTTGTTTCCATGTGCAACTCAGTTATTGGCTTTGCAAACTCAAGCAGTTCCTCCTCTAACTCAAGATGCCTTCGGACATTTTCTAGAGTTATGATTCGCTCATTATAGGTCAAATGCATTTTCATATGATCCCAAGAACTAGGTAAAGAGCGTATGACAGCTTGGATTTGTTGTTCATCAGTCAACACATGACCAGCATCTTTCAACTCCCCGAATTTATTTGATATTTGCCTCAGATGTATTTTCAATGAATGCTCTGGGCGTTTCTTATATGAATCAAATTTGATCGTTAAGGATCGCAGCATTGTAGTGGAAAAATTACCAAACCTTTTCCTCAAAGCATTCCAAAGATCCATAGCTTTTGGTGATCCTTAAACTCCCTTGGGATGTCATCATCCAAGGCGCTCAACAGCATAATGCAAGAAATGGAGTTCATTTTCCTCCAACTGTCATAGGCTTCACGCTCACGCATATGTTGAGCAGTGTTGCCTTCCTCGGACTCATTCATGACATTGTTAATGGCCTCTAGAGCCTCTTGCTCCTCTAGCACATACTGGACTTTCAAGCTCCGGGTTTCATAGTTGTCACCATTGAGTTTCAACCCTTTGTTGAGCTCAACAAGAATGTTTTTCGAAGCAGTAGTCATTCTTTAACAAAATAAAAAATATTATAAGGATCATGTAAAAATAAAAAATAATACAAGGCATGATGTTTAACATACATACAAATTATGACACTAAGCATCAATTGATTAAGTTAATAAACACATATATTAATCATGGAGTCTAAAGTTCTCCATGTTCCCAATCATCGTCCAAAATAAAAATTAACCTATTCAATTATTAGCTAAGTGTCTTAATCATGTTTAAGACAACATAACTATCTATCATAATTTTACAATCTCATATGTGTAAGCACGTGATTTTTGACCCTCCCCGAGAATTTTCACATTTTTAGCGTGAATATGTGAAATTGGGTCTAGTATAGCTATTTTAACTATTTTTACTTTATTTCGTTGCAAAAAGAAAAATTTCAAAAAATATATATATAAATTTTAGTTTATGTATCTCTCATAAACTTGAAAAATACAAAAATTGCACTTTATTTTTGTACTTTATATAATTTCGAAAATTACAAAAAAAATATAGTTCTATTAAGGTTTTATAGCCATTTTAACTTTGAAAAAATACAAAAAATATTACCTCATATTTTATCTTAATATTTAAAAAAACGAAAATTACAAAAAATAGTTTTATTAATATTTTGTAGCTATTTTAAATCTTGAAAAATATTTAAAAAGATATAGTTTTGTTTAAATACTAGTCTTATTTTTGGTAGTTATTTTGCTTACATAGGACTAGTTAAGCAACGTGTTCCTATTTCTCGGGTCCGGGGAAAAGAATAATATTCGGGTTCAAACTACCCGGTTTTAGGCCTAATTTTCGGACCTAGCCCATAATAAACCGAGTCCAGGATACATGGGGAACCCCACCACGCGTGGGGGACATAAGTCTCGAACCCCACCACGCATGGGGCTCATTTTTCTGGGCAAACCCATTACAAAACACGGACAAAACATTTTGAACAGGAGGGATTGAAAAAATTTTGGAGGGGACTGTTCACCTTCTTCCTTAAAAAGAAAGGAACGAAGAACCCTAAAGAAAAACCACCCTCAACCCTACTGCCTCACGACCACCACCAAACGTCACCCCCCCCCCCCCCCCCGCCGGAACCACCAACAAACAGGCCCGTCAACCAACCTAACCCCCAGCCCGCGAGCTCCAACTCCACCCAAAACAAAACCATCGCTGCTGCGTCGTCGCGTCCCCAGCAGTGAACGAAACCACCACCACCCCCTCGTCGGAGCTCCAGCTCCAGTCCGTCGCACCCCTCGTCGTCACGCTCAACCCCACCTGCCCCAACGCCATAACCACCAATCTCCGAGGAAAAACCGGTCCCACCCCCCGTCGCAGCCCTAGTCCCGTCGACCTCAACCAAAACCTAGCAGACCCGTCAGCCACCCCCTCGTCGGAACTCCAGCTCCACCAGTCCGTCGACCACCAAGCCTCCCCAACAACCTCTGCTGTTTGTCGTTCAGCTCCATCGACCACTGTCCAAACGACCTTCCACAACCTGCTTCTTCCTCATACCCGAATGACCCCTTCTGTGGCATTCTCTCGAGCCGAAATGCTGCGTTGAGAAAATCCAGTTGCGGAACCTGCTGTTGCTGCGTTATTACTGTTGCTGACTCCTACTTCTTTGTTCTTGTACTGCTGTTTCCAGGTACACATTTGTACACTCTTGGCTTGAAGCGAAAAATGAAATATTAATCAGGCTCCTGTTCCTGTTGAATTCTTTTGTTTGGATCTGTGTTTGAATATTAATTTTCCTCTCTTCGTATAAAAATGTAGTCGATTAATTAATGAGTAATGAGGTTGCATATGTATGATTTCTTCATCTAATAATGCTAGTTTAAATTATTTGAAGAATAGTTAATCGGCTTTGATATTATTGTGTATTTATCTCATGTTCTAGCAAATAATAAAATGTGGAATGAAAGCAGTTTTTCCTTGTACAAACGCGATCGCAATTTTCCGTTCACATAAGCCGTAACTTAATAACTAATAAGTTGCGTTTTTCAGCATGTAAATAATTAGGAGATTTTTCTTTTATTTTAGAGACGAACTTAATAGAAAATGTAGTCGCTATAGGTTTATCCTTTTAAAATAAAAATGAGACGAGCCTCGCCAAATAAATCACAAACCGCCGGGGCCCTCAATAAAATACATAACCATTGACTAGACTTTGGATTTGGCCGTTTAATGAACCTTCACGGCCTCTTCCCAAAATAACAATACGTTAGACTCTTTAGGACGCGCCTTAATAAATTTTACCTTCTTAAACTCGGGTGCACATTTATGTGACCCAAATCCAATTCTCAACGGAGTCGAAATGTGTTTCTAATCACGGGTACATTGATTGTGACGTGGTTCGAGATGCGTGTCCATGACGTTGCAAATTCATTTTAAAAAATAAGAATGAGATGAGCCTCGCCAAATAAAATACAAATTGCGGGGCCCTCAGTAAATATTTGCTTTAAAAATTATTTAGACTTCGGGATGGACCGTTTAGTAAAATTCCACGGTCCTACCCAAAATAAATACGCTAGTCGCTTTAGGCGCGCCTTTAATAATTTAATTTCCTTAAACTCGGGTGCACATTGATGTGACCCAAATCCAAATCTCAACGGAGTCAAAGTGTGTCGACGACCACGGGTACATTGATTGTAACGTGGTTCGAGATACATTTTATAACGTTGCAATTCTTGATAAAAATAACAGTAAATGATAAAAGCGGTTGAAAGATAAAATTTGCACATAAGTTCATATTGTATTTAAAATCAGATAAATAAGCCAAATATAACAGTTGAGCGACCGTGCTAGAACCACGGAACTCGGGAATGCCTAACACCTTCTCCCGGGTTAACAGAATTCCTTATCCGGATTTCTGGTACGCAGACTATAATATAGAGTCATTCTTTTCCTCGATTCGGGATTAAAATTGGTGACTTGGGACACCCTAAATCTCCCAAGTAGTGACTCTGAAATAAATAAGCAAATCCCGTTTCGATTGTCCTTTAATTGGAAAAAACTCCCTTGTACCCCCTCGGGTGCGGAAAATGAGGTGTGACAGCTCTGGCGACTCTGCTGGGGAAATAGGACCCAGAACCACTGGTTCAGGGTTCAAGAATTCGAGCTTAAAATAATTGTTATAGTTGGCTTTATTTATTATCTGATTTTTACATGATATATGTCTAATGTGCCTAAATGATGCTTTTACCGCTTTAATATTATCTGAATTGTGTATATAAAATTGCTGTGAAACCCTTCTTTTTTCTGAGTCTTCTAAATTTATGGTGTACACGTGCGCGTGACCCACCTTTCTGTTAAAGTCATACCAAATAAGACGAAGTTGGGACAAGTAACTAGGCCGGGTAGACTTTCGTTCTCCCGGTACGTTGCCCCCACTTCGGCTCAAACTGTCCGTTTGGGTAAGCCAGGTCTAGAACAAACATCCAGGTTCTGAACTTAGTATAACAAAGCCACATGCCGGATCCCTAGTAGGAACGTTTATTTGCATCATGTGCATTTGACTTAGGGGACTCAACACAGGAGTTGGGTCCGTCTAGGACAAGCAACCTGAAAATAATAGACCATCTTTTGGCATCCTATGTGCTACATGTTGTACTTATTCAAGGGTGAATTTTTATGTTGATCACGTTTAATAAGAAGGCCGCACGTTTTTCCAGTATGGTCTTATTTTAATCAAAAGCATGGGGAACATTTGTGGAATCCAAGAAGCCTTGGAATTCCCTATGTCCCTCACGCTGCATTCTTGGGAAAAGCACATGGGGAACATTTGTGGAATCCAAGAAGTCTTGGAATTCCCTATGTCCCCCACGTTTCATTTTTGGGAAAAGCACATGGGGAACATTTGCGGAATCCAAGAAGTCTTGAAATTCCCTATGTCCCCCATGCCACATTTTTTAAAATATAATAAATATAAAAAATAAAATATATATGTATATATATAAAAAAAACATTGAAAATTCAAAAGAAAGATTGTGTATGTTTTCATCATCATCCACAAATTAGAAAATAGTGGAAAAGAGGAGAAATAACAGTGTAGAGATGTGACTACTTATTGTTAGAAAAAAAAAAGCAAATGTCCAAGTAGTGTCGAAACTCTGCCAAATTTTGAGAAAAAATATGTCTTATTAGTTTGTTTTATTAAAAGCAAAGGAAAAGTAGAAAAAATCATCATTGTTTTGTCTTGTTTTTCTAAATAAAAAAAAAGTCTTGTTTTTAAATAGGTTTATTTATTTGTTTATGAAAATGCCGAAATTAAAATAATCCAAAAATATTTTCCATTATTGACTTCTTTAGAAAATCTTTCTAATTGTTTTTTAAATATAAATATATATATATATATAATAAAAAAACCGAAAATATTTTGATTCTTCTTTCAAAATTGAAAAGAAAATTCAAAATTCAAAAACATTTTGATAAGCATTTCTTTTATTAAAAGTAAAATTCCGAAAAATATTTTCTTCTTCTTCTTTAGAATAAAAAAAAAGCAAATGAAATTCAAAAAATATATCTTAGAAGTATTTCTTTCAAAAAGAAGATCAATCAAAAATCCAAAAAAAATATACTTCAGTTCTTCTTTTAAAGTAGTTCTTTCACAAATTCACAAAAAAAGGGAGTTAGTTCATCTACTTATTCCTGATTGCCCGAACTACGCGGGTTTGATTCTCACCGGATGTGAGATACGTAGGCAACCCTCATCGGGTCCAACCCCACCTTTTGCTAAAAAGCCAAAAAAAATAAATAAATAATAATAAAATAAAAATATATATATGTCAAATTTTAATTTTGTCATAAAGAAGTCGGGTGACGCTGTTTTATCAAGACATAGCCGAATGTTCCCGAAAGGGACGCCGGAAAGCTAACTTTGCATAAACAGCCACTTTTTGGGTCATGTTTTGGATTTGGTCCAATTGGCCCACACAGCCTTAAAAATCTTCGTCCCTGAGACGTTGAAAGGCCGTGCTTGCAATATTGAGTTTTCTAATTTGAAAAAATGATAAAAAGAGTCATAAATAAGTTAGGTGATGTTGTTTTGCCATAAATAGCCGAATGTTCCTGAAAGGGGCGCCGGAAGGCTGACTTTGCATAAATAGCCACCTTCGGGTCATGTTTAGGATTTTTGGTCTAGTTGACCCACACAGCCTTATAAATCTTCGTCCCCGAGGCGCTGAAGGGCCGTGTTTGCAATACCAGGGTTTTATTATAATTTGAAAAGAAAAACAAAAAAGAAAAACAAAAAAAAACAACTAGTCAACGGTCAGGTGAATACCGTTCAAATTTTGTCATAATAAGCCGAGCCAGCTTCGGCCGCGTCTTAAACCGTTCTTGCCGAAATAGCCTTAGAGTATCTTTCAGTTGTCGAAAGGTTATTTTCGTAAAAGAATGGACAAATTTGTAAAGTGTCATAAAATAATCCTCCCCGGCCTCAAAATTTATATGAAATTTGGAAGGGGCCACATTTGCAAAAAATAACCGTCCGGTTGCATTTGGCAAACGGGGAAAGGAACTAGCCGTTCGTTTTTGAGTTTGTAATTGTTGATTAGAGTATGCGAATTATTTTGATTTTCGGGTCCGTTTGTTGTCTCTTGTCAAAAGTCTGTTAGTTAGTTTTTAAACTTTTGCAATCCAGTTTGTTTTAATTTGAAAGTTGGAAATTCCAAAAAAAAATGTGTGTTTATTATTGTTTATCTTTTATTGGTCCGAACTACGCAAGGTCTGATTCACGCGGGGACGTGATACGTAGGCAATCCACATAAGATTCGACCGCCATTAATAAAGAAAGAGAAAATACAAAATAGAATAAATACAGGGGTTCCCAAAGTACTTCAAAGGGGCAAATAAGCAAGTCGGGGTGACGCATGTTGTATGAAGCAAAGCATGTTAGAAACGGTTAACTGCCTAGGGGCATTGCATCCTCAATGTGTTGTTGTCAAATCTGTTAAACTCTAAACGCTAACAAGTTTGTTGTTTTCTGAATCTCAAACAGTTAGTTGTTAAAGAATTCTGGCAACACACCCTTACCAAACTAGATCCAAAGGACCGATAACAACAAGCATGACTACTTCAGAGAATAGTACCGAGGAAGAAAGGCCGATGAGCCAGTTGTTAAAGGAAGCGATGGAAAAGATAGAAAGGATGGGACTAGAGATGAATGCAATGCAGCTAGCTCTAGCCAAAGCACAAAAGAGCCCTGAGCCGTTGGGGTACATGCCGGAATACCCTCACTCCGGCCCTTCAACAAGCCTCCCGAATCACCGTTATCATCAGGAGAGAAGCCCCCATGATTCCCAAGCTCCACCGCCCCATCAACCTCTCCCAATACCAAATGTTCCCACTTTTATGGGACCCACATCAGCCACCCTGCAAAGATCAAACAGCGAGCCATTGCTTTAGGCTCCCGATACGCAATACTATCCCCCTGAGCCTACATCCCATGCCCCCGAACCACATGCCTACAATCCACATTTGGAAGCACCGGCAGAAATTGAAAAGCCGGTTAAAGCCCCAGAACAAGATGAGGTATTGAGGAAATTCAAAAGCCTGGAGCAGTCCTTCAGGAACCTGCACGGATTGGGCAACCAGGTCAGCATGGCCTACAAAGATCTATGCCCTTTCCCCGATGTCCAACTCCCGGCTGGGTTCAAGATGCCTAAGTTTGATTTATATGAAGGGCACGGTGATCCCATGGCACATTTGTGGGGATTCTGTAGCAAAATGAGAGGGGCAGGCGGCAAGGATGAGCTGCTAATAGCTTATTTCGGCCAGAGTCTGAGCGGATCTGCACTATAATAGTATACCAGGCAGGATTCCAGTAGGTGGTATACTTGGGATGATCTGGCGCAGGCTTTCGCAGGTCATTTCCAGTACAATCTCAAGATAGTCCCAGACCGTCTCACATTGTTGAGGACTGGAAAGAAGCCTGGGGAAAGTTTTCGTGAGTTTGGTTTCCGCTGGAGAGAACAAGCGGCCAGAGTTGATCCTCCCATGAAAGAGGGAGAAATGGTGGACTACTTCTTGCAAACACTTGATCCAACTTACTTTGGTCACTTGGTGACAACGGTTGGGAAATCCTTCAATGAAGTGGTAAAGATAGGGGTCATGATAGAGGAGGGCCTAAGGTCTGACAAAATCCTAAATTACTCAGCGCTCAAGGCGACGACCCAGGCTATTCAGAGTGGCGCGGGAGGTGCGCTCGAGGTCGCATCAGTCGAAGCAGCTACTGGGTCCAAATTCAGAGGTCCTTCCCCTCACTACCAGCCCAGGCCCAGTCATCCAAATTATCCACACACTCCATACAACCTTCCACAACCCTACTACCCACCATCAGAGCCACTCTTTTCAGACCATCATGCCCAAGCCTGCCCCCGAGCTCCATATAATCCGCCTCAGTATTATCCTCTGAACAAGGTCCGGTCGCGGGGTCAATCATCAGGTCACCCCCGCTGGCGAGAGCAAGCACCATGTAATGCATTCTTGACTTCACAACGTTTTCAAGCACCCAACAACCCTAGAAAACAGGGGCATGGGGGAAAACAAAGGCAAGGAAACAATTTCACGCCAATTGGGGAGTCCTACGCAAGTTTGTTTGAAAAGCTAAAGCTTTCAGGACTGATTGAGCCACTCCTTGGCTATACTCCAGATCCATATGCAAAAGGGTTCAATCCTGCTGAACGATGCATGTACCACTCTAATGTCCAAGGACATAGCATTGAAGACTGTCGTTCTTTGAAAAAGGAAATCGAAAGAATGATTCAGGAAGGGGCAATTGTGATCGACGACAGTGACAGGGAGCAGGCGAATCATCTTGAGAACTTGTTGATTGATGTTGATAATACTGAAGTTGGGGATGGTCTTGGCAATGTTGATATAGAGCTCAATGGCTAAAATGTCATGCTTTGCAGTTGGAAGATACTCCATCTTGGGTCAGCCGGAGATGTCGTGCTTGGATAGTTGGAAAGACACTCCATTTTGGGTCAACCGGAGAGGATCTTTGATGGTCTATTTTGTTGTCATTTCCGTTGTTCGGATTATTAGGATTGTAATTCGGATTTGTTTTGTGTCAATATCTTTCCGCTTATCTTTCCGTTTTGTCATAGCGGTTTGTTTAAGTTTTGTCCAAGTTGTTTAGGATTTTATTCCGGTTTGCTTTGTTTTTAAAACCATTTGTTCAGTCCAATGCAAAAAATTCAGTCTTTGATTATTCCCAGTCATCTTTCTGTTTAGTCATTATGTCATTTTTATTCAGCACCGATTCTAGTGACATGACATGCGCACACAGTTTGGGCCTAGCATTTAAAGTTAATCATAAAACCCCGAAAAGGTGATCAGACCATTTAAAGGAAATAAGAACGGTTTGAGATTATTCAGAGTCCGAGTCATGTGGAACTAGGGGCAAGTGAAACACAAAGAAAAACCGTTAAAAGCAAGATTCGCCAAATTGGCATGAGGGCCGTTCAAGATAATGAGGGTGAGAGTGTCACCCAACTGTGCTTTTGGAAATGACAAGGAAAAATAAAATTTTTAACATAATTATCAAGTCCAGCACCATCGGAAGAGACTATAAATCTATTGTTTAATTGTGTTGTTTGCACTTGGCATGTTTTTAAAGACTGGAATGACGAAGGCATTTTGTTCTGCTACCTAAACACTTTATTCTTCGTTACCCCTTTTGAGCCTTATTTATTTTCTTTCATACCCCTCGTTCGGAATCAGTAGCAACGAAAAAAAAGAAAAAAAAAGAAAGAGAGAAAGAAAGAAAACAACAAAACGAAAAAAAGAGAAAAAAGAGAAAAAGAAAAGAAAGGAAAATGATAACAAAGAAAAAAAAAGGTCAAATGAAACAGAGGAATTGGGAACTACGTTTGACCTGATTCCTCAAAGAGGATACGTAGGCGCTTCACGGCTCGGTCATAGTTTTGAAAAATGAAAAAAAATCAGTTAGGATATCCCCAAGCAAGAAACTGGGGCAAAAGTTGCGTTTGTTGTAAATAAATCTAATTCCGAAGGTTGTAACTAATAACCCAAAAAATTAATGTATTTTTGAGCCTTTTATACCCTTTCTTTCTAGCCTATCCAAAACCCACATTACGGTCCAAAGAAAGACCTTCTGATTAGTCTTCAAAAAGTTGTCAAGTCAGACAAATGAAGAGTCTTACCGACGAACATAACATTCTGTTCCGCAGCAGAAAGGACTCTAATCTCCAACAGAAAGAGTCATACCGACAACACTCCAAATCCCCCAGCTGGAGAGAGATATAAAATGAGAGAGTCTTATTGGTGAAAACCTTCACAGGCACCATAAGGCGATGAAAGCTGAGAGAAGAACCAAAAATAAGAGAGACTTGATAGTGAAAACCCTTCGGGCACTACAAGTCGAATAAGATTAAGATGGGGAATCGCCAATTGAAGATCTTGAAAGATGATTGACGGTAAAGGATAGGCCACATACGCATGTCATGGCCATTAGAGTCGGTATCTGCATTTGATAGGTTTTTATTTATAGTTTCTTTTGTTAAAGAGTCATTTTTTTCCTTGGTCTTTTTATTATGTTCCCTTTTATCTTTTTCCTTTCATAGAAAATCCCCAATAGAGTCTGTCTGGTCAGAACAAGTGTGAATTGACTTCAGAATATGCCATCAGCTTTCCAACTATGCAAGATAAGATCTGACTATTACATCCAAGTGGTATAGTCAGCGAGGAACAAGCGCGAGGCCAGTGTCAAAAATATATCCCCAGCAAAAGGGAGTTGACGAAAGGATTGACGAGTGTCAAAAGGGATATCCTTGCCAAAACCAAGGTTATAAACCTCAAAGCCAAGGCCCATGAACAAAGCAAGGAAAGCGGTGAGCATGATTTGGGGAAATTCATGCTAGACTAAAAGGCCTCAGAAATGCCGGTTTCCGAGCTATGCCACAAAAGAAGAGGGATATCCCCAGCAGAAGGGGATTATCCCCAACAAATGATATCATCCCCAACAAGTTGTGGAACACAGCGCAAGGAAAGAGAAAGGGAAAACCATCCCAATAGGAGTATCACAGCCAACCACCATGTTTTAAACTAACAAATTTTGTTTGATTTGAAACAGGTAAAGGAAATGGCATTGATGCAGAAATGCATGCCACAAGGGATATTATCAAACTGGGGCAGAAAATTTTCCTTCCATTTAGAAAATTTTCTGGAAGTCAGGTACCCCCAGATGATAACATTTTTACCCCCAACAGGTAAGTAAATAATCCCCACCAAGTTTTCGTTAAGACATTTTCAAGTCTTAAGGATATTTTGGGTTCATCCGCCCTCCAATAGGATATTTTAGGTTCATCCGCCCTCGAATAGGATATTTTGGGTTCATCCGCCCTCGAATAGGATATTTTGGGTTCATCCGCCCTCGAATAGGATATTTTGAGTTCATCCGCCCTCGAATAGGATATTTTGGGTTCATCCGCCCTCGAATAGGATATTTTGGGTTCATCCGCCCTCGAATAGGATATTTTGGGTTCATCCGCCCTCGAATAGGATATTTTGGGTTCATCCACCCTCGAATAGGATATTTTGGGTTCATCCGCCCTCGAATAGGATATTTTGGGTTCATCCGCCCTCGAATAGGATTCTATTTTTAAAGTTGTTGTCCATGCCAGGCGCCCACCTGTATAACGAGAGGAATACTTTCAGTCTTTAAATTTCTTGCCAGGCTCCCACCTGTATAACGAGAGGAATACTTTCAGTCTTTAAATTTCTTGCCAGGCGCCCACCTGTATAACGAGAGGAATACTTTCAGTCTTTAAATTTCTTGCCAGGCGCCCACCTGTATAACGAGAGGAATATTTTCAGTCTTTAAATTTCTTACCAGGCGCCCACCTGTATAACGAGAGGAATACATTTCAGTCTTTAAAATTCTTACCAGGCCCCCACCTGTATAACGAGAGGAATACATTTCAGTCTTTAAATTTCTTGCCAGGCGCCCACCTGTATAACGAGAGGAATACTTTCAGTCTTTAAATTTCTTGCCAGGCGCCCACCTGTATAACGAGAGGAATACTTTCAGTCTTTAAATTTCTTACCAGGCGCCCACCTGTATAACGAGAGGAATACATTTCAGTCTTTAAATTTCTTGCCAGGCGCCCACCTGTATAACGAGAGGAATACTTTCAGTCTTTAAATTTCTTACCAGGCACCCACCTGTATAACGAGAGGAATACATTTCAGTCTTTAAATTTCTTGACAGGCGCCCACCTGAATAACGAGAGGAATACTTTTTGTCTGTTCATTTCATATTTTAGGCGCCCACCTGTATAACAAGGGAATACATTCCACGTCTTTACCCATAGGAGATGCATTTCCTCCTAAGTTTGTTTTAGTTGTACGCATAGGAGATGCATTTCCTCCTAAGTTTGTTTTAGTTTCACCCATAGGAGATGCATTTCCTCCTAAGTTTGTTTACGTTTTACCCATAAGAGACGCACTTCCTAAGATAAGTTTTACCATAGGAGACGCACATCCTAAGAATAGTTCACCAATAGGAGACGCACTTCCTAAGTTCAGTTTCACTAATAGGAGACGCACTTCCTAAGGAGACGCACTTCCTAAACCAGTTTTACCAGTGGGAGACGCACTTCCTAAGATAAGTTTCACCAGTAGGAGACGCACTTCCTAAGTAAGTTTCACCAATAGGAGACGCACTTCCTAGATCCATTGTACCAATAGGAGACGCACTTCCTAAGTCAGTTTCATCAATAGGAGACGCACTTCCTAAGATAAGTTCTGCCAGTAGGAGACGCACTTCCTAAGTTAACTTTACCAATAGGAGACGCACTTCCTAAAAAATAATTTCACCAATAGGAGACGCACTTCCTAAGATAAGTTTTACCATAGGAGACGCACATCCTAAGAATAGTTCACCAATAGGAGACGCACTTCCTAAGTTCAGTTTCACCAATAGGAGACGCACTTCCTAAGGAGACGCACTTCCTAAACCAGTTTTACCAGTGGGAGACGCACTTCCTAAGATAAGTTTCACCAGTAGGAGACGCACTTCCTAAGTAAGTTTCACCAATAGGAGACGCACTTCCTAGATCCATTGTACCAATAGGAGACGCACTTCCTAAGTCAGTTTCATCAATAGGAGACGCACTTCCTAAGATAAGTTCTGCCAGTAGGAGACGCACTTCCTAAGTTAACTTTACCAATAGGAGACGCACTTCCTAAAAAATAATTTCACCAATAGGAGACGCACTTCCTAAGATAAGTTTTACCATAGGAGACGCACATCCTAAGAATAGTTCACCAATAGGAGACGCACTTCCTAAGTTCAGTTTCACCAATAGGAGACGCACTTCCTAAGGAGACGCACTTCCTAAACCAGTTTTACCAGTGGGAGACGCACTTCCTAAGATAAGTTTCACCAGTAGGAGACGCACTTCCTAAGTAAGTTTCACCAATAGGAGAGGCACTTCCTAGATCCATTGTACCAATAGGAGACGCACTTCCTAAACCAGTTTTACCAGTGGGAGACGCACTTCCTAAGATAAGTTCTGCCAGTAGGAGACGCACTTCCTAAGTTAACTTTACCAATAGGAGACGCACTTCCTAAAAAATAATTTCACCAATAGGAGACGCACTTCCTAAGATAAGTTTTACCATAGGAGACGCACATCCTAAGAATAGTTCACCAATAGGAGACGCACTTCCTAAGTTCAGTTTCACCAATAGGAGACGCACTTCCTAAGTTAAGTTTCACCGATAGGAGACGCACTTCCTAAGTTAAGTTTTACCAATAGGAGACGCACTTCCTAGATCCATTGTACCAATAGGAGACGCACTTCCTAAGAAGTTTCACCAATAGGAGACGCACTTCCTAAGAATAGTTGTACCAATAGGAGACGCACTTCCTAAATTCAGTTTTACCATAGGAGACGCACTTCCTAAGTTCAGTTTATCATAGGAGACGCACTTCCTAAGTTCAGTTTTACAATAGGAGACGCACTTCCTAAGAAGTTTCACCAATAGGAGACGCACTTCCTAAGAATAGTTGTACCAATAGGAGACGCACTTCCTAAATTCAGTTTTACCATAGGAGACGTACTTCCTAAGTTCAATTTATCGTAGGAGACGCACTTCCTAAGTTCAGTTTTACCATAGGAGACGCACTTCCTAAGTTCAGTTCTACCAATAGGAGACGCACTTCCTAAAGTTCAGTTTTACCATAGGAGACGCACTTCCTAAGTTCAGTTTTACCATAGGAGACGCACTTCCTAAGTTCAGTTCTACCAATAGGAGACGCACTTCCTAAGTTTATTGTACCCAATAGGAGACGCACTTCCTAAGTTCAGTTTTACCATAGGAGACGCACTTCCTAAAGTTCATAGGAGACGCACTTCCTAAGTTCAGTTTTACCATAGGAGACGCACATCCTAAGAATAGTTCACCAATAGGAGACGCACTTCCTAAGTTCAGTTTTACCATAGGAGACGCACTTCCTAAGTTCAGTTTTACCATAGGAGACGCACTTCCTAAGTTCAGTTTTACCATAGGAGACGCACTTCCTAAGGAGACGCACATCCTAAGCAAGTTTTACCCAGTAGGAGACGCACTTCCTAAGAATAGTTTCACCCAGTAGGAGACGCACTTCCTAAGAACAGTTTTTCCCAATAGGAGACGCACTTCCTAAGTTTACTGTACCCACACGAGACGCACTTCCTAAGTTTATTGTACCCAATAGGAGACGCACTTCCTTAAAGTTTAGTTTTGCCCATAGGAGACGCATTTCCTAAGTTTACTTTTACCCCATAGGAGACGCGCTTCCTAAATTAAGATTTCACCCATAGGAGACACACTTCCTAAATTATTTTCATTCATAGGAGACGCACTTCCTAGTTCAAAATCATTAAGGTTTCACCCATAGGAGACGCACTTCCTAAGACTATTTTACTCATAGGAGACACACTTCCTAGTCTGGTTCACTCAGGTTATACTTTTGCTTTAGGAGACGCACTCCCTAGTTTGGCTTTTTAGATTATATTTTATTTCAGGAGACGCACTTCCGGAATTGAGATTTCACCCCTAGGAGATGCACTTCCTAGTTTGATTCATTTTAAGTTCGACCATAGGAGACACAATTCCTAGTCCAGTTTTTGAAGTTTACCCGTAGGAGACGCACTTCCTAATCGAGATTTTATTCATAGGAGACGCACTTCCTAGTTCTAGTCACTGAAGTTTTCACCCTTAGGAGACGCACTTCCTAGTTTAGCTCATTCCGATTCAACCATAGAAGACACACTTTCTAGTTTGAGTCATTGAGGTTTTTATTTTAGCAGACACATTTGCTAGCAAGAGTTTTGGTTTTACTCATAGGAGATGCACATCCTAGCCTGGTCTTTAGTTTACTCTCATCATTGCATCAGTAGTGTAAGTGAGTTAAAATTTTGCTAACGACTCACAAATCTTCCCAGTACAAACTGGGTTAGGAAATTTTGTTTGTTTTGTTTGTTTTGATTGTCAGGGACCCGCCTGTAGAACGGAGGTTGTTGCGTGTCGAAGATAGAAGAAGTCAGGAGTCCGCCTGTAGAACGGAGAAACATTTTTCAAGATCAAGCAGTGACCCACTGGAAAGCAGAAGGTTACAACAAAAATCCCCAGCACTCAATCCAATATAGAAGCAACAAGAAGCTCGACCCAAGAATGCAAGTCAACAGTCTGGGATGATCAACAGAAGTTGGTCACAAAAAACAAAAACAAGAAGAAAAAAAAGAGAAAAAAGAAAAAGAAAAAGAACCCAAATTACGGAAGTGGAGAACAGATGTGGTCTGCTCAAGAACTAACACCTACAACTAGCAAGTCAAGGTTCAAATCCAAAGTCTGTATGAAGCACCATTCAACACTCAAGATCAAGTTTCAAAAGACTTAGAGATAGGAATTCTTGTAACTAGTAGCTAATAGGTTTAGTTAGTCTTTTTCAGTTATCATTTTTGATGTAATGGCAGGACCACGGACCGGAACCTCAACGGAACGGCACCTCGATCGGCTCTTCACCTCGATACATTTTACCATCTCTCGCATTTTCGAACTACACGTGGCCTGATTCCTGTATAACCAAGGATATGTAGGCAGCTCAGATACCAGGGCTCGGTCACATTCCCTCCCTTTCCTTAAGTGTAGTCCGTCCAAGTAATGGTCGGGTCAAAAACACGTCTAGTCGTTCTTTGTCGGAAAACTCTTCGTGTTTCCAGTCAAAGAGGGGCAGCTGTAAGCACGTGATTTTTGACCCTCCCCGAGAATTTTCACATTTTTAGCGTGAATATGTGAAATTGGGTCTAGTATAGCTATTTTAACTATTTTTACTTTATTTCGTTGCAAAAAGAAAAATTTCAAAAAATATATATATAAATTTTAGTTTATGTATCTCTCATAAACTTGAAAAATACAAAAATTGCACTTTATTTTTGTACTTTATATAATTTCGAAAATTACAAAAAATATAGTTCTATTAAGGTTTTATAGTCATTTTTAACTTTGAAAAATACAAAAATATTACCTCATATTTTATCTTAATATTTAAAAAACGAAAATTACAAAAAATAGTTTTATTAATATTTTGTAGCTATTTTAAATCTTGAAAAATATTTAAAAAGATATAGTTTTGTTTAAATACTAGTCTTATTTTTGGTAGTTATTTTGCTTACATAGGACTAGTTAAGCAACGTGTTCCTATTTCTCGGGTCCGGGCAAAAGAATAATATTCGGGTTCAAACTACCCGGTTTTAGGCCTAATTTTCGGACCTAGCCCATAATAAACCGAGTCCAGGACACATGGGGAACCCCACCACGCGTGGGGACATAAGTCTCGAACCCCACCACGCGTGGGGCTCATTTTTCTGGGCAAACCCATTACAAAACACGGACAAAACATTTTGAACAGGAGGGATTGAAAAAATTTTGGAGGGGACTGTTCACCTTCTTCCTTAAAAAGAAAGGAACGAAGAACCCTAAAGAAAAACCACCCACAACCCTACTGCCTCACGACCACCACCAAACGTCACCCCCCCCCCCGACGCCGGAACCACCAACAAACAGGCCCGTCAACCAACCTAACCCCCCAGCCCGCGAGCTCCAACTCCACCCAAAACAAAACCATCGCTGCTGCGTCGTCGCGTCCCCAACAGTGAACGAAACCACCACCACCCCCTCGTCGGAGCTCCAGCTCCAGTCCGTCGCACCCCTCGTCGTCACGCTCAACACCACCTGCCCCAACGCCATAACCACCAATCTCCGAGGAAAAACCAGTCCCACCCCCCGTCGCAGCCCCAGTCCCGTCGACCTCAACCAAAACCTAGCAGACCCGTCAACCACCCCCTCGTCGGAACTCCAGCTCCACCAGTCCGTCGACCACCAAGCCTCCCCAACAACCTCCGCTGTTTGTCGTTCAGCTCCATCGACCACTGTCCAAACGACCTTCCACAGCCTACTTCTTCCTCATACCCGAACGACCCCTTCTGTGGCATTCTCTCGAGCTGACATACTGCGTTGAGAAAATCCAGTAGCCAACATCTCGTGCGTTGACTGTTTTTGCCGAGCTTTCCGTCTCCATTGAGGTCGTCGTTGTTCGTCGAGGTCCGGTACATCGAGGTGTTTGTCCGAGGTTTCGTCGTTGTTCATCGTCCAGTGAGGTCCGGCTTGAGTTCCGTCGGGGTCGTGTTTGTCGTCCTGAGTTTGCCGAGGTTCAAAGGTTAGTAAACCTCAAGTATTAGATAAGGAAATGTTACGTTAAATGTTCGAAGATGCAAAAAAAAATAGAAATTGGTATGATAATTTTCTGCTTACGTTTTCATCGTATGCATTTTTGCTCATTTTGCGTTATGTGATTCTTGGTTATTTGATGTCATTTAATTAAGTTTGACTAGTTGTTCTATGACACAAGTTTGACGTTAATTTGTTCGGGGTCCTTTGCTTAGTTCATTCGGACAAAATTAGTATTAGTACTTGTTGTTACTACTTCCGAAACACTCGCTCACTAAACTCATTTTATTAATTTTTTGACAAGTTATGAGATTTTAGCTGTAAAGAAGCCGTAAGGTTTAGTATTGTGAAAGGCGTAAAAATGACATCCTTTTAAAAATAAAAATAATAATAAAAAAAAGAAAAACGAGACAAGCTTCGCCAAAAAATAAAAAATGTACAGATTGCGGAGCCCTCACAAAAATATATGCATTAAATGCTTAGATTCCGGGTCGGGCCGTTCAGCGAATTTCACGGCCCTACCCCAAAATAATAATGCGCTAGTTGCTTCAGGCGCGCCTTTAATAATTTAATTTTCCTAAACTCGGGTGCACATTTATGTGACCCAAATCAAAATCTCAACGGAGTCGAAATGTGTTTCTAATCACGGGTACATTGATTGTGACGTGGTTCGAGATGCGTGTCCATGACGTTTCAAATTCATTTTAAAAAATAAGAATGAGATGAGCCTCGCCAAATGAAAATACAAATTCGCGGGGCTCTCAGTAAATATTTGCTTTAAAAATTATTTAGACTTCGGGATGGACCGTTTAGTAAAATTCCACGGTCCTACCCAAAATAAATACGCTAGTCGCTTTAGGCGCGCCTTTAATAATTTGATTTCCTTAAACTCGGGTGCACATTGATGTGACCCAAATCCAAATCTCAACGGAGTCAAAGTGTGTCGACGACTACGGGTACATTGATTGTAACGTGGTTCGAGATACATTTTATAACGTTGCAATTCTTGATAAAAATAACAGTAAATGATAAAAGCGGTTGAAAGATAAAATTTGCACATAAGTTCATATTGTATTTAAAATCAGATAAATAAGCCAAATATAACAGTTGAGCGACCGTGCTAGAACCACGGAACTCGGGAATGCCTAACACCTTCTCCCGGATTAACAGAATTCCTTATCCGGATTTCTGGTACGCAGACTATAATATACAGTCATTCTTTTCCTCGATTCGGGATTAAAATTGGTGACTTGGGACACCCTAAATCTCCCAAGTGGCGACTCTGAAATAAATAAGCAAATCCCATTTCGATTGTCCTTTAATTGGAAAAAACTCTCTTGTACCCCCTCGGGTGCGGAAAAAGGAGGTGTGACAATATGGATTATAAGTTGACAAAAAACTTATACTAGCATGCAAATAAAATTAATGTCAAACTAATTAACATTTATTGCATATTATACAAATTTACATAGCATTTACTTTTATGTGAAACTAATTAACATATCATACATTATAAACAAATTAACAAGTAATATTAATATTAAATTGATTTTATACAATAAATTAACATAAAGCATGTGTTAAACTAGTTAACAAAAGTAATGTTAAAACAAATTAACATTCCAAACATGTTAAATAAATTAACTAATAAATATAATGTTAAATACAATTAACATTTCAAGCACGTTAAACTAATTAACAAATAAATTCAATGTTAAATAAATTAACATTTCAAGTATGTTAAACAAATTAACTAATAAATATAATGTTAAATAAATTAACACTTTAAGCAATTGAGATAATAAAATAAATATATTTTTCATAAATATGTGTGTGTGTCTATATATATATAAAGTCCCCTATGACTAATTTTTGAAATTTCTATTATAAAAGATTAATAAAAAAATCAGAATCTTTTATAATTTTTAATTAGGCCTTGAGCCCAAATAAAACAACAATACAATCGAGTGCTGCTATATTTATTTTTTTTTGGAATTTTTATTTCCTATAGCAAATGTTAACACTTTATTTATTTTAAATAAATACCATTAAAAAAAATTATATTCTATAGATACCTTTTAAGGTTTATAGCAAAATATTTAATTTTGGTTACTTCCTAACCCTAAGCCACTAAATACGCTAATCATTTACACTATTTTCTTTCTCTCTCTACTTTGATACATCTTATTATTTTTCCCCATCCCATTAAAATTTTCGATCTCCTCCTCGTTCCACCGGATTTGTGCAAAGCCCACTTCAGAGATGCTGATTTCGACCATGGAATTTCAGGGGATTTCAGGTTTCCCTTGAGTTTTTATATATAAAAAATTGCCCTCTGCTTGATTTGTCGAACGAAGACGATCTTCTTCGTATAGTAGAATGTGAGTTCAAATTGTTCTTCATCCAAATCTGGGATCCAAGATTGCTATGCTAAACTTACACGACAAAATGAATATTGAAGCTTAATTTCCTCGTCATTAACATTTGATTACTGGAGCATTGATGCCGCAATTTGTTCTTAGGCCCAGACAAGAGCAACTTGGGCCTTTCCTTGGCCACCATTGCTCGACAGCGGATTTGCCGAAAATTAGGGTTTGTTCTTGAACAAAGACGACGGAGTTTGGGGCTGAACAACTTGATTTTCTGTTAATATATTTCAATGTATTTTCATGTATGTCATTGTATTCATTGTCTTCTTTTCATTGTAATTCAATGTATCTCGTTGTATTCCACGTATTTCATTGTATTCACTGTCTTTTTTTTTCATTGTATTTCAATGTATCATGTTGTATTCTATATATTTTATTGTATTCATTGTCTCGCTATATGTCATGAATGTATTCATATGTTTTTTTAATTAATATAATTTATGTATTCAGATGCATGTATTATATAATTTCTCTGAAGATTGCTATATTGTTAGGGTATTTTTCGGTTGAGAATCTTTTTTATAACTATAAATACAATTTTTCTGTGTTATAATTGAGTTTGTTGAGTTATATTAGGAGTCTATTATGTTAATTGATTCACTTTCTGTTTTAAAAATAGTGTAATCCCATATTTCACGCCGTGAATACAGTCGAATATAATAATCTGTCCAGCTGTAATCTCATATTTCACTCCATGAATACAGTCGAATACACTCGAATACAACAACTGATTAGCTGGACTTCCCTGATTCATGCCTATTTTTGCTACTGTATTCATGAATACAATAGCTTAAATACATCAAATACATCTTATAACCACAAAAAATGTATTTATAATCCGTAATATAGCAAATGATATCTATAGATAGCTAATTACTACTAAAAGATAATGCTTTATGAAAATTTCCCTTTTTTTTAAGTAAGAAGCCCAGCAGCTTCTGATCCCAATTCCTTGAAATTGCCATAAAAAATTACAGGCCAATTTTGGGTGGACCTTTAGCCTAATTTTTGAATCTTCCCAAAAAAAAATTATAGAGGCCATGCCCTCTTTTTTTTTAAGGGATTTTTACATACATATACACTATTGGAAATTTTAGTACCCTCCCTACTTAAGTTTTAATTTAATTACATCATTTATACAAATTTACCAATTATATACAATTTAGGAAACAGTCTCTCTACCTTTCCAGGGTAGGGGTAAGATTGCGTACATCCTACGCTCCCCAGACCCCACATGTGGTACCATACTGGGTTGTTGTTGTTGTATATGCACTTTAGGAATTAAATGAGTATCCCTTTATATTAGGAATCAATTATTTCTCATCCTTATTCTCTCTCTCTCTCTCTCTCTCTCTCTCTCTCTCTCTCTATATCTATCTATCTATGTTTCTCTCTATCTCTCAATCCCTAATTTCAATAATATAGAGCAAAGGAAAAGAGAGCACCAATTCCACCATTGAGAGCCATTAAAAATCTTTGAATTCGAATTTGGTTTTTAAAAAAATATTATTTATTTGAATTGGGTGTTGTTGCAAATAATTGGGAATTCTCTCTACGTCTCTCTCTATCTCTCAATCCCTAATTCCAGTAATGTAAAGTAAAGGAAAAAAGAGCAGCAATTTCACCATTTACAACCATTAATAAGCTTTGAAGCTTTGAATTCAAATTTGGATTTTTAAAAACCATTATTTGTTTGGATTGGGTGTTGTTGCAAAAAATTAGAAATATTATTTGGAGTTTATATCTCAATTTTGAGGTTGTTATAGTGAAGATTAGACTTGATTTTAGCTGAATTTCAGTTAGAAGAAGAAGAAGAAGAAGAAGAAGAAGAAGAAGAAATTGTATTCTGTTGTAGTTATATATTTTTTTTTATTTAAATATTGTATGAAAGTTGAACAATATTATATAAAAATTGTATTTAAGTTGTATGATATTGTAGTCGTATATAACTGGGTAGAAATAATGTATGAAAGTTGTAGATAAATTGTATAATATATAATTAGTTGTATGAAATTTATTTTTACTATGTATAAATCGGATACAAAATATACAAATGAAAATATTTTATAAAATTTGTATAAAAATTATATTTAAGTTGTATGATACTATAGTTGTATTTAACTGTGTAGAAATAATGTATGAAAGTTGTAAATAAGTTGTAGATTAGTTATAAATAAGTGTATACTATAGTATTAAGTGTAATCCAACAGGAAATAGTTGTGATATAGAAAAGAGATAATTAGAAAAGAGATAAAGGCTAGTAAAACAAATACTTTTAAAACTAAGGCTATCCCACGTCATTCTTAAGAGATGTATTAACTCCTTTTGAAATTAAGCAAATACAGAGAGGTGGATGTAGCTAAAAGGCTATGGACTCAGTAACTTTAATATGTAGCTTATTGATTTCCGTGCTATAAAGGCTATTTATTTTTCTCCACAAAGGCTATTTTCTATGATCTCTAAGGTAAATTAACCAATCATTATCTTTGAGGGGATGTCTTTAAGGTATCCCATCATTATTAATCTTTTTAACATCAAATCAAAAGATATATCAAGATTTTTGTCAATTTGATTTGCTTTGATTTTTTCTGTTTTCTTGAATGTCTCTATGTGTTTTGAACGAAAATAACTTAGAGATCAATGATTACCGTATATTAAAGAAGAAGAAAAATAAGGAAAGAGAAGATGATAAAAAAAAAGGAAAAGGGTGTAACTAAATCCCTTGATTGAAGGCATAGATAATGGATTTGGGAGCTTTTTAAGGTGGATTGTCTATATTTGTAACTAAAATGTGTTTAGGTCGGGCAAATACCAAAATATGGATATTTATCGTAAATTCCATCCCACGCGTAGCAACTTTCGAACGGCTCAAAACTAGTCAAAGACAACTCAAATACATCAGATAAAGCCCAAGGAATCAATTATAATTGATAAAGACTGAATCCTAAATCAAATCCCAAATCTGGCCAAAAATCACACTGGGGCCCGCACCTCGGAATCCGACAAAATTTACAAAATTCAATAACCCATTCAATTACGAGTCCAACCATACTAGTTTCACTCAAATCCGACTCCAAATCGGTGTTAAAAACTCAAAAATTCATATTATGAAACTTTAGGCCAAACCCCCCAATTTTCATCTCAGAATACTAATTAAATAATGAAAACAGTGATATATTCATGTATATTAACCAAACTTGTGTTAGAATCACTTACCCCGATGAATTTCTTGAAAACCCCGCAAAAAATCATCACAAACCATGCTCCTAAGGTCCAAAATGTGAAATAATGCCCTAAGCTTCATTTATATAGTACTCTCTGTGACCTCCCAATGGGCGGTCTGCACATTTCCAAGTGCGGTCGTACCTTTCCAAGTCCTGCGATTGCACAAAAATTGTGCGGCCGTACTTCACAGCTTCTCTACTACCAGGCTTCAGTAAATTGGCCATAACTTTCTCTATAAATGTCTAAATGATTATTTCTCTATCTTTCTGGAAATTAGACACGAAGAGCTACAACTTTCATTTTCTAATCATCTCCAAATTCCTTGTGGATAAAAAGATATAAGCTTCTGAAGTCGGACCAGCGAATCTGCATAACTTCCTGATGTGTGGCACACATAAAATTGTGCGTTCCACACTCCTCCTCTGAGGTCCGTAAAAAGTGCGGACCGCACCTCTCCTTTGCATCAACACTCTTAAATATGTGGTCCGCACTTCCAAAAGTACCAGAACAGTATCAAAGTGTTGAAATGCCCTCGGGACCTCAACCAAAGGTACCATCAAGTCCTAAAAACACCATAAAAACTTAGTCGAGTCCTCAAATCACATCAAACAAGAACAAAAATATGAATCACATACCAATTCAAGCTTAATGAACTTGAAACCTTAAACTTCTACAACTGATGTCGAAACCTACCAAATTACGTCTGATTTACCCCAAATTTTACACACAAGTCATAAATGACATAATGGAGCTATTCCAATTTTCGGAATCAAATTTCGATCCCGATATCAAAAAGTCAACTCCCCGGTCAAACTTCCAAACTTAAATTTCCGTTTTAACCATTTCAAGCCTAATTAAACTACAGACTTCCAAGTGATTTCCGAACACACTCCTTAATCCAAAATTACCATACATAGCTATTCATGTCCTCAAACAACCGAACGAGGTACAAATGCTCAAAACGACTGGTCGGGTCGTTACAAGTCTATTTGGCCAAACTTCTAAAATCAACTTATTTTGAGAAGTGTTTTTTCTCAAAAGTACATTTGGTGAGAAACAGTTTGTGTTTGACTAATTAATTTGAAAATCACTTCTGAGTAGCAATTAGTGTTTGGCCAAACTTTTAAAAACTGTTTCTAAGTGTATTTTCTCGAAAGTGTTTTTCAAAAAAGTGTTCTTGGGGATAAGCTACTTTTTTCACCTTCTCCAAAACTGCTTTTGCTTCTCGTCAAAAGCACTTTTTTGCCTTCCAAAAACCTGGGAAAATACTTCAACTTTGAAAAAAAAAATACTTTTTTTGAAAAAAAAAATGCTTTTAGGCTTGGAGAAGTTTGGCCAAACAGGTTAATAGTAGGGATTTTTACATACCTATACTACATATGAAACTTATTCACCCTCCCTAATCAAGTTTTAACTAAATTACATGGTCATATACAATTTACCGATTATATACAAATTTATTTTAAATGAGCATCCCTCGATTGAAGCCTTTTAATTTAGTAAATACCGAAAAATTATCATAATTCCTTACTTACCCAGACAAACCCCAATCTTTTTAAAGGATTTTCCTCTTTCTATCTTTGAAATCAACCCTCTTTTTACGTCGAATCTACAAGGTTTTTTCTTCTAAAGCTCAAAATTTTCTCTAACAATGGCAAAGAAAGGGATTATTTTTTTATCGATTTGAATTTTGCTATGGCTGGAGTTTGAAACTTTCCTGGGCTTCCCCTTTTCTTATTGGTGTTCCGATGGCGGACTAGCAGTAGATGTATATTAATTATTTGGTTGGATTGTTCGAATTGGAATTGTCAATCAATAAATTTTATAAGTGTTTGACTCTCCGCCATTAACAACCATTAAAAAGCTTCGAAGCTTTAAATTCGAATTCGATTTTCAAAAATATTTTTTGTTTGGATGGGGTGTTATTGCAAATGATTGAAAATACTCTGTGAAGTTTATATCTCGATTTTGAGGGTATTTGGTGAAGATTAGACTTGATTTGGCTGAATTTTCATATTGAAATTCGAATAAGAAGCCGAAGAACACACTACATACAAATTATATACAAATGACATAATGTATAAATATATACAAAAGACATAATGTATAAAATTTAGTATGAAAAATATATTTAAGTTGTATGAAGCTGTAGTTATATTTAACTGTGTAAGAATGAAAATACGATTTTAATTTCCTAGAGGTGCTTATTAGAGCAAGTGCTAATTTTTGTAAGTGTGGATACCGGGCTTTGGCTTCACCTAAAGTATGGCTAACGTAGTAAATAGGAAATTGCGTACATGGCTCTTCCCGAACTAGGACACCATTTACCGCAACTTCCGAGACTGCCAAATTAAGTAGAGTTGCTTGTCCGCTTTCGGAGTGTGAAGTAATGGGGGGGCTCAAAATATACCGCTTTAACTCTTTTAATGCATGTTGGCATTCTGGGGTCCAAGTGAGATTGTTCTTCTTTTTGAGCAGTGAGAAGAACCTGTGACTTTGATCCGAAGACCTCGAGATGACCCAGCCTAAAGCATTTATCCGCCCCGTTAATCTTTGTACGGCCTTAAAGTTGTCCACAACTGTGATGTCTTCGATTGCCTTGATTTTAATGGGGTTGATCTCGATTCCCCGATTTGACACATAAAGCCGAGGAATTTGCCCGAACTGACCCCGAATGCACATTTCTCAGGGTTGAGCTTCATATTGTATTTTCTCAATATGTTGAATGTTTCCTGCAAATGTGTCAAGTGGTCTTCAAATAGCGTGTCATCAATATAAACCTTCATTTATTTACCTATTTGTTCTTCGAACATTCGGTTTACTAGGCGTTGGTAAGTGGCACCGGCATTTTTTAGCCCAAACGACATTACATTATAGCAATAAGTGTCGTACTTAGTAATAAACGAAGTCTTTTCCTGATCCTCCGGGCTCATTTGTATTTGGTTGTACACGGAGTAGGCATCGAGAAAACTGAGGATCTCGTGGCTGGACGTGGCATCGATCATGCGATCGATATTTGGCAGAGAAAAGGAGTCCTTAGGGCATGCTTTGTTTAAGTCTTTATAGTCTACGTACATTCTAAGTTTATTCCCCTTCTTGAGTACTATAACTACGTTTGCTAACCATTCGGGATATTTTACTTCCCGGATGGATCCTATTTTGAGAAGTTTGGTTACCTCGTCCTTGATGAATGCATGATTTACCTCGTGGCCTTCTCTTTTTCTTTACCGATCTAAACTTTGGGTCCAAACTCAATCATTAAGTGGTAATCTCTGCTGAGATTCCTGTCATGTCAAGGTGGGACCATGCAAAATAATCCATATTTTTAATAAAGAATTTAATGAGTTTTTTCCTGAGCTCGAGAGTTAACCCCGTGCCCAGGTATACCTTTCGATTAGGTAGATGCTCAATCAGTATGACTTGCTCCATCTCTTCGATCGTTGACTTCGTGGCATCGGAATCATCGGGGATTACGAAGGTTCGAGGTATCGCATAATCATCATCCTCAAAAGTTTTCTATAGTCCTAATCTGGTCGAGGTCGGCGACTGTGGTTGCTATTTGACTTCATGTTTTTCCTTTGATTCTGGTCCCTATTTTTATGTTAGTGCCGATACTGGTATTATCTCATCAATTGCAAACATATCTTTGGCTGCTGGTTGTTTGCCGTACACCATTTTGATTCCTTATGGTGTTGGAAATTTCAAGACTTGATGAAGCGTAGAAGGTACCGTCCTCATATTATGGATCCAAGGTCTCCGAGCAGCGCGTTTTATCTCATATCACCTTCGATTACATGGAACTTCATTTCCTAGATAGTTCCGGCTACATTTACTAGCAACATGATTTCTCCTTTGGTGGTTTCACTTGCCATGTTGAAACCGTTGAGCACCCGAGCTGCAGGCACGATTTGATCCTGGAGGCCGAGTTGCTCTATGATCCTTGATCGGATAATATTTGCCCAGCTACATGAATCAATTAATACACGTTTAACTTGAACTTTATTCATAATGATAGATATTACCAGTGCATCGTTGTGAGACTGTTCGATCCCTTTCGCATCCTTATCGTTGAAAGATAAGGTATCATATGGTAAGTAGTCTCGGGTACGTATATCCCTTGTGATTGTCACTTTGGTACGTTTGAATATCGGGACTTGGGGAATACCGACCCCACTAACAATCATATGGATCACATGTTGCGGTTCCTCCTGTTCATTTTTCATGTTTGTATACCTGTCTCCAAAATAATTTTTAGCTTGGTGACTTAGGAACTATCGAAGGTGACCCTCATTGAATAAACGAGCCACTTCCTCCCTTAACTGCCTGCAATCTTCAGTTCTGTGACCATATGTTCTATGGTATTTGCACATTTGATTAGGGTTCCTTTGAGCTGGATCGGTCTGTAGGGGTCTGGGCCATCTAGTATCCTTAATTCGTCCAATGGCTCATACAATACCCGATGCATCGACGCTGAAGTTGTACTCTGATAATCGTGGTGCTTCTTTAGGCTCGACATGTTTATCGAAACCACTCTTACTCATGAGCCCTCGGGAATTTTGACCTCGATCATTCCTTCGATCATTTCGAGCGGGAATAAGTCCCGGTCTACTGTTTCTACGATCTGTGTTGTACGGTTAGTACCGATCTCTGTTTGATCAGGGCTCTTTGTCGATGTCTATTCAAATCTTGCCTTCGGATCTATTCGGATAAACGGAATTGGAAGGGGCTCCTAACTTATCATCCTCGACTCTGATTTTTGACCGGTATCGATTATGCACATCTGCCCAGTCACAGCTGGATATTAAATCAAATTCTGTTTAAGTTGTCGTGATGTTATCGAACTCCGTTCGTTCAACCCTTGAGTGAAGGCTTGGACAGTCCAATCAACGGTGACCGGGGGTAGGTTCATGCGTTCCATCTGGAATAGATATACGAATTCCCTTAGCATTTCGTTATCGTTTTGTCTCACTTTGAAGAGGTCCGATTTCCTAGTCGCGACCTTTATTGCTCCGGTGTGCGCCTTCACAAACGAATCAGTAAGCATGGAGAAGTAGTCGATGGAATTGGGCGGCAAATTGTGATACCATATCATTGCCCCTTCGATAGAGTTTCTCCAAAAAAAATTAACAAAACAGATTCGATTTCATCATCATCTAGGTCATTTCCTTTTATGGCGAATGTATAAGAAGTGACATGCTCATTAGGATCAGTGGTTCCTTTGTACTTGGGAATTTCTAGCATGCGAAATTTCTTCGGAATGGGCTTCGGAACCGCATTTGGTGGGAAAGGCTTCTGCATGAACTTCTTCGAATCCAAACCCTTCATAATCGGGGGTGCCCTCGGTATTTGATCAACCCGCGAGTTGTACGTTTCTACCTTTTTATCATTAGCCTCAATTTTCTTTTCTCCTAATTCAATCTGTTTAGTGAGCTCTTTGAGCATCTTCATGATGGAATGGTCAGTTCCCGATCCATTATCGTTCAAATTCTCCTGTACAGGTTCGACCCTATGAACAACTTCCTGTGATGTATCGAGTTCGATTCTGCTTGGTGCTCGATTCTGATTTTGGAGTTGCGCTATTGCAGCCTGCTGAGTTTGTAACATGTCAAATATCATTTGAATGCTAATCCCGCCTTCTTCACTACTATGCACGTTCTGATCAGCTTCCCAGGTGTCTCTACAGACTTTATTTTCAGGGTCGGCGCTTAAATATCCACGAATGGCGACTCGAGAACTGACATCGACTGGATCTATGGTCTGTGGTACAACGGGATTGATTGGAGGTACTCCATTTCTCAGGGCGACCATGTGCTCGTTCTCACCATGAAGACCAAGGCCGATATCTGTGTGAGTGGGTACTGCTTGAGAGTTCGACATGTTGATTCCTGAAATTAAAAACACTTACGAGAACAAGCGTAAAGGCAGTGTGTGTTATGAAGGTCAATACTAAGCAATCACTATTATCCTCAGCCCCACGCTGGGCGCCAAACTGTTTACCCTAAAAACTGGGTAACAATTAAACTTATAATGTGGTTTTAAGGATATGTGATTTCACCTAATACCAATTGATAAACGTAAAGATAAGTAATGCAAATTGTCAATAATACAAAGCAAACCAGCGTTTGGACAGAGCCCTCGAGCTCGGACACCCTCGAGCTAGTTATGCAAAAATAGTTAAAGGCACAATAAATTAATGAACAAGAAAGTAAGCTGGAAAATATTATATTGCTTTGATATTCGTGAATGTAGATATCTACAAATGATGGGGACTCCTCTTTATATAGTAGAGGAGTCCTAATTATGGTATAATTCTAATTACAGAAGTAAATTCCATGATTAGCCTAAACAACTGCCCTTGATCTGATTTGTCCGTGGATTTCCGCCGTGATCTACGCCCGATTAAGGATATCTCGCCTTTGCGTTATTGCGCTTCGTTCGAAGTCTGTCATATATAGTCTCGATCGCTGTTGGCATCGATCTCGACGAGCACCTCGAGTCATGGTCTTCGATTAAATGGCAAAATCGGATGAGCCCTATTTTAACCGTATGTGTGTGTTCAACGACTAATTTAAAATTTACTTTTCTCGTATTCTTATAAAAGTGTGTTTAATTTGATGTGCAGTTTACAGATACAGTGCTTAAAGAGGAACTTGACGAATTATGGCCCATCTTAGTTCTGTATCCAGAACGAATAAATAATAACTTTTGGTGGCGTCAGTATAGAAAACAGGCACATGCGCATCAAATAAGCTTGATTATAAATCATTTTTTGTAGCCGCAAGAGATCACCTTAAATATATGAAGGAAAATGATTTTACTGTATCTTTATTTATATGCCGTCAACACTGTACCTGATAATCGTCAGGACATATTTTTGGGGCTGAGGGCTTCGATGTTTTAATTTCATGTATAACACCGAATGACACTCACGATCTACTTGAGGCTGTTTATTATTGCCTCGATGTACTTGCTGGGGAACTTCAAAATTGTCCCCTCAATGCGAGGCCACGTGGATATTATAGAAATGGTAAACAAATTATATGGCCTGCTTATGAGCTTTAGACGACAATTTGGAGATGTAGAAAGTAATTTTTATCTGTTGGAATAAGTGCATTCGATAAATTTGAATTAATATATTTGATAAAATAATGTATTTTATTAAAAGGCTCTTTATTTTTTAAAGTGAATGAATGTAAATTTTTTGTTAATTTACTATATACGTTTTTTTTTTTTTGGTTTTAACAAATGCATCAAAAATTCATGAACATATTTATGATCTTTACTAAATAAAAAAACTTGTCTTTCAAGAATCTTTAACCTATAAATAAGTCTGATTTTCTTTGAAAAATACAAGCAATTCACAAATTATTTTTTTCTTAGAATATAGAGTATAAAGGGTACACAACAGAAGTATAGGAGGTCTTTGAGTTAGTTCAAAAATTAGTTAAAATAGTTAGTTGGTTAGTGGCTATGTGTTGTCAGTTAGTTAGTGCTCATGAGCAATATAAGACATTGTATTGAATGACCCTATCTCTTAGACAATACAGAATGAATTTTTCTTCTTCTTCTTTTCTCAATCCTCTTCGTTAGCTAGAATCTAACATGGTATCAGAGCGGGGATCGCAAGGACTGTAATTTCGAACGATTTCCGGCGAGATTCAAGTTTTCTGACAAAGTTCAGAGCAAAGGAATTCTTCGATTTCGAGCTCAATTTCTAGCAGCCATGGCAGGTAACGAAGTCGGTTACCTAGATCATAATCATATGCTATTTTTGCAAGCTTCAGACGCTCTAGGACTTGTATTCATTCTGCTCAAGCTCATAGGTCCAGAAAACTACGCATTGTGGAGCAGGGGCGATGAGATTGGCACTCCAAGGAGAGAGCAAGCTTGGATTTGTGGACAGATCTGGTATAAAAAGCATGTATAGAAGCGAATTAGCATAGGAGAAATGCAACGCAATTGTTCTCTCATTGATTGGTAGTACTGTTTCAAATGAATTAGTGCCTAGCATCGTGTATGCATCAAATGAAAAAAAAGTGTTAGCTGATTTTCAGGAGAGATTTGGTAATCAAATTTAACGAGAATCTATCATCTTTGGACTGCTATTGCGACTTTGAGACAAGGAACTGACTTAGTTACTAGTTACTATTCTAAAATGAAGGACCTACGGGATGAACTAGATGTAATAGCACCTTTAGTCTCATGTGATTGTGAAGAGTCCAGGCCTTCTGTAGAGCTCTTGAAGAACATACATCTACTGCAGTTTCTCATGGGACTGAACAAAAGCTATGGTAGTATTCGAAGTAATGTTTTGGCTAAAAGACATGTGATCACTGTGAATGAAGCTTACACAATAGTCACACAAGAAGAAAGCCAAAGAACTCTAGGTGTCACAGACACATTAAAAGATTCACTCACAATTATGGTAGGAAAAGATCATGAGCTCAAACCTAAAAGGCCAAGATTGATCTGTGATTATTGTGGTTATAAAGGACACCTCAATACCCACCGTATTTCAAAATAAGAAAAAGGGTCAAAACACTGGAGGCAAGACCTATGTGAATAATACAACCACCGGTGAGGAAAAGCAGGCACCTATGCTGCCAACACAAGAAAATTTCTTTACTGAGCATCAATACAAACAGTTGGTGAATTAGTTGTAGAAAACTGCCACAAATGATTGTTCCACAAACACTACAGGTATTATCACTTTAATAACAAATGTAGCTGCTAATGATCTTGTTTGGATAGTGGACTCAGGCGCAACTCACCATATGACACATTGCCATGGTGTTTTAGATAATTTTAAAAGGGTCGATCATAGGACAGATGGAGTACAGTTACCTACAAGCATTAAAGCAGACATAACACATACATGAGATACATTAGTTTTAGGGGATACAACAATTAAAGGAATTCCTTATGTGCCAGATTTTAAATTCAACCTATTATCAGTATCAAAACTCACTAGATAGTTGTGTTGCTCAGTTAGTTTTTACCCTGATTTCTGTATATTTCAGGGGCTCTACAATGGCAAGGTGGTGGGAATTGGTAGAGAAAGCAATGGATTGTACCTGATAAAGAAGAATTTACCAATAACAACAGCAAGTTTTCTGAAGGAAAATGGAGAAACAAGACTGTGGCATTTAAGACTAGGTCATGCATCAGAAAAATCTATTCAGCATATTTTAGAGTTGAAGAATAAGATACATGCTAGAGAGCAGGACAATTGTGAGGTGTTCCCTTTAGCAAGGCAATGTCGGTTACAGTTTCTTATTAATAGCACCAGGTCAAGTAGTTATTTTCAGCTTGTACACATGGATGTTTGGAGACCTCATAAAGTACCTACATATGACAAGAAGCTTTATTTTGTTACAATAGTAGATGACTATAGCATATTTACTTGGGTATGATTAATACAATCTAAATGTGAAGTAGTTATTGTAATAAAGAAATTCATTGCAATGATAAACACTCAGTTTGAGGTTGTTAGATCAGATAATGGTACTGAATTATTCAACTCTCAATGTATTACCTTGTTTGCTTCTCTTGGGATCATACACCAGAGTAGTTGTCCATACATCCCCACAATAAAATAGGGTGGTTAAAAGAAAGTATAGGCATATATTGGAGGTTGTAAGAGTCTTAAAATTTTAAAGCTCAATCCCTAGGAGGTTCTGGGGTGATTATGTAAGAACAACAATATACTTGATAAAAAAATTGCCCACTAGTGTATTGCAAGGTATATCACCTTATGAGTTGTTGTATGGAAAGCCAGCCAAGATAGATCACTTAAAGGTATTTGATTGCTTATGTTATGCAAGTAACATACCTAAATGTGACAAATTTACAATTAGGGCTAGAAAGGTTGTTCTTATTGGATACTCAGAAACATAAAAAGGTTATAAGCTATATGATCTCGAGAACAGAAGTATATTTGTTAGCAAAGATATGGTGTTCAAAAAGCAAATTTTTCCTTTTGAAAGAACTAAAGATTCAGATAGTTCAGAGGACCTATTCACTTCTCAACATTCATTTGAAGCAGGAGATGTGCAACAACCACATGCAATGGTGATTCCAACTACACCCAGGACATGCAGTTACTAATTGATGACAACATGCTATAAAAGTGGAGAATGCTAGTGATGAAACAGTCATAGACCATGCAGTATCCAGTGGAGAACATGATATTGCAGCCCCGATAACTAAAAATTCTATATTTGAACAAACAGTTGAGACAATAGAAGTTCAGGAACCACTCTTGGATACAACAGAAAAAGCTTGTACAGTGGAGATGCATCCACAACCAGTATCTGCAGAAATAGAGACTAGGAAACCTAGTCGACAAGGAAAACCCCTCCATTTGGCTTAAGGACTACATCACAACTGCTAAGAACACACTAATAATGCATATTCCATTTTTAATGTAATCTCCTATGATCACCTATCCCCTTCATATCAGTCATATCTCAGTGTCTTTTTCAGTTTTAACTGAACCACAAAGCTCTGCATGATTCAAGATGGATAGAAGCTATGGAGCAAGAGATTAAAACACTTGAAGAAAATCATATCTGGGGGGGTGGTAGACTTGCCATAAGGGAAGAAACCAATTGGTTATAAGTGGGTGTTTAAGATCAAATATAAGTCAAATGGAGAGGTTGAGAGATTTAAGGTAAGACTGGTAGCAAAAGGATACACCCAACAAGAAGGGTTGGACTATCACGAGACATTCTCACTAGTTGCCAAAATGGTAACTGTGAGAACTGTCCTTACATAGTAGCCTCAAAGGGATGGATCCTCTACCAAATGGGTATTAACAATGCATTCCTACAAAGTTATCTTTATAAAGAAGTATATATGGTCTTTCTACAAGGTTTCCAAAGCCACTGGAAAATAAAGCTTGCAGATTATTGAAATTACTCTATGGCCTGAAACAGGCTTCAAGACAATAGAACATTAAGCTCACAGATGCATTAGTAGGAGCAGTATATTAGCAGAGTGCATATGATCACTCTTTATTCACTAAGTAGACAACACATGACATTGTTATTATCTTAGTGTACGTTAATTATCTCTTAATCACAGGTAGCAACATGTCCCTTGTGGAAGAGGCCAAGAGTATATTACACAACAAATTTAGAGTCAAAGATTTGGGTGAACTCAGATATTTCTTAGGCATATAAGTGATGAGATCAGATAAGAGGGTGCTGATAAACAAAAGAAAATATACACTAGAGTTGATTTTCACTACAGGACTAGCTGCAGCCAAACCTACCTCTACCCTTGTTGAGGTAAATCAAAAACTAACTACCACAAAGTATGACAAACATGTAGGAAAAATGAAAATGAAGAATTACAGGATATAGCAAGTTACCAAAGGCTAGTAGGTAAGTTGCTATATTTGACCATCACACGACCTCATATTTGCTTTGGTGTGTAAGTGTTAAGTTAGTTCATGCAACATCCTAAACAATCTCACTTAGATGCTGCACTTAGAGTGGTCAGATATATCAAAGGCTCACCTGGTTTAGGTATCTTTCCCAAAAGGGGCCCTATCTCTCATCTCTCTGCCTTTTGTGATTCTGATTGGGCAGCATGCCCAAAAACACATAGGTCGATCACTGGATATATTATGAAGCTGGGGGATTCCTTATTATATTGGAAGTCCAAAAAGCAGCAGACAGTGAGTTGTAGCTCAGCTGAAGCTGAATATAAACGTCTTGCAGCAGTAGCAACTAAGATTACTTGGCTTGTTGGATTATTGCAGGAATTGAATATTGTAGTGCACCAACCAGTTGACTTTTATTGTAATAGCAAATTTGCTCTTCAAATTGCAGCAAATCTTATTTTTCATGAGAGAACAAAATAGATCGAGATAGATTATCATTTTGTTCGGGAAAAAAATAAAAAATGGACTGCTCGCACCTCATTATATTTCAACAAAACATCACTTGGCTGATCTTATGACAAAAGAACTTGGTGTTGCTCGGCACTCTTTTCTTCTTTCCAATCTAGGAATGTTCAATGCTTTCCACTCTCCAGCTTGAGGGGGAGTCTTGGGATATAGGGTATTAAAGTGTACATAATAGAAGTATAGGGGGTCTTTGAGGTAGTTCAAAAATTAGTTAAAGTAGTTAGTGGACAACTGGCTATGTGATGTCAGTTAGTTAGTGCTCATGAGCACTATAAGACATTATATTGAATGACCCTCTCTATGAGACAATACATATTGAATTTCTCTTCTTCTTCATTTCTCAATCTTCAACGTTAGCTAGAATCTAACACTTTTCCCTTAAAATATTATAAGAGAGACTAATCAATTGGCGGAAATTACAGATTCAAGCATAGAAGAGAAACATTCTTGAATGCTACTTGTTATGTGGTTTAGTTAAATCCCGAAGATACAAAAAGAAAAATTACCAAGATAAAATTGCCACTTATTCTTCCATTTGCTCAGGGAAGAGACTCCAATTATCTTCAAGAAATGTTTTCTCTATGTGCCTCTAAGCCAAGTAACTTTATATATCATGTTCTCTTTACATATAAACAAGTAAGAAGAAGTAAAGAATACAAGGCAAAGTTAGAGTCTTTGCTGCTAAAGGCATGTATATCATCAAGAAACGGAAGAGGCAACTATAGCTTCGATGGCTTGAAAAATCTACTTAGATATAATCCTTAAATATTAGTCAAAGTGGAGTTTCTACTAGAACATTGCTTTACTCTTGTACAGAGGAAATTGGGTTCCTTTATGAAAAGCCTATGTATTTTCTGTTAGTTTACTGCTCTGTGTTTGGTTTTTTTGTTAGCTAGACTAAAATTTGTTGTGAGTAACCAAGTAGATGTTGGGCCTAAGTTTGGGGAAGCTAATGCACTGGATGAAAATATTGGGCCTAAGGCAAAATTGAGAAAGAGTCTGCGAATCAAAAAGCCCAATACTTTGCTGAAGGACTTTGTGTAGAATCTCGAAGGACAGGTGTCAAGAGATTAGTGATAGCCAAGAGAATGTCCTTGTTGTTATTAGTAGCAGAATAGTAGTGGAGGTAGGCTTATTTTGTATTCAGTATCGTATGTGTTTTCTCTCATCCCCATTTCCTCTGTCAGAGTCTGTTTCCCATCTCCTTCTTATTCCTCTTATGCATCTGAGTCTTCCTAAGTTCTATTGTAATTTTGTTCTCAGTTTACAATAGAAACTCTGTTAACTGTTGTAGCATTTGGAGTGTGTTACAAAATTGCTCAAATTTTAGCAAAGTTAGAGGATGATAAGTGCTCACGGTAATATATAAAGGACTAAGTTAGACCTAAGGGACAATTTTGACTAAAAACTCTAAAGCATTTGTCTTTTTCCTCATATTTATACAATTTTCACTCAAAATTTGCAGAAAATAAATGCAATTACCTCAATAAAGGTCTTGAAACTTTTCTGGACTCATGAAAAGCTCATAATCCACAATACGAATTGCAAGATCCAAATCCCGACGCATGATTTGGCTCCCTCCAAAGTAAGATATTTTCATAAATGGGAAATAGGTAGTCAAAGAAGTAGTATGCATAGTATATATTAACTCACGGACGTGAAGATTCCTATCCTTCAACATATACAACAGTTGCAACATTGATCAGTTGAGGATGTGTTTCCCTATCTGGAAATTTAAAATATTTTGGTGGCTGCAGGATAAACAATAGCCAAATGTGGTATTAGTTTGTAGGCATATGTAGCAATTAGTGCCTTTGGTTTTGAGAATACACTTTCGCTAGCTTGCATTTCATTGAACACTCAGGGGTGTCAATGGTTCGGTTCGGCCGGTTATTTTATAAAAGTTGTACCATACCAATTTTTCGGTTATTCTATTATGTATAACCAAAATTAGACTTTTCGAAACTGCCCCAATCATGTCGGTATCAGTACAGTTCGGTTAATTTTCAGTATTTTTTTTTTAATATCATGTAAATTCACCAGTAGAAATAGAATTGCAATAATATACATTCTTTTATAGGACTTAGCAAAACTCTCTAGACATTTTTACTGTTTAAAGGGTGTTAAAAAAAAGGTGGCTAAAGTATAGATCCATCAACTATTCTACAATAGCGTAACAAAGGCAAAAAAAAAAATATTAATCACACGAGTTGAAAGATATACCAAGCTGAGACTCAAGAATAAAGTCTATAGAAGATTAAATATTCAAAAAGATAAATCTAAATTATATGAAAGGAAACATATTCAATACATTGTAGTTTGCTACTCATAATCGCTAGAATACTTTGTGTCTTGCTAATAAAGATACTTGAAATAACTTAGTTTAAGTAGAAGTAGCATAATAGGTTTTAGGAATTAGTATTTTGAGTTTAATTACTTGTTGGCTTGTAATAGTTTTCATAATTCCAAGGCTCAAAGAAAATTTAATACATTATTATTTTTAAACTTACTAAATAAATATATTTTCTACATTTAAAATTTATTCGATTTATTTTTATAAAATAAAAAACCTACCCTAATTATCGGTGCGGTTATATATTTATATAAAAACATATGGTTTCTTAAAAAGAAACCTAAAAATCGGTTTCTTAAAAAGCATCTACTTACAGTATCCTGTAATTCAATAATAGAAGTGAACATCCATTTCACTGTTTCGAAACAATCTAAAAGGGAATTGAACACATTAATTGAGAATAAATAAATGTGTTAAAGATGCATCACTCAATGCTTCATTACTAGTTTGCCATATAATACGAGATATTAATGCATATAATTAGTTTTCCAACTAAAAGAAGTAAATATCATTGATTATTCATTTTTGATATTGTAATAGGTAGTTTTCTTTTACAATAAGTTAGCACATATATTAATATTATACTATCAATAATACATAAAAAGCGATTTTTATATTGAAAAATATGAGAGGAAAAATGGAGAGAAAGAAGACCTAAAAGTGGTACTAACATTATCCACAAGAATGGGATATGGTAACATGTGGCATTGCGTAAGTGGATGAAGTAATGGCGTGTGGTAGCTAAGTTGATCTTTAGTAGCCTCTCAAATCCGACTTGTGTTTTTGCCCCAATCCATTAATTTTTCTGCTTCATCATTTGTTTGCAGCAGAGACAAATTAAGACATGGCAAGTAGCAGCATGGCTTCTGCTGCATCTGGTTTTATGGTGGCCACACCCAATATTGCTACCTCTAACACTGCTCCTCGCACCTCTATGTTATTCTTCTCCTCCTCCAAGAACAACACCACCACCAACTTCCCGAGGCTCGTTGTTAGGGCCGCGGAAGAGGCTGCGCCGCCAGCTGCTACCGCCACCGCTGAAGGTGAAGCTCCTCCTGCCAAAGCTGCCAAGCCACCTCCGATTGGACCCAAGAGAGGAACCAAAGTAAGTACTCCCGTTTTAATCCTTGAAAGTTTGACTGAGCACAGAATTTAAGAATGAAATGATAACTATAGTACATATTATGATCTTAAACATTTGTGTGGCTATAGGAGTATGGAAAAGTTTTATAAATATAGGAAGATCATTTTCTTTCAACTGATTAAAAAAGATAGAGCGCCATATGGAATTAATGAAATAGATTGGAGTAGTTCAATAACACGCAGACCAACATATCTGGTACAGCAGCAAGAACTGAACTCATAATTTTCAGTCTGTATTTTGTGGACCAACTGCACCTACTATACAATAAGTTCTAGCTTAATATAAATATATGTTCAACTCTATAAATGTAATTTGATTTGAAAATGGTGAATAAGGTAATTCAAGTCGAAGACAGTGAGTGTGTTTGCATCTTGTATACAACCACAAACTATAGCAGCTAGATTATTCTAAACTGTTATTAAATACAGGTGAGAGTTTTAAGGAAGGAGTCTTACTGGTACAAGGGTGTTGGTTCAGTTGTAGCTGTTGATCAGGTAAGTAACTTGATTAGAATCCGTACGTGTCTTTTATGTGAGTGTGAAATTTGAAATGTTTAACTTTGACCTTCTTCATTGCTGGTGGTGATGGTGCAGGATCCAAACACACGCTACCCAGTCGTAGTAAGGTTCAACAAAGTGAACTATGCTAATGTATCTACCAACAACTACGCATTGGATGAAGTCGAAGAAGTGAAATGAAAGAATGGAAGTAATTAACTAGTTCATGGTTTTTCATATTTGTAATATGCCCGGCCCTGTGCTTTCCATGTTTAATCTCTAGTTATATACTGGCTTTGAATGTGAATCTGTATCATAATTTCTTGCAAATTTCTCCTTCCATTTCTTATTAAGTTTGTTGCCATTGTTCAATCAATTCTCTCGAACCATCTTAATTAGATTGCTTAGTATCAGTTCGTTGGGTCTGTTTAGCTGAGGACTTAAAGAGAAGGATCAAACCCCATCATTTTTACATCAATATTTGCAGTTTTTTGGTACTAAAGTGGGAGGAAATGAACTCTAGCTAAGGCAATATACGAGATCCATTCACAGTTTCTCGACCCTGTAAGTTTGGCTTACACTCCAATTGACCTCTCTTGTTTCCATTCCATTGTGAGAAGATAGAGAACGAAGCAGCAAGTACTCGAACCGTGCCACGATTTTTCTTTGATCTAAAAGCAAAAATATAATTTGTTCGGGAAAAATATATAATGCACCAGAATGTTTGATCAGCTTTATAGACAACAGTAATGATCTATGCCAACATGAACAATTTGAGGACTTTGGTTTCACATACAGTAGACAACTTTCGTATCAAATAAACTTAATACTGGAAATGACAATACCTAGTTTAACAATTTCATCTTCCATTATGGACTGCGTTAAAACTTGATGGCACGTATGAAAGGGTACCTACATGCTTCCTTAAGCAACATGCATAATCCGGCTCCCTTCCCCTGCTTTCACTCTCGGAAACACCATGGCCTGGAGAGGCAGGAAGTTAACCTCACCAATAAAGGAAAGAAAAGGGAAGAAATAAGTAAACTAAAGCAAATGAAAACTCGGCAGATGCTATAATTATGAATTGAAGAGGAAAAAAGAACCATATTGTTAACATAATTTAATCTAATTCTTCAAAAAATAAAAAGAGAATTCTGATCTCATTTCTTAAACTCTTCCATCCATGCCATCAAGAAGACCAGACCAAATTCCCTTTACTGGTGGCAATTGCACTACAAAAGCATTCCAAGGAGGATAACCAACACCGCTGCCACGCACACGGCCATCCAGGCGTAAAGATAAATACCTGCACATGATCAAAATTGCAAAAAATTAATCGACATATTACATTTAGTAAACTCGTTTATGATAATAGCTAGACTCGTATTTCAAGATTTGTTAACAGATTCAAGTAAAACCATGATAAAGGTACATTTTGCTGAACACGATAATGCTAACATTTGTCATTTTGGACACACCCTACAAAGAAGTTAATCAGCCAATCTATCTTTTAAAAAAACCACATATACTACTAAAGTTGTAGAATACTTACACTGGAGATTCAGGAGAGACGTTGGCTAGTTTCTTTTGTTCATCTATCCACCTATCACGAGTGAGCCAAACATGAGTATCTTTGTTTTCACTTCTTAATGTCAATGCAATTATCGTTAATGTCAGCAGCACAAGTGAGAGAAGAAACAGTTTCAAGTTAGACAAAGTTCCATTTTGTTGATAACACACTTACTTGGTCCACTCAGTGGCATAAAGAGGAGCAAGCTGCCATAGCCTTTTTCTTCTGGATACCTTCTCCTCAAGTTCTTCATTCTCTTCAAACTCAAAACTAGGAGAAATTCCATCAGTTGCAAAAGGGACCACAAGCACCCCTCTTTCAAGAAGGCCATCGGTAAATGGTTCGCTGAGTCTGAAACATTCTGAAATGAAAGCCGAAGGGCCAGCAAGGATGACCAAACGAGCAATTCCTCTGAAAGCACTCAGGGGAACGATTTTCTTCTCATCCACACGAAGCTTAAGATTTGCAAGATTTTCCTCTCTTACTAATCTTGCCACCTGTGCATTCTTTGCTCTATTCTCCCTATAATACAGAAAAGCAAATACAGAGACTGCGACGAGGTCTATGCCAAGGCCTTTTAGGATCTCAGGAACTTCAGCTGCTCTTGATGAATTGGCCAATGCCGCAATTAGTCGTGTAGAGGCAATGAGTCCTCCAAGACCACCACTTGCAATGAAAGCAACATAGAAGAACATCCGAACAGACCGAAAGGGAGTAAGAACTTCACTTCTTATCTTGGCTGTGGAACTAAATAACAAAGAAAATCAATATTGTAAGGTTACTTCACTTTAAAAGAGAGCCTGATATCATACTAAATGAGTCTGAAATTGGCGGCACATGTACAGAGAACACATCCACACTAAAAGTTAAAACTAAGCTCAGCACATTCCGAACAGCTGTCAGAAACTCGGAAACAAACAGACCTGTTATGGTTGAATCTGTAATACGAGGAGCTTAATGCACACAACAATATGTCTTAAAAGAACAACAATAACACTTATTCCTATCATTCAGCTACAAGAAAAAATCATGACCTAAGCATATCAATTTCATATTCTTATTATTAGTCTCTCGATTTGAGCCACAGCATTGATGCTCTTGTGGAGCAGCAAGTTCTTCTCTGTTTCTCCATCAACAAAGCAAGGCCTGAATGATAACCTTTAATAAGTGAACTTCCTCCAAACCAGTTCTGCTACAGAGGTGAAGCGTATTTGTAACAAACTTTCTCCCAAGGAATTCCATTTATAATGATTCAGGGAGACATTGGAAGGGAAGATTATGGTTGCCGCTGAACTGCCACTAAAAGGAATGTCTAAGTGGCTAAAACATCTATACCCTGGTACTTTTTTCCTTTTGTGATAATTAAAGTAATTTTATTAAAGTTACTGGGGGCGAGGAGGATATATACCCTGAGGTTTCTATTGAACAAACTAATGTTTTCCCCAACCAAAAGTTGTCTGATTAGCTACCAGTTGATTCATATATTACTCTCTCCTTTGCCAGCAGCATATTTCTGTTCTAACTAAATAGATTCTTAAGAGATTCCGTAAGCAGGACAATAATGTTGGAAATAGACAAAATAAACAAAACAGCAAAATCCATCTCAACCAAGAAGTGAAGCAGCAACCAATCAAGCCAATGCCCATGTACAATTAGGTGCTTGCAATAAGCTAAAAATTATAATTTATATACACGGATTGGGCATGCATAACCTATAACTCACCAACTTAAAATCAGCATAAATTGCAGGTATTTATTTTAGATAGATTTAGCCTACATATCAAATGATTATGGAGTTAAATTCTTGTAAATTTAAGGGAATATGTACCAAAAAGAGATCTTTAAGCAGATTGCTTTTGAATTGGTAAAGAAATAAAAAAAGAATGTAGCACTAACATGTGGAAATTTTGTTTATAATATATGCTCTACGGCATTTGCACGTCACATTCTGAAGGCACAAGATACTCATTCCCTGCATCTAACAGACTAGATTCATGACCAAACTCTTCTTCACAATTTAGCAAATGATAAGCAATGAGTGGAAGAGTCTACTGTGAATTTTATAAAAGAAGCTCTATCTACTCTTGTGCATTCGCTAGTGATATGATAAACACACCACAATTCACAAACAACAGATTATATAACTAATGAAGTTAATAAGTACTCCCTCCGACAGAACACGACGTTGAAGAAATAAAAGAAGGTTTTTGAAACTTGTGATCCTAAACATGTTATACCATTTTTGTGGTTGTGAGAGATTCTCGTTAAGGGTAATATTGGAATCCTAAAACAGGGTTTCCTTATTAGGAAAGGGTTCATTCTTTTCTCGAACTAACTAAAAAGGAAATAGGTTCACACATATATTGAAATGGATGGAGCATTAGTTTTAAGATTTGTTGCTTTCAAAAGAGGTCTTTAATCTACGCCATATCCTTCCCTGTTAATAATCCTCGAAATTATTAAAAAAAAAAAAAAAATCTAACCAACAAAAGCATCTAATTTCAAAACACGAGTTGAAATGATACCTTATACTATCAGAAGAAGGACTCGAATTACTACAAACTATAGAGAGCAATTTGGGTTTACGTCTGGAGCTGGTGACATCAGTATAGAATTTCGCACCATCTTTCAATTGGCGGGAAAATGCGAACCGTTTATTAGCGCTAGGATGGAAGTTGGGTGAACTGACGGTAATATAGGAGAATTGCGCCGCCGTAGCCATAGCTCAGCAGCGATTTTGATTTTCCGGCAGAAATGCAGTGGTTTTTGAAGGTTTAAACATGGCTGCTACCACCGCGAATTTGGGGGATGGTGGATATTAATTTTGGATGATCCAAACACTGCCACGACGATTTTGGCTTTGTTTATGGTAGTGGCGAAATTACTACCAAAATGATTTTAAAATAAAACTTGGAAAATACTTTTCAGAAATTCCTAAATGGGAGTATGAATCAAAATACAGCTTCTTTAAGTTTCTTTTATTTTACTCCTGTCACTTTTTTATAACTAACTTTAGTGTACGTGCACGTCATTCAGTATAAAATATATAAAATAAATAAATAAATTATTGTATACATTGAAACAATATCTTCTCAACATACAAAGATGATGAATATAGTTGAATTAGTTATATAATATAATATCTTGTGAAATAAGAAATAAATATGTCATGCTGTTGTATCTCGTCTAACATCTCTTTGGAATACAAGTAATACAAATTTCGACTATCAATTAGACCAATGATAGTATTATATTACGTCACAATTTGTCAAATTTTTTATTTCATCAAAATATTATAAACTTTGACTACTGGATATAAATATTTAACCTGATTGTTTATTCGGTAGATGCATTACTACATTCCCAAATATATCTACTAAATAATGTAATTTTTCATAAAACTTCAGTCACCTAATTAGGCCAGTCTTCAGGAAGTTGTTCTTTAAACAAATTTTCTTAGATCTTCATCCAATAATATTAATTAAATAGTTATTATTTTTCTTAAAAATATTAAAAGCTTGAAAAATTGAATAATAACTTAAATTTTTGAAAAGGAGATATAGTGCATTCCTAAAATCACCCTACAAGGAAATAATAACATTTTTTTATTAATTATCAAATAATGAATACAAAAAATAATGAATCTTTAAAATAAATGGTAACTTTTTCACAATTAATTTATCTTCAAGATTCTAACATAAATATTTTTTGTAGAAAATTGAAGGTAAGCTACTTTTTATAACAAAAGATATTACAAATTTAAAATACTTGCTAAATATAAAAAATACGTGGTATATTTTAGAGAATTATATATTTAAAGAATTGATTTTTCTAATGTAGAGGAAGGTTTAGTAAACAATATTTTTTACGACTATAGATTATAAGTAAGTATAATTAGTTTTCCATTTCCATGAAGAATAATAAATAAAACCTAATTTAATTTGTCAACATTCTAAAATAAATATTTTATGTAGAAAATAAATTATTTTTATATAACAAAGAGATTTAAAGATTTAAAATATGTTCTGATTTTTTTCTCGGGTTGAGTCTTTTTTCCCCCTTGAAATCTATATGTCTATTTCTTACATGGTGGTAATATTTGTTTTTTGTAATCAAGATACATAGTGTTCGTTCATATAGACTTAGAATCTTTCTAACTTTGTATCAAAATTAAAAGTCAGCGAAAGTATCTTGTCTAAAAAATATGGCGTTGGTAAATAGAATATGGTTATATAGTTTATTTTAAATTCTTCAAAAAATTAGTTAATTTAAAGGTCCTAAATCTTAGGGAGATAATTAAATAACTTGTCTAGTGTGAACTCTAATTTTAAAAGGGTAAAAAAAAAATGAACACATTTCGCCAAGGGCCTTTGTGCTTTTAATATAGTATAAGTTTTTAAGTGTAAGATTTACATAAAATAAACTCTTAATATTTTTAAAGTTTTTGGACTTTTTACATAATTTAAATAAGAAAAAAATTAATAAGTAAAAATTTTAATTAATTTTAAACTCCTAAATATAGATTTGTATAAAGTAAACTCTAAACAGTTTTAAAGTTGTAAATGGTAGAACTTTCTGCATAATTCAAATAAGAAAGATTTTAATGCATAAAATTTTAATTCATTTAACTGTTAAATATTAAGAAATAATTAATTGTCTATTCAATAAATTATTTCTTATACTACTTGACACATACTCAAAGGACTACAGTTTTTGTTTATTTATAATTGAGACAAAAAAAAAACCCGCTAGTTTTAAGTTTCAATAATCTATCCTAGGAAAATATTAATTCATTGGTAGTAGTATTTTACTGATATTGTAGAATTAAGAAAATATATAATAGGTAATATATCTCTTGTTAATGAAAGGAAACGTTGGTGTTTTTTTTAAGTGATTAATATAAGGTAAAAGTTAAATTGATTTTAAAGTCCTAAATTTTAGGATTTTCTACCCAATTTAAATAAGGAATGATTTAATACTTAAAATATAGTAATTAATTTTCAAGTCCTAAATATTAGAAAAATGAGTTAAATGACTATTTTGTCTAGTGCAAAATTAATTCTTAAAGGGTAAAAAAGGCGAACGACATTTCGCTAAGGGCTTTCATGCTTTTAATATAGTAGTATAGATTTTTTATATATAAGCTGGCACATTTTTTTTAATTTAACTCTTTAATTAATAGTTTAATTTATCCCTGATCAGGGGCGGCTCAACATAACTAAGGACCTCAAGCGGAACTATAGATAGAGGCCCAAGTCTTTTTTTTTTAAACACTTCATATCTCTTTTTTATTTTTTTTTATTTTTTTTAATTTTGAGATATAAAGTTGTAATAGTACTTTTAAATCAGTCTCTTTAATAATTATTTTTCAATTAATAATATAGCTACCCGATTAAATTGTTCTTGAGACATTATTAGTCTTAGGTAAAATTTTATTTATTTTTATTTTGAAGAATTTCTTTCCGTTGAGGTAACTGTTAAGCATTTGAAAAAGAATTAAGTATATTAATTAAATATATTGATTAGAGTATTATCTTCTTATTGTACTGATGTCATACAATGAGATAGAATGCAATGGAAACAAAGACTGAAATTTTGTTTAACACTTTTTATTCGAAATAAAAGTCTAAGTCATCATTATTAGAATGACTATTATGCTTTAAGGATCATAGAGGGTTAACACAATATATTTTTTTCAATCTCAATTTTTTAAAATAATATAGCAAAATATAAAAATGCAAAATGCAGGTTGCATAGGAATTCAAAAGAGATGTTTACTTTACTCGAGAGGACTTTTTCATCCCACGGTAGTCACATAAACTTCACAATGGCAAAAATTATTTTTCCTTTCTTATATAAGAGAAAAGTTGAACTTTTATTATAAAATACTAAACTTCTTTAGGAAAACATTAACACATAACTTATTCTAGGTAACAGTTGGAGCCCCTCGAAATTGAGGGCCAAGGCATATGCTTTACTTGCTTGGCCTTTCAGCCAGCCCTGCCCTCGATGACATGTTGGTAAAAACAACATGGCATATCGAAGAATATTATTTCTTATGTTTTAATTTATATAAATTTATTATTATTTGGGAGTAAAATAAGATTTTTTAATCATATTTTTTGCAAATACTTTTTGAATATTTTGATTTGTTAATTATTGTACCTTAAAGTACTATTTATTTAGTTTTTAAATGTATACATTTTATTTCAAAAAAAAATGAAAATTTTGTGTTCATCACACTAAAAATTAGTCAATTTGTCTCTCATAGTCTAGAAAGGTTCACATAAACGGAAAGGAAAGGATTACTTTATTTATAAGAATAGTTATGGTATTTAACCCGTAGAATCAAATACGTTCGTGTAATAGAATCTTTAGTAATCTAATGTTACGACCCAAATCCATGTGACTGGCACCCGGTACACTACCTGACCCTAGCAAACCAACCCATATGAGAAGACCAAATATAATTGCGGAAGCCAATTGAATATATTTTCAAATTAAGTCACAACATATTTTTCATTTCCAAAGTTATACATGAAATTTTTCATAAAAAAGATATAATCAAATTAAATAATTATTCTTTTATGCATGACGTCCACAATCCTATTTTTATAATCCAACACAACTATCTATGGAGCCTCTATACCAAAGGATAGAACTAATACTTGGAATAATTCCAATGAAAGAAAATAAGAAATAACACGATAGCTACCACGAGATAAAAGTGGTGCTTCATCATACCTCGGAAAGAGAGTTATCCTAGTCTTGTCCATGCATCACATGCCGCACCTGTCACGACCCAACTTCATGTCAGGCTGTGATGGCATCCGGCACCGTTGCTAGACAAGCCAACAATAAACAACTTAGTGATTTTCCATTTTTATTAATTTATTCCAAAAACTAACTTTTCCTTAAATTCTTAAACATTTGATAAAAAAACGGATTTTTAAAGCAATCAAAAACTGAAACAAGCTAAAGGGAATCATAACTATAGAAATAAAACCCAAAAATTAAAGTCTACTAATATATGCCAGGATCTAGTGTCACAAGTGTGTGGGCAACTAGTAGAATACACAAAAGATGACTATACTACTGCCTGAAATAGAAGAGACAGATACAAGCAAACGAGAAACTTCGGCATGCTGTTGAACGGCCCGGAAGGGGGCGGCTCACCGTGAAGTCTCGAACCAAGATCAAGTATGCAGGCCGGGTAGGTACCTAGATGCACCTGCCTTAGATCTTGTATAATTAAGTACATAAGTATAGTATGAGTACATAAACAACATGTACCCAGTAAGTATCCAGTCTAACCTCGAATAAGTATTAACGAGGGGTCGACTTGAACACTTACTATGGGCTAACAATATTATAATTAAAGTGATATTCTAAGCATGGATATCATCAACAGTACTGAAAGCTCAATAACAGAAAAGATAAGTTCTTCTTTCTCAAATATATTTTCAATTTCAGTCATATCATTTAACAGCTCACATTTCAAGACATATGTGTAGTATAAATCACTGAGAGTTTCAAATAATCAACATACGCAAATTATGCTGAGGTCGTACGACCCGGTATAACGTATTATTAAATTGTACAGTCGGAGGATCGAACAGTGCAAACCATAGATGCATCTATTTACTACTGAGGCGCTCGGCCCGATCCACAAATAACAGTTAGTTTTAAGAAATCACAATTTTTCTCATTTACATTCAAACATCCCATACAAATCTTCAGGTAGGTGGGTATAACATTCTACAATTCTTTTATTAATTTCTAACATGACTTAAGTGATTATATTAGCAAGTAAGGATGCAAACATTTCAAATATGGCATGATACAGATCCTAAACTGCCCGGACAATAGCATAATAGTAGCTACGTACAGACTCTCGTCACCTCGTACGTATGTAGCCCCCACAATTAGGTACAAACATTCATTTAATTCACCTATGGAGTTAATTCTCTCTTACAAGGCTAGAAAGGAGACTTACCTAGTCTCGAAGCCTACTTCCCAATTCAAGAACACGCTCAAACCTTCAAATTTGACGCCAAACAACTCGAAACTAGACAAACATTACATAAACCAATCAATCTATGCTCAAAAGTTCATATTTCCATTATTAAAGTGATTACCCAACCCAAGTTGCAAGATTCCAAAAATTTACCCCCAAGCCCACATGCTCGGATTCCGGAAATTTTCAGAGAAAGTTGTTACCCATAACCTTAGTAAAATAAATATACTAAATTTCACAATAAATTTCGTGGTTAAATCTCATTTTTATCAAAAACCTAGGTTTTCACCTAAACCCATAATTTTTACTAATTTACATGTTATAATCTACCCATAAACTATGTATTTAACTCACATTGTGTAGAAGTTACTTACCTTAAAGTGCTAAGCAAAATCCCCTCTCTAAGAGCTCCAAGAATCGCCCAACAATGGAAGAAACGAGCTAAAATAGTCTAAGTCCCATTTTTAAAAAGTTTTTGCCCAGGTCTGCCTTCTTCGTAATCGCGGAAGAGGCCTCATGATCGTGAAGGCAAACGACCCAAGCCCAGGAAATTTACCTATCGCGAATGCAACAGGAGCCTCGCTAATGCGGAGGCTCGCTTGGCCTACCGTATGCGAACACGAGGGCTTATTCGCAAATGCGAAGAATGAACAACGGCCACCCAGCTCAGCTTCCTCTACGCGAACGCGGGCCAGGTCACGCGAACGCGAAGGAAAGAGGACCCAAACCTCCCCTAACGCGATCCTGTGAAAGCGAACGCGAAGGGATAAAGATCCCCAGCCCACAGTACCCTAAATCCTTCATTACGAACACGAGGGTATGATCGCTTTCACGGAGAAGGAAACCAGAAAAAGAAATCTGGTGTGTTTCAACTCAACTTCGGGCGGTCCGAAATGCACCCGAGCCCCTTGGGACCCCGTCTTACTACTCCAACAAGTCTATAAACATAATATAGACTTGCTCGAACTCTCGAAATGCGTAAAACAATAACAAAACCGAGAATCACACCCCAAAACCAAATTGAATCAAACTTTGAACTTCAAGTTTCTAAATTTCTCCGAACGCGTCGAATCATACTTAGACTACTAGGAATGACACCAAATTTTGCGTGCAAGTCTTAAATGATATTATGAAACTATTTCTGATCTCAGAATCCCGTTTTGACCTCGATATCACTAAAACCCGCATTCAAACCAAATTTAAAGAACTTTCAAAACCTTCAAGAACCAACTTTCACTTTAGGCGCCAAAATGCCCTCGGGTCATCCAAAACCCGATCCGAACATACGTCCAAGTTCAAAATCACCAAACGAACCTATTGGAAGCATCAAATCCTGATTCCGAGATCGTTTACTCAAAATATTGACTGAAGTCAAACTTAGCATTTTAAGCCAACCTCAAGGAACCAAGTGTTCCGATTTCAACCCTAACTCTTCTAAATCCCTAACTAACCATCCCCGCAAGTTATAAATCAGTAAAAGCAAGTATGAGAAGTCTTATTTAGGGTAACGAGGTTCTAGGAAGCAAAATGACCGGTCGGGTCATTACATTCTCCATCTCTTAAACAAACGTTCGTCCTCAAACGAGTTTAGATTCGTACATGAAGTACTGAATAAGTGTGGATACGTGCTCCACATGTCCTTCTCGGACTCCCAGGTCGCCTCCTCGACTGATTGGCCCCTCCACTGAACCTTTACCGGTGAAATCCTCTTTGATCTCAACTGGCAATCCTATCTATCAACAATAGCAACTGGCTCCTCCTCATAACCCAAGCTCTCATCTAGCTGAATAGTGTTGAAGTCTAACATATGTGACAAGTCGGCGTGATACCTTTGAAGCAGCGACACGTGAAAAATCGGATGAACTCCTGATAGGCTGGGAGGTAAAGCAAGCTCATAAGCAACCTCCTCAACTTGCCTCAACACCTCAAATGGACCTATAAACCTTGGGGCACAACTTGCCCTTCTTTCCGAATCTCATAATCCCCTTTATCGGCGAGACTTTCAAGTGAACCTTCTCACCTACCATAAATGATACATCATGCGCCTTCTAACACTGCGTAACTCTTCTATCCGGACTGTGCTGTGCGAAGCCACTCCTGAATCAACTTTACCTTTTCCAAGACATCCTTCACCAGATCATAGCCTCACGAGCTCAAACCACCCGATGGGAGAATGACATCGTCGACCGTATACGGCCACAAATGGAGCCATCTCGATGCTGGAGTGATAACTGTTGTTGTAAGCAAACTCGGCCAAGGGCCATAACTAATCCCACTACCCTCCAAAGTCAATCACACATGCTCTGAGCATGTCCTCCAAGATCTGAACAGTCCGCTCTGACTGCTCGTCGCTCTGTGGATGAAATGTTGTGCTGAGCTCTACGCGGGTCCCTAACTCACTCTGTACGACTCTCCAGAAATGGGAAGTGAACTGAGGGCCTTTATTTGATATGATGGAAACAGGCACACCGTGTAACCAAACTATCTCCCGAATATAAATCTAGGCCAACTTCTCTTAAGTATAGGTAGTCACAACCAGAATGAAAAGTGCCGACTTGGTCAACCTGTCGACAATGACCCAAACTGCATCATACATCCGCAAGGTCCACGACAATCCAACTATGAAGTCCATAGTGATGAGCTCCCATTTCCACTCAGGTATAGTCATCTGCTGAAGTAGGCCACCTGGCCTCTAGTGCTCATACTTGACCTGCTGGCAATTTAGGCACCTAGCTACATACTCCATTATGTCTTTCTTCATCCGCCGCCACCAAAAATGCTACTCAGGTCACGATATATCTTCTTAGCATCTGGATGAATAGATTACCAAGAACTGTGTGCCTTCTCTAGAATCCTCTCCCCCAAGCCATTGACATTCGGAACATATAGACGACCCTGAAATCGCAGAACACCATAATCGCCAATAGAAACCTCCTTGGCACTACCCTATAGTACCGTCTCTCTTAGAACTGCCAAATGTGGATCATCAAACTGTCGAACCTTGATCTGCCCCAATAGTGAAGACTGGGCAACAACACATGCAAGAACTCGACTGGGCTCTGAAATATCCAACCTCACAAGTCTATTATCCAAGGACTAAATGTCCAAAGCTAGTGGCCTCTCATCTACTGAAATGAATGCCAAGCTACCTATACTCTCTGCCTTCCTGCTTACGGCATTCGCGACCACATTTGCCTTGCCCATATGATAAAAAATGGTGATGTCATAATCCTTCCGTAACTCAAGCCATCTACGCTACCTTAAATTGAGATCCCTTTGCTTGAATAAATGTTGTAAGCTACGATGATCAGTATAAACCTCATATGACACCCCATACAAATAATGTCTCCATATAGAGCATGAAAAATCGCGGCTAACTCTAGGTCGTGCACGGGGTAATTCTTCTCATGAATCTTCAGTTGACGTGAAGCATATACAATAACTCGCCCATCCAGCATCAATACACAACCCAAGCCAACACATAAAGCATCGCAATACACCGTACACATCCCCAAACTAGAAGGCAACACTAGAACCGGTACTGTAGTCAAAGCTGTCTTGAGCTTCTGAAAGCTCGCCTCACAATCATCAGACCAGCAGAACGGAGCACTCTTCTGGGTCAATCTTGTCAAACGTGTTGTAACGGATGAAAAGCCCTGCATAAACCGACAATAATAACCTGTTAACCCCAAGAAACTCCTAATCTTAGTCACCGAAGTAGAACGCGACCAACTCTGAACTGCCTCAATCTTCTTGGGATCCACCTTAATACCCTCCCCTGATACAACATGTCCCAAAAATGCCACAGACTCTAGCCAAAACTCACACTTGGAGAACTTAGCATATAGCTTCTGTTCCCGTAATGTCTGAAGCATCACTCTCAAATGCTACTCGTGCTCCCCCAGGCTACGTGAGTAGATCAAAATGTCATCAATGAAGACAATAACAAATGAATCAATATAAGGCTTAAACACTCTGTTCATCAAATCCATGAATACCGTTGGGGCATTAGTCAAACCAAAAGACATCACTAGAAAATCATAATGGCCATATCTAGTACGAAAAGCAGTCTTCGGGACATCCGAGTCCCGAATCTTCAGCTGATGATACCCTGATCTCAAGTCAATCTTAGAGAACACCCTATCACTCTGCAACTGGTCAAACAAATCATCAATGTGCGGCAATAGGTACTTGTTCTTGATGGTAACTTTGTTCAACTGGCAGTAATCAATGCATATCGGCATAGTCCCATCTTTCTTCTTCACAAATAATACTGGTGCACCCCAAGGTGATATACTTGGTCTCACAAACCCCTTTGCTAACAAATGCTCAAGCTGCTCCTTCAACTCTTTCGGTGCCATAGGTACGGTAGGACAGATATAGCTTGGGTACCTAGAGCCAAATCAATACAAAAATCAATATCACGATCCGGTGGCATGTTTGGAAGGGAACACATTGGCAAATTCTCGAACTACTAGTACTGAATCAATCATCGGAGACTCTACGGTAGTGTCCCAAACATAAGCTAGATAAGCCAAACAACCCTTTTCGACTATATGTCGATCCTTCAAAAAAGAGATAACCCGACTAGATGTACTAACAGAGGAACCCTTCCATTCCAACCTCGACAACTCTTGCATCATTAAAGTAATAATCTTGGCATGGCAATCAAGGAGGACGTGATATGGGGATAACCAGTCCATGCCCAGGATGACCTCAAAGTCAGTCATATCAAGTAACAGAAGGTCCGCTCTAGTCTCGTAACCACAAAATGTGACCATACAGGACCGATATATCCGTTATACAACCACAAAATTGCCCACAGGAGGGGACACATAAACTGGAGTACCCAAGGACTCACAAGGAATATCTAGGAAGTGAGCAAACAGAGATGATACATATGAATAGGTAGATTCTAGATCAAATAATACTAAAGCATACATACCGCAAATGGAAATAATACCCGTGATCACGGCATCTAAGGCTAATGCATTTGATCTGGCCGGAAAAGCATAGAATCTGGTTGGAGTGACGGTTGGCTGGCCTCCGCTTGACTGAACAGTAGCTGGCTGACCCCCCTACCTGGCCTCCATCTCTAGGACGACCCCTACTAGCCTGCCCTCCACCTCTAGGCGACCGGACAACCGGTATTATAATCATGGGCTGCTAACCCAGCTGCACTTCCTTACCCCAAAGCTTGGGGCAGAATCTCCTTATGTGATCGAGATCTCCGTACTCGAAATAGCCCCTCGGTGCAGCGATCTACTGCCCTGATATCTGACCTTGATGGCCTATAGACCCACTAGAAGAAGTCTGAATAGTCGGTGGGCGGTATGAACTCTCTAGCATGGCACTAAAATAGGAGCTGGAAGAACCCTGGTGGCCCGAGTACACATTCGAAGAACCCTGGATAGCTGGTGGGCGGTAATAACTCTCTAGCATGGCGCTGAAATAGGGTCACGATGGAGCACCTTGAGGAGGTAGTGGTGTTGAATATGGGGTCCTGCTAGGCTGACCCCTCCCAAACTAACCTCTGGTCCTAGCTAGGGCACCCCTAAACTCTCTAGAGAAATGGACCCTCTTGTCCTACTACATCTGCTCTCTGCCTCTCTGATGGTAGCCCTCAATCCTCTAAGCAATCTCCACTACCAGCTGATAAGAATTCCATCTCAACCTATCAGGCCATATTGGCCCTACTACCGAAGTGCAGTCCTGCAACAAACCTCCACACTCTCTCTACGTCAGTAGGAAGTATCATAAGTGCATGGCGAGACAACTTAGAAAACCTCGCCTCATAATCGGTCACTAACATTTGACCCTACTCAAGCTGCTCAAACTAATACCGCAAATATTTCCTCTCAAAGGGTGGAATATAACTATCCAAGAAAAGTTGTGTGAATTGGCCCCAAGTCATGGGAGAAGAACTCGCTGGTCTGCCAAGAGATAAGACTACCACCTCCTACGGGCCCTACCCTCCAGCTAGAAAGTAGTGAAGCCAACCCTATGATACTCCAATATTCTCATCTTGTGCAGTCTGTCCCTGCACCTATCAATGAAATCCAGGGCATCCTCATGACGCTCGCCTCCGAAGATAGGAGGATGTAGCCTAGTCCATCTGTCCATAACTTCTGTAGATCGCCATTAATAGCTGGTCTAGGCTCAGGTACCACTGCTGGAACTTATTGGGCCCCGTCCGCAGGTAGTGTACCCGTAGTCTGATACACTGTACATGCATGCCCAGGAGTCTGAGCAGTAGGGGCTGTGCTCCCTCTCCCATCTGAGATGTGGCTGGGTCTGCTAGAAATAAACCAGCTTGGGTCATAGAATCCATGAACCGCAGTATATGACCCATGACCTCCTGAAAGCCAGGTGCTGTCATGAAATCTATCGGTGCTGGCTCTGCTGCGAGCACCTCGCCTTGCTCCTCGATGATGGGATCCTCCACTGGATCCGCTAGTGGTGCTACTAGGGCAACTCTTGGGGGTCCTTGTCCCCTGCCTTAGGCCGGTGCCCTCCCCCCGGCCTCTAACAACGGGGGTAGCATCTCTTCCCGAGTCTGGAACGTCCGCCACACGCATCCTCACAATCTGCGAGAGAATAGAAGAAAAAAACTTAGTATACTATCAACTGCATGATAAAAGAATAATAAATAGTAGTTTGCTAAAACCCTATAGCCTCTCGAAGATAAGTACGAATGTCTCTGCACAGATCCGCAAAACTCTATTAGGCATGCTCATCACTTGTGAAACCTATGTGAACCTAGTGCTCTAATACCATATTGTCATAATCCAACTCTATGTCAGGCTGTGATGGCGTCCAGCACCGTTGCTAGATAAGCCAACAATAAACAACTTAGTGATTTCCCAATTTTATTAACTGATTCCAACAACTAACTTTTCCATAAATTCTTAAACATTTGATAAATAACGGATTTTTAAAGCAATCAAAAATGGAAATAAGCTAAAGGGAATCATAACTATAGAAATACAACCCAAAAATCAAAGTCTACTAATATGTACCAGGATCTAGTGTCACAAGTGTGGGCAACTAGTAGAATAAATAAAAGATGACTATCCTACTGCCTGAAAAACAATATACAGATACAAGCAAAAGAGAAACTCCGGCATGCTGCTGAACGGCTCGGAAGGGGGCAGCTCACCGTGAAGTCTCGAACCAAGGTCAAGTATGCGCGCTAGGCAAGTAACTAGAAGCACCTACCCTAGATCCTGTACAATTAAGTACAGAATCGTAGTATGAGTACATAAACAACATGTACCCAGTAAGTATCCAGTCTAACCTCGAATAAGTAGTGATGAGGGGTCGACTTAGACACTTACTATGGGCTAACAGTAATATAATTAAAGTGATATGCTAAGCATGAATATCATGAATAGTACTAAAAGCTCAATAACAGAAAAGATAAGTTCTTCTTTCACAAATATATTTTCAATTTCAGTCATATCATTTAACAACTCACATTTCAAGACTTTTGAGCAGTATAAATCACAGAGAGTTTCAAATAGTCAGCATGCATAAATTATGCCGAGATCGTACGACCCATTCCAATATACTATTAAATTATGCACTGCCGGAGGGTCAAACGGCGTGAACCATTGATGCATCTATTTACTACCGAGGCGCTCGACTCGATCCACAAATAACATTTATTTTTAAGAAATCACAATTTTTCTCAGTTACAGTCAATCATCTCATACAAATCTTCAAGTAAGTGGGTATAACCTTTTATAAATTTATAACATGACTTAAGTGATTATATTAGCAAGTAAGGACGCAAACATTTCAAATATGGCATGATACGGGTCCTAAACTACCTGGACAATAGCATAATAGTAGCTACGTACGAACTCTCATCACCTTGTACGTATGTAGCCCTCGCAATCAGGTACAAACATTCATTTAATTCACCTATGGTGTTAATTCCCTCTTACAAGGTTAGAAAGGAGACTTACCTCGTCTCGAAGCCTACTTCCCAATTCAAGAACACGCTAAAACCTTCAAATTTGACACCAAACGACTTGAAACTAGTCAAACATTACATAAACTAATCAACATATGCTCAAAAGTTCATATTTCCACTATTAAAGTGATTACCCAACCCAAATTGCAAGATTCCTTAAATTCACCCCCGGGCCCACATGCTCGGATTTTGGAAATTTTCAAAAAAAATTGTTACTCATAACCTTAGAAACATAAATATATGATTTTTACTAAATTCCATAACAAATTTAGTGGTTAAATCTTATTTTTATCAAAAACCTAGGTTTTCACCTAAACCCATGATTTTCACTAATTTACATGTTATAATCTACCCATAAACTATGTATTTAACTCACATTATATTGAAATTACTTACCTCAAAGTGCTAAGTGAAATCCACTCTTTGCCCAGGTCTGCCTTCTTCGCGATCGCAGAAGTGGCCTCGCGATCGTGGAAGTGGCCTCGCGATTGCGAAGGAAAACGGCCCAGGCTTAGGAATTTTACCCATCATGAATGCGACAAGAGTTTCCCAAATGGGGAGGCTCGCTTGGCCTACCCTACGCGAATGCGAGGGCTTCTTCGCGAACGTGTAGAATGAACAACGGCCACCCAGCTCAGCTTCTTGACACGAACACAGGCTAGGTCACGCGAACGCGAAGGCTAGAGGACCCAAACCTCCGTGAATGCAATCCTACGCACGCGAATGCAGAGGGAAAAAGCTCCCTAGCCTATAGTACCCCAAATCCTTTATTGCAAACGTGAGGGTGGCCGCATTCACGAAGAAGGAAACCAGAAGAAGAAATCTGGTGTGTTTCAACTCAACTCCAGGCGGTCCGAAATGCACCCGAGCCTTTCGGGACCCCGTCCAAATACTCCAACAAGTCTATAAACATAATACGGACTTTCTTGAACTCTCAAAATGCATAAAACAACAAAAACCCAAGAATCACACCCCAAAACAAAATTGAATGAAACATTGAACTTCAAGTTTCTAAATTGCTCCGAACGCGTCGAATCATACTTAGAGTAATCAGAATGACACCAAATTTTGCATGCAAGTCTTAAATGGAATTACGGAACTATTCCCAGTCTTGGAATCCCATTTGGACCTCGACATCACCAAAACCTGCTCCAAACTAAATTTAAAGAACTTTCAAAACCTTCAAGAACCAACTTTCACTATTAGGCGCCAAAACGCTCCTAGGTCATCCAAAACCCGATCCGAACATACAACCAAGTCCAAAATCACCATATGAACCTATTGGAACCATCAAATCTCAATTTTGAGATTGTTTACTCAAAATGTTGACCGAAGTCAAACTTGGCATTTTAAGCCAACCTTAAGGAATCAAGTGTTCCGATTAACCCAAACTCTTCTAAATTTCGAACTAACCATCCCCAAAAGTCATAAATTAGTAAAAGAAAGTACGAAAAGTCTTATTTAGGGGAACAGGGTTCTAGAAAGCAAAACGATTGATCGGGTCGTTACAACACCTTATCCTGGAACACGTAAAGAAGGTGGGATCTTAAAGAGGGGCCCTTAAGGACTGAGTACACCACCATGGTACTAAATAAGTTTCATACACCCTTGGGATAAAATTTATAAAAATAATGCATCAATATTTGATATAAAATGATAAGTACTTTCATCACTTGTGAAATATAACCCACGATATAAACCTTTAAAACATTTATATCAATCTAAAATTGTGAATAAAATCATACAAAGTCATTTCATTTGCTTTAAGTCATTGAAATAACTTTCGGCTCTTCAAGCCTAAACATAAGAAAATTATTTGTAACGACCCGATCAGTCGTTTTATGTAATTGCACCTCGTTACCCTCTTTTATGCTTCATACACGTGTGTTTATGATCTCATGACTTTTAGGGTCGGTTAGTTTCGTTCCGGGAAGCTCTTGGGTTGATTTGTACCGTTGATTCTTGACTTAGAAGTTTAAAATTAGAAAAAGTCGACCAAACTTTCACTTTTCTAAAAATGACCTCGGAACAGTATTTTTATGGCTGTGATAGCTTTGTATTATGATTTCAGACTTGGGCATATGCGCGAAATTGATTTTGGAAGTCCGTAGGTTGATTTATGTTGATTTGCCAAAATTTGGCAAGTTGAAGTTGAAATTTTGACTGTAGGTTGACTTTTAGCTGATGAGCTCAAAATTTGATTTTGGGACTTGGAATAGGTTCGTTATGGTACTTTGAACTTACTTGCAAAATTTGGTATCGTTTGGAGTTGATTTGATAGGATTTAGACGTTTAGTTGTAACTTTAGAAATTCTTGAACTTTACTTTGAAAATCAAGTGTTTTAGACGTTATTTTGTGTTTTGATTGCACGAGCGAGTTCGTATGATGTAGATTTTGTGGATGTTTGGATTGGAGCTCTGAAGGCTCAGATGAGTTTCGGACACGTATCGAAATGGTTTTGAACCTAAATATGAACTACTAGTGTGCTAGTGCTATGATGTCGCAATTAAGAGCACCAGCTTCGCAGTTGGGAAAGTGACAGTCGGTGTCAATTGTCGACTTCCCCTTTGTAATTGCGAAGGCATCAAGATTTTCGCATTTGCAAACAAACGTTTTCTTTTGCGATGTAGGCTAGTTCGCAATTGCGAAGTCTTTTCTCGCAATTGCGAGGTTGCATGAGGCTGTCAGGGTTTGCAAATGCGAGCCCTGGTTCGCAATTGTGAGGGTTCACAAATACAAACCCTGTATCGCAAATGTGACATCTGCAGTTAGTTAAAGGGCTGAGAGACGAGATTTTTGAACTCATTCTCTCATTTTTTTAACCCTAGACTCGGTAGGAGGCGATTTGGAGAGGGAATTTTTACCTACAAACCTTGGGTAAGTGATTCTAATATACTTCTAATTATATTCCTTCAACATTTCTTAGATTTTAACATCAAAATCATATGAATCAAAGTGAAAATTTGTCAAGTTTTTAAAAAATAAAAAATTTAACTTTGAGGGTCGATTTAAACTCGGATTTTAAAACTAATCACATATATGAACTCGTGGGATCGTGGGTAGACGAAATCTACCATTGGACTCGGGTTTGATCGGATGGGCCACGGGATGACTTTTGTTGACTTTGTGGAAAAAATATAAAGATCTTAGCTTTACCTATTGCAATTGATTTCCCTAGCATTATTTGATGATATTAAGTTGATTCTGGCTAGATTTGAGCCGTGTGGAGGCAAAGTTTAAGGGAAAAGCTATTTTCGAGTGTTGAATTGGCCTAGTTGAGGTAAGTGTATTACCTAACTTTGTGTGGGGGAACTACCCCTTAGGATTGATATTATTTGACTCAACTGTGCTAAGTGAAATTCGTGTACGCAAGGTGACGAGTGGGTACATGAGTTGTACGTGGTATTTGAACGGTTTTGGCTACTTAGACTATTTCCATACTTTAATTGAAATGTCATATCATGTTCTAAGATCTCCTAGTCAATCTATTCTAACTTGTGTTAGTCTATCTTTACATGCCTTAAATGATTTCGTTAACACTTGTTCTTCCTCCGAATTGAAAAATTACTCTCATTCTTTAGTTGAATTTGTTGCCTTTTTTATTGTTACATGCTATCTCTTCATTGTTGATTATCATTATTTGAAGTCATTATACATGTTATATCTTTCATTATTGATTATCATTATTTGAAGTTATTATACATGTTATCTCTTTCATTATTGATTATCATTAATTGAAGTTATTGTTCATGTTACCTCTTTCATTTTTTATTACCATTATTTGAAGTTGTTGTTCATGTTATCTCTTTTATTGTTGATTTACATTATTTGAAGTCATTGCTATACGTTATCTCTTACGTTGTGGGTTATTCTTATTTAACATCGAGGTTATACATTTTTTCTCATTGTTGAGTTATTGATATTGAAGTTGTGAAAGTTGTTATCACATTGAGGCAGAATTGTTATTGTTGAAACATCTTCCTTTTTTAGTATTTTACATTCATTATTGTTGTTTATATTCTTGTACCCGTTGTGGTGGAGCCATGGGCTATTGTTGTGAAAACATTGGTATTGTAGGTTGTTGGCAAATTATGATATGTGGGAACTTGTGGTGCGAGTTGTTATTGTATGTGATATTGACACGTGTGCGGCGGTATAAGGCTTGGATTTGATGTTCATATGGCGGTATAAGGTGGGACTTATGTGCGTGTTGCTTGTAAGAAAACTACATGAAGACACACAGAATCATAAGGTGGGCTAAAGTGCATGTAGCTATTTCGGAAGAAACTATTTTCAAAATTTATTTCAAATGTAAGGCTCACGTAGAGGTATAAGGAAAGATTGTGATTGAGATTGTGTAATGCAAGTATAAGGCGGTACCTCAGTTGTGATTCTTGATTATACGAGGTGGTACCTCAGTTGTGATTTTGCTATACACGAGGTGGTACCTTGTTGTAATTCTTGCTGTGTATTTCATGTTGCGAAGAGTTTTGGGGGGAACATTTTTTGTTGTTTCATTCTTTATTGTTCTAGCAGATATTTTCCATATACGATTATTGTAGTTCTCTAGTTGCTTATTTTATGCTATTTCTATGTTTAATTTCCGGTATTAGCCCATGCTATTATCTAGATTCGTATTAGTTATTCCTCTGCTTTCCATTATTTATCCTTGTTATATTTTCATACTATTTATTTATATCCTAGTAGTTGTCTTGACCTGACCTCGTCACTACTCTATCGAAGTTAGACTTAATACTTACTGGGTACCGTTGTAATGTACACATATTACGCTTTTGCATAGTTTTGTGCAGATCCAAATACGTCTGCTCATGCCGGTCGTTATAGATCATTTGAAGCTGCCATACAAAGACTTCAAGGTATGCTTGTTTGGCGTCTGCAGGCCTCGAAGTCCACTTCCCTTATTCTCATTTATTGATGTATTTTCTTTCTAACAGTAATATAGTAGTTACTCTAGTTGTACTCTGTAAAGCTTATGACTCAGTTCCAGCGATTTTGGGGGAGTGTATTGATGAGATTCTATTTTCGGAAGGTTATATTAGTTATTCAACTTTGTCTTAGTATTTTGATAATTATTGCTGCCAAATTATTACTATTTGTTAGGTGTACCTAGTCGTAGAGACTAGAAGCCATCACGACATCCTATGTAGGGAAATGGAGGTCGTGACAAGTTAGTATCAGAGCTCTAGGTTCATAGGTGTTATGAGTATTTGCAACAAATTTTTGTAGAGAAATATAAAACTACAATCACAAACAACTATAAAAACAAAAAGAATTTTATTGATAAATATTATAGGTTACACCTCTGTTTATCCCTTGATTTTTCCCTCTGATTTGTTATCTGTAATTCGAGGGCCATAGCGTCGTATTTCTCAAATGTAGGAAATATGCATCTCCTTGATGTATTTGATGATCAAGAAGCATGTAGCAGCCTCCATTTGGAACTTGAATGTTGCTAGAAGTTTGAGCAAGATATATTTGACATGTCTTTGATCTCTTAATAAATAGTCCAAGAGTTTCATGAAATTTCGGAGATCGTATATTTGATCTCTTTGTTCATATTCCAGCAGTTTATGAAATTGCTGAGATCCTCTTTGAAGGAGATAAGTAGCCTTATTTATAGGCATGAATTAGGGTTTGCGTGGAGTAGCCACCAAGTAACCCCAATAGACTCTTAATATTTCAAGAGTTTTCTTGAATTTAGGATTTATCTTGATCTGTTAAAATTTTAGTGTCTATAAATGCACAAGATTTGTCGAGGTGTAGGTTTGCTGAGACTTGAAGTACCCGACTATCACAACAGATAACTTTAAAACTTGAAGTTTGAAGTTTTTGATTTGCAAGAGGAAGAGATGAAGGGCAGAACTGGTCCCACCGGGCGTTCCAATTTGTTTGCAACAAATTTATTGTAAGGCCTCGTAAAATTCTTCCTAAAAACAGGAATTTTGTGGTGCCAAGTTAGGATTATGTGTTAAAGATTTTTGAAATTATTCTTTTGATGTCATTTTTATCTTTTGATTGCACGGGTAAGTTCGTATGATGTTTTTAGACTTGTGTGGATGTTTGGTTTGGAGCCCCAAGGGCTCGGATAAGTTCCGAACATGTATCGAAATGGTTTTGAACCTAAAAATAAACGGTCGGTGTGCTGGTGCTTTGATGTCGCAATTGCTAGCACCAACTTCACAATTGCGAAGCTGACATTTGGGGTCAGCTGTCACAATTGCGACTTCCCTTTGCGATTGCAAAGGTAACATGATTTTAGCATTTTTTTGCATTTGCGAACAAACGTTCGCTTTTGCGATGTAGGCTAGTTCGTAATTACGAAGCCTTTTCTCGCCATTATTAGGTTGCATGAGGCTGTTAGGGTTCAAAAATGCGATCCCTGGTTCACAATTGTGACATTTGCAGTTGGTTAAAGAGCTAGGAGACGGGATTTTTGAACTCACTCTCTCATTTTTGAACCCAAGACTCGGTAGGAGGCGATTTGGAGAGGGGATGTTCACCTACAAACCTTGGGTAAGTAATTCTAATCTATTTCTAATCATATTCCATCAATATATCTTAGATTTTAACATCAAAATCATGTATATCAAAGTGAAAATTTGTGAAACTTTGTCAAGTTTTTTAAAAATAAGAAATTGAGTTTTGAGAGTTGATTTGGACTTGGATTTTGAAACTAATCAAATATATGAACTCGTGGGGTCATGGGTCGACAGAATATACCATTGGACTCGGATTTTGACAGGGCAAGCCCCGAATTGACTTTTGTTGACTTTTTGGGAAAAATATAAAGATCTTAGCTTTATCTATTGTAATTAATTTCCCTAGCAATGTTTGGTGATACTAAGTCTATTTTGGCTAGACTTGAGCCATGTGGATGCGAATTTTAAGGGAAAAGCTATTTCCGAGTGTTGAATTTGCCTCGTTGAGGTAAATGTCTTAACTTTGTGTGGAGGAACTACTCCTTAGGATTGGTATTGTTGATTCTATTGTGCTAAGTGAAATCCGTGTACGTAAGGTGAAGAGTGGGTACATGTGTTGTACGCGGTATTTGACCGGTTTAGGCTACTTAGACTATTTTCATGCTTTATTTGAACTGCCATATCATGTTCTAAATTCTCCTAGTCAATATATTCTTACTTATGTTAGTCTACCATTACATGCCTTAAGGGCTCATTTAGTATGAGGGATAAGGAATAATTAATCCCCGAAACTAATTTTAAGAAGAGTTTATCCCATGTTTGGTTGGTAGAAAAGTGCAGTATAATTAATCACAAGATTAGTTATCCCGGGATTATAGTATTTTTGCCACGACCCTAAACTCAAACATGTCGTGATGGCGCCTATCAATAGTACTAGGCCAGCCGACTTCCACTATACCACCATAATTTATTAAAAGTTATGTCAAAAGACATCATGTTTTGCAGAATTTCATAAAAGAAACCAGAGTTGAACTCAAAAGGAATAGAAATGCGTAAAATAAAGCCCCAAACATCGGGCTGTCACTGAATCATGAGCAACTACTACAACTATTCTGGTAATAACAAGACTACGTAGTCTGGGAAAAATCCAAAATACATCTACGGGAAAGATAGAGAAGAAGAAAGCAGGGTTGCAGTTGCCAGGCAGTTACCTTACTAACTCCAATGATCCACAACAAGAAATATCAACAGAAACTACCGTGCCCAGAGATACCTGGATCTACACACAAGGTGCAGGGGGTAACGTGCGTACACCAACTCAGTAAGTAACAAGTCCAAACTATGGACTGATAAGTAGTGACGAACTTAACTTAACAGGTAAACAGAAGTAAACTATGCCGAAAAGTTGGCATGATTTCAATTCAAGTATTCATCCCAAGCAGTAAAGTAAATACAGATCTGGACAATGTGAGATATAAAGTTCAGTTAACCTCTATGTGCCAATGCATAGAATGTATTAAATGCACCATGTACTTCCACTCTCAAGTGCTTAACCACTCGGTACTGTATATGGCCATCCGGCCCAGGGAAGATCCATCCTGGAATATATACACATCACCGACAACAATCACTCAGTACCGAGGAAGGTCATTTCAGCCCTGTGGAGAAGATCCATCTACATGTATCAATACTTCAGACAGGATCCATGTCTAGGGAATATCCATCCCTCAATAATATCATCCGCGCCCACTGTGGGTGTGCAGACTCCGGAGGGGCTCCTACAGCCCAAGCGCTATCATAATCAATATAACTGTTGCGGCATGTAGCCTAACCCCATAGCTATTACTCATAATCAGGCTCTCGACCTCACTTAGTCATCACTCTCTAGTCTCACCCACGGGCTCACAATGTCATGGAAACTAGCCCAGGAATATGGATGTGCTAAGCCAATAATAACAATTGAGACTGAGATATGATATGAAATGCATGAATATGACTGAGTACAAAATAACAGGGAAATTAGTGAAATACCAGCAAGAAACGACCACTAGGGGTCCCAACAGTATCGACATGAAGCCCTAACATAATCTCTAACATATTTTGCAACGCAATTGCTTTATCACATAATGGAAACACATATATTAACAAGAAAAAGTCATTAAACAGTGCCATGGAATGAACCAGGTCACGATTCTCATGGTGCACACCCGCACGCCCATCACTTGGCATGTGCATCACCTCAATACTAATCACATAACATGTAGTTCGGGGTTTCGAACCCTCAGAACTAAGTTTGGAAGCATTACTTACCTCAAACCAAGCCAAAATCCTACTCTGTGATGCCTTTGCCTCTAGAATCAACCTCCAAACATCCTGAATCTAGCCAAAAGTAATACAACACAATCAAATGAACCAATTCCACAAGGAAAACTACTAAATTAGACTCAATTCCCGAAATCGGTTCAAACGCAGCCCCCCAGACCCACATCTCGAAATTCGACAAAATTACAAAACTAGAAAGCTCATTCACTCACGAGTCTAACCAAATCAAATTTATCAAAATCCGACCTCATTTGGTCCCTCAAATCCCCAATTTACTCTCTCCAAAATTCCAAGCCCTAACCCCTTATTTCACTTCAAAAATTCTACTAATTAGTTGGGAAATCAATGGGAAAATACCATATCTAGAAGTATTAGAGCTCAAGCAACTTACCTCACTGAAAAACCCTTGAATCCCCTTTATAATCACTCCAAAAGTTCCAAGGTCCGACTTGAAAATGGTGGAAATGAACAAAAATTCACGAAGTCTCCTTTTATACCTTCTGCCCAGGCTTTACGCACCTGCGGTGTCGCTTCTGCGCAAAAACCTCTACATCTATGGAAAATTACTTAAATCCCTGGGACCGCATCTGCGATCATCGCAGGTGCGGAAACAACCTCACACCTGTGTATCCACTCTCGCACCTGCGCTTGCCTGCCCGCATCAGCGCCTCTCGTAGGTGCGGGAAACACTTCGCATCTGCAGCTTCTGCTCAAGTCCCTTGTGGATGAATCTTTGGCTCCCTATCCGCTCATACGAGCTCGCACTTGCGGCTCCCACTTCGCAGGTGCGGTTATGATAGCTGAGTTCCAACTTAAGCAATTCCTCCAATTTCCAAACTTGTTCCGTTAATCACCCGAAATCAACCCGAGACCCTCGGGACTTCAACCGAACATACCAACATAACCCATAACATCATACAAACTTAGTCAAACCTTCCAATCACCCAAAATAACATCAAAACATCGAATCATACTCGGATTCAAGCCTAAGAACTTTTAAACTTCCGAATTCCACAAACGATGCTGAAACCTATCAAACCACGTCTGAATGACCTCAAATTTTGCACACAAGTTAGAAATGACACCACGAACCTATTTCAACTTCCAGAATTTCAATTCGAACCCGATATCAAAATTTTCATTACCAACCAAAATCGCCAAAATTCTAACTTTCATCAATTCAAGCATAATTCTACCACGGGCCTCCAAATCACATTCTGGATGGGCTTCTAAGTCCAAAATCACCTAACGGAGCTAATAGAACCATCAAAATTCACTTCCAATATCGTTTACATATAAGTCAACATCCGGTCAACTTTCCCAACTTAAGCCTTCACAAAAGAGACTAAGTGTCTCAAATCCTCTCCGAACCACTCCAGACCCGAACCAGCTGACCCGACATATCATAATATAGCTGAAGAACACAAAAAAAAGCATAAATAGGGAAATGGGGCAACAACTCTCGAAACGACCGACCGGGTCGTTACAATTTTTTTATCCCCATAGAAAGGTGGAATGAATAATCCCGGGATAACTAATCTCGGGATAATTAACGCTGGGATAATGTATTTCCAACCAATGGATCGCTTAATTATTTCATTAACACTTTTTCTACCTTCTAATTGATAAATTGCTCTCATATTTTGGTTCATCTCGTTGCCTCTTTTATTGTTACATGTTATTTTTTCATTGTTGATTATCATTATTTGAAGTTATTATACATGTTATCTCTTTCATTGTTGATTATCATTATTTGAAGTTATTATATGTGTTATCTCTTTCATTGCTGATTATCAATAATTGCAGTTATAGTTCATGTTGCCTATTTCATTGTTGATTACCATTATTTGAAGTTGTTGTTCATGTTATCTCTTTTATTGTTGATTTTCATTATTTGAAGTCATTGCTATACGTTATCTTTTCTATTGTGAGTTATTCTTATTTAACATCGTGGTTATACATTTTTTCTCATTGTTGAGTTATTGGTGTTGAAAGTCATTATCACATTGAGTCGAAATTTTTATTGTTGAAACATCTTCCTGAACATTTTACATTCATTCTTATTGTTGATATTCTTGTACCCGTTATGGTGGAGCCGTGGCCTATTTTTGTGAAAATATTGATATTATGGATTGTTGGCAAATTGTGATATATGGGAACTTGTGGTGCGAGTTTTTATTGTAATGTGATATTGACGTGCATGCGGCGGTATAAAGCATGGGGTTGATATGCATGCGGCGGTATAAGATGGGACTTATATGCGTATTGCTTATAGGGGAACTAAGTGAAGCCACACAGCATCAAAAGGTGGCTTAAAGTACATGTATCTATTTCGGAAAAATTGTTTTCAAAACTATTTCAAATGTAAGGCTCACGCAACAGTATAAGAAAAGTTTGTGATTGAGATTGTATAATGCAAATACTAGGCGGTATCTCGGTTGTGATTTTGCTATACACGAGGCGGTACGTCGTTGTTATTCTTGCTATTTATTTCATGTTGCAAAGAGTTTCGGTGGGAACATTTCTTGTTGTTTCATTCTTTATTGTTCTAGTAGTTGTTGTCTATATACTATTGACACACCTCCTTTTCCCGAGGGGATAGAGAGTTTTTACAATTTAAGTGACACTAATCGAAATGGGATTATTTAATTAATCAGAGTCGCCACTTGGAATAATTTATGGTGTGCCATGTCACCGATTTATTAATTCCCAAATCGAGGAATTTGACTCTTATTTATGGTCCGCGAACACAGAAGACCGGGTAAGGAATTATGTTAACCAGGGAGAAGGTGTTAGGCATTTTCGGGTTCCGTAGTTTTAGCACAGTCGCTCAACTATTAATAATTGGCCTAACTATATAATCTAATACATATTTAAAACTTATTGTGTATTTTTAACTTTCTAACCGCTCTAAATTAATATAATCACCTTTAAGAATTTATGGAATTTATTTGAATAAGTCGCGATGTCGCGCACTCATTTGTTTTTGTACATATTGTGAATCACGTCACGTAAAACGCACTCGCGATATATAACATGTTTATTTTATTATTATTTGAAGTTGTGGTCGAATCACGTGAAACGCACACTCGAATTTGGGATTAGGTATCATGACTATGCCACGAGAACCGTACCCATAGTCACGATGATTTATTAATCATTAATCACACCTAAAGCAAGCTACGGTATTCATAAGTAATTATTTCCTTAGCTTGTTTGAGATTATTTGTGAAGTCAACGATTTATGAATGTGAAATTGTGAAAGAAGTGTAAAACTTAGCTATTTAATATTATTCACGAGTTGTCTACACTTATAGATTCAATTACCACTTAAAAGGGACGTACCAAACCCAAATAAACCAAACTATTCTGGCTAGTCATGTAAACAACAGAGAAGTCCTAGTTCAACACATGTGAGAAGGTGTAGATCCGTTTCAAATTATAAGCTTTTACCTTTACCATATACTGCAATTGGTACTATTGTGCTATTGTGAAGGAGTACTGGATTGACAAACCGTTAAAGCTACATATTTAGTCAAGAGAGCCTCGACCAAATGGATTAGACTGAAGTGAAAATGATTTTAATATTTTAACATTAGGATGAGCAATTTGTTGTTGAAGGATAATTAACAAAACAGAAGATCTTAGTTAATCCCTACACTAGTTTCCTTGAATGGAAGATATTATTAACATTAATGCAAGAAATACAACTGATGCCTACTGGTAGGCATGGTTATTAACTTTCAACAACAAAGTAATTGCTTAAACTGATCTTAAGACCAATAAACACATGCTTTTGTAAAATCAACTTGATCATTCAACCAACCTATTTCTTGTGCTATCCTAGAGGACACACAAAATACTCAAAGGAGCTGCTTATGAATGCAACAAACATACAATTCTTAAAACGCGAAGATCAAAGTGCATTTCAACATGAAACATGGAGGCAAATTAGTTCAAGAGTCAAGCAGATACTAGAAAAGACAAACAGATCAAGGTATTAATAAGCCATAGACGATCCTGCAATCTAAAGTATAATCTGAACGCTTCATTTTCCAACTATTCACGCTCAAACATTTCGAACAATGAGCAAATTATCAAATGACAAGATCAGAATTACCAGTCTAGAAATAAATTGCCCATGGCCTTATAATACTTTAATCACACCAAATAAAATAAATGAGAATCAAGAAATGGACCTGAATAAGAGTTCTTAATTATTTCTGCTCGGAATCATGTCAAGGGAGTACAATAGTGAAAAGTCGAAGGAAATCAACAATAAAGCAACAGAACAAAGCTGAGATCGCGAACCAGTGGCGAAACTCGATTTGGCAACAAAAATCTCCAATCGGCAAATGAACTCAGAACCAAACCTTTGTGATGACCCAGCCGGTCGTCTTAAGAATTAACGCTCCGATCCCCTATTAACTGCTTTCCCCGAGTCTATTTCTGCTATTTTGATTTGTCGGGATGTTCGCTTTTTAGTTTCGGAGAATTTTGGGACACTTAGTCCCTAAATGAGAGCTTAACTGTTGGAAAGTTGACCATAGTCAGAACAGTGTGAAGACAATCTCAGAATGGAAATCCGGCAGTTTTTTATCTCCGTTGGATGATTTCGGGGTTAGGAGCGTGTTCGGATTGTGTTTTGGAGGTCTGTAGCAAATTTAAGCTTGAAATGCCGAAAGTTGAATTTTCGAAGTTTCCAGTTCGATAGTGAGATTTTGATCTGAGTGTCGGAATGGAAATTCGAGAGTTGCAATAGTTCTATTGTGTCATTTGGGATGTGGTTGCAAAATTTCAGGTCATTCAGACGAGGTTTGATAGACTTTTTGATCGAAAGTGTATTTTTAGAGTTTTTGGAATTTTAAAGCTTGAATCCGATGAAAAATAGGTGTTTTCATATTATTTTGAGCATTCCGAAGGTTGGAACAAGATTGTATGATGTTTTAGGATTGGTTGGCAGGTTTGGTTGAGGTCCCGGGGGCCTCGGGTGTATTTCGGATGCTCAATGGGTCATTTTTGGAACTTAGGAAATTGCAGAAAATGTTGTAGCAGTCAGTTCTGGTTTCCTTCATTGCGTTCGTGAGTGGGTTCTCGCGTTCGCGAAGAGGAGCTGGGATTGGGGGAGGGGGGGGGGTTGGACTTCACATTCGCGAGAGGGCCTACGCGTTCGCGAAGAGGCTGGATAGTTGTGTTATGCGTTCGCGATTGGGTTTCGCGTTCGCGGAAAAGGAATTGGCCCAGTAGAGTTTTGTGCATCGCGTTCGCGCGGTGCCCGTCACATTCGCGCGGTGCCCGTCGCATTTGCGAAGGTTCGTCTGTGCAAAGCATTGCATTCGCGGAGTAGGGGACACGTTCTCAAAGAAGGAAAAATGGTCAAAGTTATTTTGTGCTTCGCGAACGCGAGGCTTTGACCGCGTTTGTGAAGAAAGAATTTTCTAGGCAGATATAAGATTTCAAAATCGAGGGTTTAGCCATTTTTATCAAAACTTAAGCTTGGGAGCTCGGATTTGAGCGAGAGTTTGAGGGATTTTCAGAGGTATCGATTGGGTAACGATTCTTAACTCATTTTTGCTTGTAACACATTAATCTAAACATGACTTGATCCTTTAATTTCGGAATTTGTATGAAAATTGGGGAAAAGTTGTTACGCCAAGAAATTGAGTTTTGATTGGGGATTTGACATCGGATTTGGATAATTTTGGTATGGTTAGACTCTGAGAGTGTGAGGATTCTGAAACTATAAATTTTACCCGATTTCGAGATGCATGCCCGAGGGGCGTTTTGGTCATTTTACATAATTTCGCGTATTAGCTTAGAATTTAATTGTAGAATCAGTTACTTAAAGTGTTATTTATATTACTCAATTGAATGGAATATATTTGGGTCATTTGGAGTCAAGTAATCGTGGTAAAGACGTGGTGTTGGGTTGATTTTGAGCCGGTTCGAGGTAAATGGCTTGTCTAACCTTGTGTGGGGGACCTTTCCCTTAAGATATGATATATTTGATAATTGAAATGCCTTGTGCCTGAGGTGACGAGTGCGTACTTGCGCTAATTATTGAAAATCCGGTTTTACTTTAAGTATTTCAATTGAGTTCCTTTTTCCTATTTTATTCTACTTGCGAATTTAGCCTGTTGTAGTGTAAAAAAGCATGTTTAGTTGACTTAATTGCCTATTTGCTTAAACTTATTTAATTGCGTTACGTAAAGCATGTTAGGATAGAATTTAACTATTTACTTGGTACAAAATTAGCATTTAATTGAGTATTCTTGTGTTGCTTCTGTGTGTTTTAAATTTGGGACTACGGGACGACATCCCGAGAGATCCCTGACACGTATATTGAGGATACCAAGAGATCCTCGGGATACCGAGAGATCCCTAGCATATATTGAGGATACCAAGAGATCCCTAGCATATTTTGAGGATACCGAGAGATCCTCGGGATACCAAGAGATCCCTGTCATATATTGAGGGTACTAAGAGATCATCGGGATACCGAGAGACCCCTAGCATATATTGAGGATACCAAGAGATCCCTAGCATATATTGAGGATACCGAGAGATCCTCGGGATATCAAGAGATCCCTAGCATATATTGAGGGTACTAAGAGATCTTCGGGATACTGAGAAATCCTCGATTACTTTCCTTATGGTTGCCTTAATATCTGTTTCCGTTATTGTACTCTTATTATCTTGTGTAGATTCTCAATTGTACTACTTATCTTATCCCGTCATCTTATATTTATTTAATCTCAGTAGGGCCCTGACCTTCCTCGTCACTACTCAACCGAGGTTAGGCTTGGCACTTACTGAGTACCGCTGTGGTGTACTCACGCCCCTTCTGCGCATGTTTTTCATGTGTAGATCCAAGTACCGCTACTCAGGCCTACCATCCTTTAGAGAGGTGACTTCTTAGAGACTTCAAGGTATAAATGCCGTGTCCGCAGACCGAGAAGTCCCTTTCTATTCATGCTTTTAGTATTTAGCCATTTTGTGCTTCTGTTCGTATTAGACAAAATTCCGGAGTTAGAGTTGTGTAGTATTTCTTTTTCTTAGCTTGTGATTCTTGGGTTTCTGGGTCTGGGATTTAAATATTGGTTTTGAGATCTATATAAATATGGTGTATGCCGAGCGGCACATTTAATGCGGTTATTGCCTTATTTCTGTCTTTAAATTATTTTACTTCCACAAATTTTGGTTTTCTTCCGCAATTTAGGCTTACCTAGTCGTAGAGACTAGGTGCCGTCACGATGGTTCACGGAGGGCAAACCAGGGTCGTGACAAGTTGGTATCAGAGCTCTAGGTTCATAGGAGTCATGGACCACAAGCCGGTTTATTAGAGTCTCACTGATCGGTACGGAGACGTCTGTACTTATCTACGAGAGGCTATGTAACTGTTAGAAAAACTTCCACTTCATTTGATTTCCTTGTCATGCGATATTTTGACATCACAATTCTAAACTTCTGTCTTCTATTCTCTCACAGATGGTGAGGACACATGCTACTCGAGATGATCAGGCCCCCGCTCCCCCTGCTGCAACCATCAAAGGCCGGAGCTGAGGTAGAGGCCGAGGACGTGCATATGGTACAGCCAAAGCACCTATGCAAGCTGTCGCCGAGGTACCACCAGTGGATCCAGCCGGAGTCCAAGCACCTGACATGCCCACTACTACTACTACTCCAGCTCTTTAGGAGACACTGGCATAGTTCATGAGCATGTACACCACTTTGGCTCAGGCAGGGTTGTTTCCCTTTGCTGCATCCACGTCCTAGGCCGGGGGAGGAGCACAGACTCCCGCCGCCCGTACTCCTGAGTAGTGAGTGCATATTGAACAAGTCCCTCTGATTATTCTTCTACCGTCTGCAGTGCCAGTTCAGCCCGAGGACAGGGCAGCAGCTTCCGAGGATGAGAAGTTAAGGCTTGAGAGGTTCATGAAGTACAAGCCTCATGTATTTAGTGGTCTAGCATTGGAGGATGCTCTGGGATTTCTTGCTGAGTGTTACCGCATTCTCCGTACCATAGGTATCTCAGGATCGAACGGGGTTTTTTTCACTACCTTCCAGCTTTGAGGAGCCGCCTATGAGTGGTGGCGTACCTATAAATTAGACAGTCCAGATGAGGCTGCTTCACTGACTTGGGCTAAGTTTTCAGATCTGCCCCTGAGGGAGTATGTTCCTTAGAGCCTCAGAGACGCATGACGCACAGAGTTTGAGCATTTGCGCTAGGGTGCTATGACTGTTTCAGAGTATGCTGTCCATTACACCAGTTTGGCTAGGCATGCACCAACCTTGGTTTCTACTGTCCACGAGAGGGTTCGTCGGTTTATTGAGGGCCTTATTCCTAACATCAGATCTAGCATGGATCGTGAGTTAGAGATAGATATTTCTTATCAGCAGGTGGTGAGCATTGCTAGGAGGATTAAGGGTATGCATGCTAGGGAGAGAGAGGAGAGAGAGGCCAAGAGATCTCGAGAGTTGGGCCATTATTCTGGTGCCTGTACCCCAGCTGCAGGTCGTCATGGTAGGGGTTATATGCGTCGCTATTCATTCAGATCTTCCAGCAACCAGTAGTGCTCCAGCTCCTCCTAGGCCTCAGGAGCCTTATTATGCACCTCTAGTTTCTAGCGCGCCTCCTACGCGAGGCGCTTTCAGAGGTTAGTCCAGCAGACCTGGCCCTAGACAATCACAGCCACCGCGTCCTCCCAAGTCTTGTTTTGAGTGTAGTGACACATGCCACGTGGTGAGGGATTGCCCTAGGCTTGGGAGGAGTGCACCTCCATAGACTTCTCAGCCACAGCGTGCCCCGCAGAGTTCTCAGGCTATGATTACAGCTTTAGTTGCTACCCCACCTACTCAGCCAGCTAGAGGTGGAGGTTGGGGAGGTAGAGGTCACCCTCGAGGGTGAGGCCAGGCTAGATACTATGCCCTTCCTGCTCGTACCGAGGATGTTGCCTCCGATTCTGTCATCACAGGTATATTCGTAGTTTGTCATAGAGATGCATCAGTTCTATTCGATCCAGGCTCTACTTACTCTTATGTGTCTTCTTATTTTGCTCTGCATTTAGGTGTACCTCGGGATTCTTTGAGTTCTCCTGTTTATGTTTCTACTCCTGTTGGAGATTCACTTGTTGTGGACCACGTTTATCGGTCGTGTTTGGTTGCTCTTAGTGGTTTTGAGACCAGAGCCGATTTATTGTTGCTCAGCATGGTAGGCTTTGATATTATCTTGGACATGGACTGGTTGTCGCCCCATTATGCTATTCTTGATTGTCACGCCAAAACCGTGACGCTGGCTATGCCAGGTGTACCATGTGTTGAGTGGAAGGGTACTTTAGATCACACTCCCAGTAGAGTTATTTCTTTTCTTAAAGCTCAGCGTATGGTTGAGAAGAGGTGTGACACATATTTAGCTTATGTGAGAGATGCCAGTATTGATACCCCTTCAGTTGATTCAATCCTAGTAGTACGGGATTTTCCCGATGTGTTTCCAGCTGACCTTCTGGGCATGCCTCCTGATAGAGATATTGATTTTGGCATTGATCTGTTGCCGGCACTCAGCCCATTTCTATTCCTTCGTATCGGTGGCTCCTCCTGAGTTGAAGGAGTTGAAGGATCAGTTACAGGAATTGCTTGATATGGATTTTATTCGGCCCAATGTATCACCTTGGGGTGCTCATGTCTTGTTTGTGAATAAAAAGGATGGTTCCATGCGTATGTGTATTTATTATTGCCATTTGAACAAGGCTACAATGAAGAACCATTATCCTTTGCCTCGTATTGATGATCTGTTTGACCAGCTTCCGGGTGCACGGGTGTTTTCTAAGATTGAATTGCACTTAGGTTACCATCAATTGAAGATTCGGGAGCCAGATATCCTGAAGACTGCTTCAGGACTCGGTATGGTCATTACGAGTTCCTTGTTATGTCATTTGGGCTGACCAATGCCCCAGCAGCCTTTATGCATTTGATGCACAGTGTGTTCCGGCCGTATCTTGTCTCGTTCGTCATTGTCTTTATTGATGATATTCTGGTGTATTCCCGGAGTCGAGAAGATCATGAGCAGCACCTGAGGACTATGCTTCAGACTTTGAGAGAGAAGAATTTATATGCTAAGTTCTCAAAATGTGAGTTTTGGTTGGATTCAGTAGCATTCCTAGGCCACATGTTATCGAGTGAGGGTATTCAGGTGGATTCGAAGAAGATAAAGGCCGTGCAGAGTTGGCCCAGACCATCCTCAGCTACAGAGATCCGCAGTTTCCTTGGTTTGGCGGGCTACTACCGTCATTTTGTGGAGGGGTTTTCATCGATTGTAGCCCTTATGACCAGGTTGACCCAGAAGGATGCTCCATTTCAGTAGACGGAGAACTGTGAGGCAAGCTTCCAGAATCTCAAAACAGCTTTGACCACAGCCCCAGTTTTGATATTGCCTATAGGTTCAGGGTCTTATACGGTCTATTGTGATGCCTCGAGGGTTGGCCTCGAAGCAGTGTTGATGTAGGATGGTATGGTGATTGCCTACGCATCCAGACCGTTGAAGATTCATTAGAAGAACTACCATGTTCACGACCTTGAGTTAGCTGTCATTGTTCACGCCCTAAAGCTTTGGTGCCATTATTTATACGAGGTTCCTTGTGAGATTTATACTGACCATCAGAGCTTGCAGCACTTGTTCAAGCAAAAGGATCTAAATTTGCGCCAGAGGAGGTGGTTAGAGTTGCTGAAGGATTATGACATCACTATTTTGTATCACCTGAGCAAGGCCAATGTAGTGGCTGATTCCTTGAGTCGCCGGGCGGAGATTTTAGGGAGTTTGGCTTATTTACCAACATCAGAGAGGCCTATGGCGATGGATGTTCAGGCCTTAGCCAGCCAGTTTGTGGAATTGATCTTTCGGAGCCCAGTCAGGTTCTAGCTTGCGTGGTTTCTCGACCTTCCTTATTTGATTGTATCAAGGAGTGGAAGTATGATGACCCTCATTTGCTTGTCCTCAAGGACAAGGTTCAGCATGGTAATGCCAGAGATGTGACTATTGGTGATGATGGGGTATTGAGGATGCAGGGTCAGATTTGTGTACCCAATGTTGATGGGCTTCGAGAGTTGATTCTGGAGGAGGCCCATAGCTCGCGATATTCCATCCATCCGGGTGCTGAGAAGATGTATCAGGATTTGAGGCAACACTATTGGTGGAGGCGGATGAAGAAAGATATAGGCGGGTTCGTAGCTCAGTGTCTCAACTGTCAGCAGGAAAAGTATGAGCACCAGAGACCAGGCAGGTTGCTTCAGCAGATAGAGATCCCGGAGTGGAAGTGGGAGCGGATCACCATGGACTTTGTAGTTGGGCTGCCACGGACTTTGAGAAAGTTCGATGCTATATGGGTGATTGTGGATTGGCTAACCAAGTCCGCTCATTTTATTCCCGTGTGTACTACTTATTCTTCGGAGTGGTTGGCGGAGATTTATATCTAGGAGATTGTTTGTATGCATGGTACTCCAGTGTCCATCATCTCAGATAGGGGTACTCAGTTTACATCATGGTTCTGGAGGGCCATCCAGCATGAGTTAGGTACTCGGGTGGAGTTGAGTACTGCATTTCACCCTCAAACGGACGGACAGTATGAGCGCACTATTCAGATTCTTAAGGATATACTTCGTGCGTGTGTGATTGAGTTTGGAGGGTCTTGGGATCAGTTCTTGCCAATGGCGGAGTTTGCTTACAACAATAGCTATCAGTCTAGCATTCAGATGGCACCGTATGAGGCTTTATATGGGAGACGGTGTAGATCCCCGGTGGGTTGGTTTGAGCAGGGCGAGGCTAGACTATTGGGCACGAACTTAATATAAGATGCTTTGGAGAAGATTAAGGTGATTCATAATAGACTCCGTACAGCCCAGTCCAGATAGAAGAGTTACGCGGACCGGAAGGTTCGTGATGTTTCCTATATGGTTGGAGTGCGGGTTCTGCTTTGGGTTTCGCCTATGAAGGGCGTTATGAGATTTGGGAAGAAAGGGAGGTTGAGTCCGAGGTTTATTGGCCCTTTTGAGATATTGAGGTGTGTTGGGGAGGTTGCTTACGAACTTGCCTTACCTCCCATCTTGGCAGGAGTTCATACGATATTTCATGTTTCGATGCTCCGGAGGTATCATGGTGATCTATCGCACGTGATCGATTTCAGTTCAGTCCAGTTGGACAAGGATCTATCCTATGTTGAGGAGACAGTGGCAATATTGGACAGGCTGGTCAGAAAGCTGAGGTCAAAGAACATTGTATCAGTGAAGGTTCAATGGCGGGGTCAACCGGTCGAGGAGGCGACCTGGGAGACCGAGAAGGATATGCGCAGCCATTACCCTCATCTTTTCACTACTTCAGGTATGTCTCTATGCTCGTTCGAGGATGAAAAAACGTTTAAGTGTAGGAGGATGTGACGACCCGGCCGGTCATCTTAATAATTAACGCCCCGATCCCCTATTAACTGCTTCCCCAAAGTTTATTTCTGCTATTTTGATTTGCAGAGATGTTCAGTTTTAAGTTTCGGAGAGTTTTGGGACACTTAGTCCCTAAATGAGAGCTTAAGTGTTGGAAATTTGACCGTAGTTGGAACAGTGTGAAGAAAGCCTCGGAATGGAAATCCAATGGTTCTGTTAGCTTCGTTGGGTGGTTTCGGGGTTAGGAGCATGTTCGGATTGTGTTTTGGAGGTCCGTAGCTAATTTAGGCTTGAAATGCCTAAAGTTGAATTTTGGAAGTTTCCGGTTCGATAGTGAGATTTTGATCCAAAGGTCGGAATGGAATTTCAATAGTTGCAGTAGTTCCGTTATGTCATTTGGGATGTGGGCGCAAAATTTCAGGTCATTCGGACGAGGTTTGGTAGACTTTTTGATCGAAAGTGTGTTTTTAGAGTTTTTGGAATTTTTAAGCTTGAATCCGATGAAAATAGGTTTTTTTATATTGTTTTGAGTGTTCCGAAGGTTGGAACAAGTTTGAATGATGTTTTAGGATTGGTTGGCAGGTTTGATTGAGGTCCCGGGGGCCTCGGGTGTGTTTCGGATGCCCAACAGGTCATTTTTGGAACTTAGGAAATTGCTGAAAATGTTGCAGCAGTCAGTTCTGGTTTCCTTCATCGCGTTCGAGTGGGTTCCCGCGTTCGTTAAGAGGAGCTGGGACTGGGGGGGTTTGGCCTTCACATTCGCGAGAGGGCCTACGCATTCGCGAAGAGGCTGGATGGTTGTGTTATGCGTTCGCGATTGGGTTTCGCATTGACGGAAGAGGAATTGGCCCAGTGGAGTTTTGTGCATCGCGTTCGCGTGGTGCCTATCGCGTTCGCGAAGGTTCATCTGTGCAAAGCATCGCATAGGGACGCGTTCGCGAAGAAGGAAAAATAGTCAAAGTTATTTTGTGCTTCGCGAAAGCAGGGCTTTGACTGCGTTCGCGAAGAAGGAATTTTCTGGGCAGATATAAGATTTCAAAATCGAAGGTTTAGCTATTTTATCAAAACTTAAGCTTGGGAGCTCGGATTTGAGCGAGAATTTAAGAGATTTTCAGAGGTATCGATTGGGTAACGATTCTTAACTCATTTTTGCTTGTAACCCATTAATCTAAACATGAATTCATCCTTTAATTTCGGAATTTGTATGAAAATTGGGGAAAAGTTCTTAGGCCAAGAAATTGAGTTTTGATTGGGGATTTGACATCGGATTTGGATAATTTTGGTAAGGTTAGACTCGTGAGAGTGTGAGGCTTCTGAAACTATAATTTACCTGAATCCGAGACGCGGGCCCGAGGGGTGTTTTGGTCATTTTATAGAATTTTGCGTATTAGTTTAGAATTTAATTGTAGAATCAGTTACTTGAAGTGTTATTTACATTATGCAATTGAATTGAATAGATTTGGGCTATTTGGAGTCGAATACTCATGGCAAAGACGTGGTGTTGGGTTTATTTTGAGTCAGTTCGAGGTAAGTGGCTTGTCTAACCTTGTGTGGGGGACCTTTCCCTTAAGATATGATATATTTGATAATTGAAATGCCTTGTGCGTGAGGTGACGAGTGCGTACTTGCGCTAATTGTTGAAAATCCGATTTTACTTTAAGTATTTCAATTAAGTTCCTTTTTCCTGTTTTATTCTACATGCGAATTTAGCCTGTTGTAGTTTAGAAAAGCATGTTTAGTTGACTTAGTTGCCTATTTGCTTAAACTTATTTAATTGCATTACGTGAAGCATGTTAGGCTAAAATTTAACTATTTACTTGGTACGAAATTAGCATTTAATTGAGTATTCTTGTATTGCTTCTGTGTGTTTTAAATTTGGGACTACGGGATGGCATCCCGAGAGATCCCTGACACGTATATTGAGGATACCAAGAGATCCTTGGGATACCGAGAGATCCCTAGCATATATTTAGGATACCAAGAGATCCTCGGGATACGAAGAGATCCCTAGCATATATTGAGGATACCGAGAGATCCTCGGGATACCAAGAGATCCCTGGCATATATTGAGGGTACTAAGAGATCCTCGGTATACCGAGAGACCCCTAGCATACGTTGAGGATACCAAGAGATCCTCGGGATACCAAGAGATCCCTAGCATATATTGAGGATACCGAGAGATCCTCGGGATACCAGGAGATCCCTGGCATATATTGAGGGTACTAAGAGATCCTCGGGATACTGAGAGATCCCCGGTTACTTTCCTCGTGGTTGCCTCATCTCTATTTCTGTTATTATACTCTTATTATCCTGTGTAGATTCTTAATGTAGATTCTCAATTGTACTGCTTATCTTATCGTGTCATCTTTATATTTATTTAATCTTAGTAGGGCCCTAACCTTCCTCGTCACTACCCAACCGAGGTTAGGCTTGACACTTACTGAATACCAATGTGGTGTACTCACACCCCTTCTACGCATGTTTTTCATGTGCAGATGCAGGTACCGCTACTCATGCCTACCATCCTTGAGAGAGGCGACTGCTTAGAGACTTCGAGGGACAACTGCCGCGTCCGCAGACCGAGAAGTCCCTTTTATTCATGATTTTAGTATTTAGCCCTTCTGTACTTCTGTTTGTATTAGACAAAATTCCGGAGTTAGAGCTATCTAGTATTTCTTTTTCTTAGCTTGTGATTTGTAGGTTTCCGGGTCTTGGATTTAGATATTGGTTTTGAGATCTATATAAATATGGTGTATGCCGAGCAGTACATTTAACACTGTTATTGCCTTATTTATGTTTTTAAATTGTTTTACTTCCGCAAATTTTGATTTTCTTCCGCAATTTAGGCTTACCTAGTTATAGAGACTAGGTGCCGTCACGATGGTTCACGGAGAGCGAACTGGGGTCGTGACAACCTTAATCGAAGTCCATCTAGAACTTTTCTCCTCTCCCTCTGTCCTGATCTTCTGTCTCTCTCGTGAGTGTGTGTGTCTGTTCGATTCTTTTTTAATGAGGGGAGGTTCCGACTGATTTCTCTAAGATTGAGAAAGATCTGGCCACTGAAGGTTTTTCAATAGGGTGGGGTGCTGCTATCTCGTTTGGAGCTGGATTAATGGTGTTTGAAGGCTGGTTGACGTTGGGGAAACGACAGGCGACGGCTGGAGGTGCGGTTAAGTTAGAAAATGGGGTGAGAGATTGCTGGGTGTTTTCTAGCTTAGGAGATTAAAGGTGATGGCTGCTAGGTTGAAGGAAAATCAAGGGGGGGGGGGGGAGTTACAGCTGGTATCAGTCTTAGGTCTTGGGTTCTTCTCCTTTGTGAAAATGTTATAAAGGGATTTATATTTGGTGTGAAAAAATAAATATCAGCCCTTTAATAAAAAGAATTTGAATGGCTGAGATGTATTCTTCATTTTAAGTGGGAGATAGGCTGATGGGTTGGGCGTCTGGACTAGAATTTGGGCCTTCTCTTATAGCCTCTCAAACAAAAGATAGATAAGAAAAATTGCCCAATTCTTTCTTCTTCTTTTTTTCAAAATAATAAAAATGCTAATTGATTTTAACTAAAATAAATCTACATTAAAATAAAACTATATTATATTTATATATTTTTTGTATTTTTCAAAGATTATATTAAGGTAAAAATAGAAAAGATAAAATAAAATCATAACTAACTTAAAACGATTTTACTACAAAATACTAATGACCTCAATAAAAATGAAAACATTTTTGTGTTTTTTTTAAAATTGTAATTTGAAGTAAAAATATACTGAAACTCAATAAAAATTAAAGTTAAGCTAAATAAATATTTTAAACATTAAAATTAGTTCAAAAACGTGACGACTCAAAAATTACGTACTTACAATTGCCCCTCTTTACTTATAAATACGGAGTATTTTCTAGCAAAAAAATAAGTAAGCGGCGTAATTGATTCTGACTCGACACTTATTCAAAACGAAACAAGGATGGACAAAAGATTGTGATCGAGCCCTAGTATCTGAGCTACCTACATATCCTTGGATATAAAAGAATCAGACCACGTGTAGTTCAGAAGTGAATGAAGTGATGGAGTGTGTGGAGAGGATGAGAGAGTCGAGTGAGGTACCATTCCCTCGAGGTTCCGGTTCGCGGTCCTGTTTTTATATCAAAATCTAAAAGAATTAAACAAACCTATCAGCTATGAGTTACAAGATTCTTATCTATAAGTCTTCTGAAGCTTGATCTTGAGTATTAAATAGTCCTTCATGCAGAATTTTGATTTGAACCTTGATGCTTGCTAGCCGCAGGTGTTGATTCATTCTTCCACGGCTTCTTCGGATCAAGACCAGACATGCAATGCTCGTGGCTTCAGCTATGTCTTGAGCAGTTCACATCTTTCATCTGCTTCTGCATTTTGGATTCACTTTTTTTTCTCTTTAATTCTCGATTGAGACTTTTTCTTTTGGTCATCTCGGACTGTCGACTCGCATTCTTGAGGCGAGCTTCTGCTACTTATAACTTGAATTAAATTCTGAAATGACTTCCCTCGTTCTCCAGACGAGCACCTACTGCTGACTGAAAACTTGAAATAAATTCCCTCATTCTCCAAGTGCGCGCCTACCACTGAATTGAAAATTGAAATAACTCTAAAAAGAATTCCCTGGTTCTCCAGGTGCGCGCCTGCAACTGACTTAAAACTTGAAATGAATTCCCCTATTTTCCAGGTGGGCGCCTCCAACTAACTTAAAACTTGAAATGAATTCTCTCGTTCTCCATGTGGGCGCCTGTGACTGACTTAAAACTTGAAATGAATTCCCTTGTTCTCTAGGTAGGTGCCCGCCACTGACTTAAAACTTGAAATGAATTCCCTCGTTCTCCAGGTGGGCGCCTACAACTGACTTAAAAACTTGAAATGATTTCCCTCGTTCTCCAGGTGGGCGCCTGCGATTGACTTAAAACTTGAAATAAATTCCCTCGTTCTCCAGGTGGGCACCTGCAACTGACTTAAAACTTGAAATGAATTTTCTCGTTCTCCAGGTAGGTGTTTGCCACTAACTTCAAACATAAAATGAATTTCCTCGTTCTCCAGGTGGGCGCCTGCCAATGACTTGAACTTGAAATAAATTCCCTCATTCTCTAGGTGGGCGCCTGCCACTAACTTAATATTTGAAATGAATTCCCTCGTTCTCCAGGTGGGCGCCTGCCAGTGACTTAATACTTGAAATGAATTCCCTCATTATCCAGCTGGGCGCCTGCCACTGACTTAATACTTGAAATAAATTCTCTCGTTCTCCAGGTAGGCGTCTGCCACTGATTAAAACTTGAAATGAATTCCCTCATTCACCTAGTAGGCACCTGCTTCTGACTTAATACTTGAAATGAATTCCATCGTTCTCCAAGTGGGCGCTTGCCACTGAATTGAAACTTGAAATGAATTTCCTCGTTCTCCAGGTGAGGCGCCTACCACTGACTTAAAACTTGAAATGAATTCCCTCATTCTTCAGGTGGGCGCCTGCCACTAAATTGAAACATGAAATGAATTCTCTCATTCTCCAAGTGGGTGCCTGCAAGCATAACAAAATAAACAAAACAAAGAAAATTTCATGCCCCAGATTATACTAGGAACATTTGTGAGTGTTAGTCGAATCATGTTATCAAAAAGAGTTCTAAGAACATAAAAGCTAAATCCTATTATCCAGGAGGATCCTGAAGACTAAAATGAAATCTCATTTTTAAGAGTGAAAACTTAAAAGCTAAATTCCATTTTCTAAAGGTACAAACATAAAAACTAAATCTCATTATCTACGAAGGTCCTAAAAAATTTAAAACTAAATCCCATTATCCAGGAGGGTCCTGAAGACTAAAATTAAATCTCATCTTAAGAGTGAAAACTTAAAAGCTAAATTTTATTTCCTAAAGGTAAAACCAAAAGCGAAATCTCATTAACTAGGAGGGCCCTAAAAACTTAGAACTAAATCCCATTATCCATAAAGGGTCCTGAAAAAGGAAAATTTCGAACAAGATAGCTATTGGAAAAAGAATGGAAAAGAGACTTATCTAAGTGAAGCAGCTGGCTCAAATGATCATGACATGCATTTCGAATTGATCAGCCTAAACCATCCAACTAATCACATTTCAGTTCATGCCATTTCTTCATAATTCAAAAACCAGGATTTCCATAATCCAATTTCTTTGTAAAGTCACGAACCTCATTCGGCTTGTAGTGCACCGAAGGGTTTTCACCAGCAAACCTCTCTCATTATTCATCTCTCAGCTCACCATCACCTTACGGTTCCTGTGAGAATTTTCACCAATAAAACTCTCTCATTTTGAATTTTCTCTCAGTTCTGCATCACCTTACGGTGCCCGCAAAGGTTTTTACCAATAAGACTCTCTCATTTTAAATTTTCTCTCCTTGCCATGAACAAAGTGTTACCCATAATATGAATTGTATCTCTATCTCTCTTGACTTGGCATCCTCAAAGATTGACCAAAACGTCTTTCTTTGGACCGTAGTGTAGGCTTTTGGATAAGGTTATAAAGAAATGGCGGCATGAAGGCTCAAAACAACTTAAGATGAAAGGGTTCAAAATTACAACTTTTGGAATCAGATCTCTTGCAAAACTAAAATTTCTGCCCCAGTTTCTTTGAATCTGGGGAATCTTGAATTTTTATTTTGAGGGGACCGAACCGTGTAATGCTGCCTACGTATCCTAAAAAGAATCAGGTCGAACGTAGTTCAAGAAGATACTTTCTTTTTGTTACTATTTTTCTTTTCTTCCTTTTTCCTTCTTTTGTCTTTATCTCTTTTTTCTTTTTGAATTTTCCTTTTGGAATGAACTTTCTAAAACAAACCTATGGGGACATGAACTTTTATTTTTTTTAATGACTCTCACTTGATTCCAAAAGAGAGAAGGTCAAAGAAATCAGCACAGGCTCAAAAGGATACCAAAGGATATAAAGTGTTTGGGTAGCTGAAAGAGCGCCTCCCAATCTCTGAAAATGTCAAGTACAACACGTGCAGCTTGAGAATGAAAACTGAAGACCATGCACGATATTTCTTTTGCAGCTTCGGCATTGATATCTCAGATGTGCCTTCTACCCTTTTTTTAGTGCCTTGTCAAGTACAAAACTCTTGTTGAGTGATTTCTTCTTCATATGGATGTGCTCCATCAATTTGGAGCAAACTCCCTTGGCTTTATGTTATAACTTGAGATGCACTTAAACTTCAAAGTTGCTCGCTTCGAATTGTCTGGGACGCACTCTCTTGTAACAAATTCTTACCGTCCTATTAACTTTCCAAACTATCTGCACCAGTTTCACACAGTTCGAACTTTAGATGATCTCAAAATGTCCAAATCTTTACTTATTTCCCTCAAATGTCCCTATCATCTTCAAAATTATTTTATTGCTTCATGATTAGACTAACTTTTAAGATCAGGCTGAGAATTATGCGTGCATATTATGTCACTAGAGTCAGGGGGAAAAGAACTATAAAAGGAAAAGATAACTAAACAAAAACTGACTAGAAACAACAGAAAACATGAGATTGCATTAGACAGACAGTGAAAGGGTTTGAACAACAAAACAAGCAAAATAAACTGGGGTACAACACTAGAACAAACCTAGATAACACTAAACAAGTTACTACGACTAAACGAACTATACAACATAAAAGGAAGAAGGGTTTGAGTCTCAAGATAATATCCGGATTACAACCCTAAAATAACCCGGACATCAGAAATGACCACAAAATAAACCACCAAAACTCCTCCCTGGCTAGCCAAGAAAGGAATGTCTTTCCAATTATCAAACTTGACATATTTAGCCAATGAGTTCCACATCAATATTACCAAAATCATTACCAATTCCAATCGCACTGACCTCAGCAAATAGCCTTTGGGTCCTTTTTGCCGACTCGTTCTTAAGATCAACTTCTAGAGTCGAGACTAATAATGCTGAAACTTTGCAGCAAGTGGCCCTCCAAGGAGCTTAGACAAGTTCTCATATTACTTTTCAACTCAAATCATGCCCACCATATGCGTCTCTTTATGAACGGGCAACGAACTTTGGCTAGTATTCGCTGCATCTGGATTTTGTACGGTAAGGTAACCTGCATAAATAAGCTTCTGGACTGCTCTTTTCATATGCCAACACTTTTCTATGATGTGCCCTGGGGCATTAGAGAAATATGCGCACCTTTTAGAATAATCAAATTTCCTTGGAAGAGGGTTCGAAATTTTTATCTGAATCGGCTTCAACATGTGCAATTGCCTCAGCTTTTGGAACAGACTGGCATATGATTCTCCAATAGCAGTGAAAGACTTTTCTCTTTGTTGCTGCCTTTTCATTTTGTACTCAGGGCCTCGGTTGGAACATCTTGCGGGTAGGTGATTGATATGCTTGTAGAGCTGGGTAAGACATTTGTGGAGGCGGTGCAAGCCGTTGTGGGTCTTATATATGTGGAGCATATGGCGATGCATTGTAGATAGAGTACTAGGAAGGTGAGGCATGACTTCAGGGATTTTGTGGAGAGAAATAGTATTGAGGAGGATTATCTGTAGTACGGGGATATTTAGGTGGTCGATGTAGAGGCTGAAATTGTTAAGTAGGAACACCCACTGGATCTTGTCGTTGGCAAGGCTCAACAACATCAGAAGGGCTATTTGGGAAGGTAGTTGGAGAACGAATGATGGAGCTACTAGGGAGATTAGGAAAGCTATGATAAGCGGGAAAATCTGGAGAATATGGTGAATCATTTGACACTACGACCGAAGCTTGGGTAAGGGTAGGATCTAAGAAGCTAGGTGGTGGAGGGGGTGGTGCCTTCCCAATCATCCAAGCTCGATACATGTCCGCCATGTGTTGTCTCAACATCCTTACCTCTTCAACCAACCTAGTGTCTTGTTCAACTGATTGCTTTTGGATACCAGTATCAACCAACTCAATTTTGTTGTCGTCTGCCATTGCCTTTCGACTTTATGTTGTAAAGATGAGTTACCAATTTAAGAACCACAAACCAACCACACAGGTGGTAGGACTGAGTCAACGTACCTGGATCTGCACATGAAAAAACATGCGTAGAAAGGGCATGAGTACACCACAGCGGTACTCAGTAATTGCCAAGCCTAACCTCGGCCAGGCAGTGACGAGGAAGGTCAGGGCCTACTGAAATTAAACAAAAATATAGAGTTCAACAGTATAGAACAGAAAAGTATAAATAAGTACAGTAGTGAAAATAACACATGATATACAGGACAACAACAACTATAAAGAAGCAAGACAAACACGGAAGGGAATACAGCTCAGCACCAATAATAACAAATCGGGGATCTCCCAGGATACCGTCCTATAGTCCCAAATACGCATATCCGATAAGTCTCCCTATATACCGTCCCGTAGTCCAACTCATAGTGCACGTGGATCTACCAAAATCCCGTTCCGTAGTCCCAAATGTAAATATCCAGTACTGGGAATCTACCGGGTGCAGTCCCGTAGTTCCATATCACTATGTAGGGGGATCTACCGGAATCTCATATCCGTATTCCCAAATAAACAGACAAGGGGGATCTACCGGAATCCCACATCCGTAGTCCCAAATAAACAGGTAAGGGGGATCTACCGGAATCCCACATCTGTAGTCCCAAATGTAAATACACAGCAGCAATATGGAAATATATTCAACAAATGTCAGTTTCATATTAAGGCAAACAGGTAATTCTAGTCTAGCATGCTGCACAGAATTCAGGTAAGGCAGTTTCAGCAAGTAAAGCAATTAAGTCACTTAGACATGCTTTCCTAAGCTAACAACAAGCTTAATAGGGCAAGTAATAAAAACAGGAAAAGGAACATACTAGTAATTACTTAAAGAAAACTAGATTTCCAATAATTAGCATAAGTACGCACTCATCACCTCACGTACAAGGCATTTCAATTACCAAATATACCAAATCTTAAGGGGAAGGTCCCCCACACAAGGTGAGACAAGCCATTTACCTCGAATCGACTCAAAATCAACCTGAAACCACACTCTTGCCACGAGTACTCGACGCCAAATGGCCCAAATCTATTCAATTCAATTACATAATATAAATAACACTTCAAGTAACTGATTCTACAAAGAAATTCTAAGTTAATACGCGAAATTAGATAAAATGACCAAAACACCCCTCGGGCCCACGTCTTGGAATCGGGTAAAATTTACATTTCCAGAATCCTCACACTCTCACAAGTCTAACCATACCAAAATTATCCCAATCCAATGTCAAATCCCTAATCAAAACTCAAATTCTTGGTCTAAGAACTTTCCCCCAATTTTCATACAAAATCCGAAATTAAATGATGAATTCATGTTTAGATTAATGGGTTACGAGCAAAAAAGATTTAAGAATCATTACCCAATCAATATCTCTGAAAATCCCTCTAAACCTCGCTCAAATCCGAGCTCCCAAGCTTAAGTTTTGATAAAAATGTCAAAACACTCGACTTTGAAATTTTATATTCTGCCCAGATAATCCTTAATCGCGATCGCATAAGACAACTCCCTCAAAGCAATGCAATCGCGACCAGCTCTATGCGATCGCATAGAGCAAATTCCATCACCTACTGCCGCACTAAATCCTTCTATGCGAACGCAACGGTCCTCATGCGAACGCAATGACCAAAAAACTCACCATATGCGATCGCACTCCTTACTCTGCGATCGCAATTCACAACAAAGTGCATGGTCTCAGCTTACTCTATGCGATCGCAGATGATCTCACGCGATCGCAATGAACAAATCACTGCTGCCGAAATACCAGCAAACCTACAATCTCCCAAAGGCCAAAAGTACCCGTTTGAGCATTCGAAACACACCCGAGGCCCCCGGGACCTTAACCAAACCTACCAATATATCCCATAACTTTATTCAAACTTGTTCCAACCTTCGAAACGCTCAAAACAACATCAAAACACCTATTTTTGATCGGATTCAAGCATAAGAATCCCAAAAACTCTAAAAATACGCTTTCGATCAAAAAGTCTATCAAACCTCATCCGAAAGACCTGAAATTTTGCACACACGTCACATTCAACACTACGGAGCTACTCCAACTTCCGAAATTCCATTCTGATCCTCGGATCAAAATCTCACTATCGAACCGGAAACTTCAAAAATTCAACTTTCGGCATTTCAAGCCTAAATTAGCTACAGACCTCCAAAACACAATCCGAACACGCCCCTAAGCCCGAAATCACCCAACGGAGCTAACGGAACCATCGGATTTCCATTCCGAGGCCATATTCACACTCCTCCAACTACGGTCAACTTTCCAACACTTAAGCTCTCATTTAGGGATTAAGTGTCCCAAAACTCTCCGAAACTCAAAACCGAACTTCCCGGCAAATCAAAATAGCAAAAATAAACTTGGGGAAAGCAGTTAATAGGGGATCGAGGCATTAATTCTTAAGACGACTGGCGGGTCGTCACTTCCTCCTACACTTAAACATTCGTTCGTCTCGAACGAGCATAAAGACATACCTGAAGTAGTGAAAAGATGAGGGTAATGGCTGCGCATATCCTGCTCGGTCTCCCAGGTCGCCTCCTCGGCCGGCTAGTCTCTCCACTGAACCTTTACTGATGCAATGTTCTTTGACCTCAACTTTCTAACCTGCCAGTCCAATATTGCCACTGGCTCCTCAACATAGGATAGATCCATGTCCAACTAGACTGAACTGAAATCCAACATGTGCGATGGATCACCGTGATACCTCCAGAGTATCGAAATGTGAAATACCGGATGAATTCCTGCCAAGATGGGAGGTAAGGCAAGCCAATAAGCAACCTCCCCAATACGCCTCAATATCTCAAAAGGGACAATAAACCTCGGACTCAACTTCCCTTTCTTCCCAAATCTCATAACGCCCTTCATAGGCGAAACCAGAAGCAGAACCCACTCTCCAACCATGTAGGAAACATTACGAACCTTCCGGTCCGCGTAACTCTTCTGTCTAGACTGGGCTGTACGGAGTCTATCCTGAATCACCTTAACCTTCTCCAAAGTGTCCTAAACTAAGTCCATGCCCAATAATCTAGCCTCACCCATCTCAAACCAACCCACCAGGGATCTACATCGCCTACCATATAAAGCCTCATACAGTGCCATCTGAATGTTGAACTGATAGTTGTTGTTGTAAGAAAACTCCGCCAATGGCAAGAACTGATCCCAAGAACCTCCAAACTCAATCACACACGCACGGAGCATATCCTCAAGACTTTGAATAGTGCGCTCGGAATATCCGTCCGTTTGAGGGTAAAATGTTGTACTCAACTCCACCCGAGTACCCAACTCATGCTGAACGGCTCTCCACAATTGTGATGTGAACTGAGTACCTCTATCTAAAATGATGGAAATTGGAATACCATGCAGACGAACAATCTCCTGGATATAAATCTCCACTAACCGCTCTGAAGAATAAGTAGTACACACAGGAATGAAATGAGCTGACTTGGTCAGCCAATCCACAATCACCCAAATAGCATCGAACTTTCTCAAAGTCCGTGGGAGCCCAACTACAAAGTCCATGGTGATCCGCTCCCACTTCCACTCCGAAATCTCTATCTGCTGAAGCAACCCACCCGGTCTCTGGTGCTCATACTTCACCTGCTGACAATTGAGACACTGAGCTACAAATCCAACTATATCTTTCTTCATCCGTCTCCACCAGTAGTGCTGCCTCAAATCCTTATACATCTTTGCGTCAGCCAGATGAATGGAATACAGCGAGCTATGGGCCTTTTCTAGAATTAACTCTCGAAGTCCACCAACATTAGGTACACAAACCCGACCCTGCATCCTCAATACCCCATCATCACCAATAGTCATATCTCTAGGATCACCGTGCTGGACCTTGTCCTTGAGAACAAGCAAATGAGGGTCATCATATTGTCGCTCCCTGATACAATCAAATAAGGAGGACTGAGAAACCACGCAAGCTAGAACCTGACTGGGCTCCGAAAGATCCAATCTCACAAACTGGCTGGCTAAGGCCTGAACATCCATCGCCATAGGCCTCTCCGATGCTGGTAAATAAGCCAAACTCCCCAAACTCTCTGCCCGACGACTCAAAGCATCAGGCACCACATTAGCCTTGCCTAGGTGATATAAAATAGTGATGTCATAATCCTTCAACAACTCTAACCATCTCCTCTGGCGCAAATTTAGATCCCTTTGCTTGAACAAGTGTTGCAAGCTCCGATGGTCAGTATAAATCTCACAGGGAACCCCGTATAAATAATGGTGCCAAATCTTCAAGGCTTGAACAATGGAAGCTAACTCAAGGTCGTGAACATGTTAAATCTTCTCATGTATCTTCAACTGTCTAGACGCGTAGGCAATCACCCTACCGTCCTGCATCAACACTGCTCCGAGACCAACCCGCGAGGCATCACAATAGACCGTATAAGACCTCGAGCCTATAGGCAATATCAAAACAGGGGCTGTAGTCAAAGCTATCTTGAGCTTCTGAAAGCTCGCCTCACACTCCTCCGTCCACTGAAATGGAGCACCCTTCTGGGTCAACCTGGTCATAGGGGCCGCAATCGATGAAAACCCCTCCAGAAAATGACGGTAGTAACCTGTCAAGCCAAGGAAACTGCGGATCTCTGTAGCTGAGGATGGTATGGGCCAACTCTACACGGCCTCTATCTTCTTCGAATCCACCTGAATACCCTCACTCGATACCACGTGGCCTAGGAATGCCACTGAATCCAACCAAAACTCACATTTTGAGAACTTAGCATATAACTTCTTCTCTCTCAGAGTCTGAAGCATAGTCCTTAGGTACTGCTCATGATCTTCTCGACTCCGGGAATATAACAGAATATCATTAATAAAGACAATGACGAACGAGTCAAGATACGGCCAGAACACACTATGCATCAAATGCATAAAGGCTGCTGGGGCATTGGTCAGCCCAAATGACATAACAAGGAACTCGTAATAACCGTACCGAGTCCTGAAGCAGTCTTCAGGATATCTGGCTCCCGAATCTTCAACTAATGGTAACCTAAGCGCAAGTCAATCTTAGAAAACACCTGTGCGCCCCGAAGCTGGTCAAACAGATCATCAATACGAGGCAAAGAATAACGGTTCTTCACTGTAGCCTTGTTCAACTGGCGATAATCAATACACATACGCATAGAACCATCCTTTTTCTTCACAAACAAGACAGGAGCACCCCAAGGTGATACACTGGGCCGAATAAAATCCTTATCAAGCAATTCCTGTAACTGATCCTTCAACTCAGGAGGAGCCATACGATACGGAGGAATAGAATGGGCTGAGTGCCTGACAACAGATTAATGCCAAAATCAATATCTCTATCAGGCGGCATGCCCGAAAGGTCAGCTGGAAACACATCGGGAAAATCCCGTACTACTAGGATTGAATCAACTGAAGGGGTATCAATACTGACATCTCTCACATAAGCTAAATATGTGTCACACCTCTTCTCAACCATACGCTGAGCTTTAAGAAAAGAAATAACTCTATTAGGAGTGTGATCTAAAGTACCCCTCCACTTAACACGTGGTACACCTGGCATAGCCAGCGTCACGGTTTTGGCGTGACAATCAAGAATAGCATAATGGGGCGACACCAGTCCATGTCCAAGATAATATCAAAGCCTACCATGCTGAGCAATAATAAATCGGCTCTGGACTCAAAACCACTAAGTGCAACCAAACACGACCGATAAATGCGGTCCACAACAAGAGAATCTCCCACGGGAGTAGAAACATAAACAGGGGAACTCAAAGAATCTTGAGGTACACCCAAATGTGGAGCAAAATGGGAAGACACATAAGAGTAAGTGGAGGCTGGATTGAATAGAATCGATGCATCTCTGTGACAAACCAGTATAATACATGTGATGACAAAATCAGAGGCAACAGCCTCGATACGAGTAGGAAGGGCATAGTATCTGGCCTGGCCTCCCCATCGAGGGTGACCTCTACCTCTCTGACCTCCACCTCTAGCTGGCTGAGCAGGTGGGGTAGCAACTGGAGTTGTAACCATAGCCTGAGAACTCTGCATGGGCATGCTGTGGCTGAGAAGTCTGTGGAGGTGCACCCTTCCCAAGTCTGGGGCAATCCCTCACCATATGGCGTGTGTCACCACACTCAAAAAAAGCTCTAGGAGGGCATGGCGGTTGTGACTGGCTCGGGCCAGGTCCTCTAGACTAACCTCTGAAAGCACCCCGCGCAGGAGGCGCGCTAGATATCGGTGGTGTATAATAAGGCTCCTGAGATCTAGGAGGAGCTGGAGCATTACTGGCTGTTGGAAGAGCTAAATGAACAGGGCGACTCATATAACCCCTACCATGACGACATGCAGCTGGGGCACGGTCACCAGAATAATGGCCTGACTCTCGAGACCTCTTGGCCTCCCTCTCCTCTCTCTCCCTACCATGCATACCCTCAATCCTCCTATCAATGCTCACCACCTGCTGATAAGAAATATCCATCTCCAACTCGCAAGCCATGCTAGACCTGATGCTGGGAATAAGTCCCTCAATAAACCGGCGAACCCTCTCGCGAATAGTAGAAACCAAGGCTGGTGCATTCCTAGCCAAACTGGTGTACCGGACAGCATACTCTGAAACTGTCATAGCACCCTGGCGCAAATGCTCAAATTCTGTGTGCTATGTATTCTTAGGCTCTAAGGAACATACTCTGTCAGGAACAAATCTGAAAACTGACTCCAAGTCAGTGAAGCAGCCTCATCTGGACTGTCTAACTCATAGGTGCGCCATCACTCATAGGCGGCTCCTCGAAGCTGGAAGGTAGTGAAGGAAACCCCGCTCGATCCTGATATACCCATGGTACGGAGAATGCTGTAACTCTCATTTATAAATCCCAGAGCATTCTCCGATGCTAGACCACTGAATGCAGGAGTCTTGTACCTTTTGAATCTCTCAAGCCTCAGCTGCTCCTCCTCGGAAGCCGCTGCCCTGTCCTCGGGCTAAACTGGCACTGCAGGAGGTACATGAATAATCTCAGGGGCCTACTCAACATGCACTCACTACTCAGGAGTGTGGGCGGTGGGAGTCTGTGCTCCTCCCCCGGCCTGAGATGTAGCTGCAGCAAGCGGAAACAACCCTGCCTGAGCAAGAGTGGTGTACATGCTCATAAATTGTGCCAGAGTCTCCTGAAGTGCTGGAGTAGTAGTAGCAGTAGGTGTGTCAGGTGCCTGGACTCCGGCTGGAATAGTTGGTGGTACCTCGGCGACAGCTCGCACAGGTGCTCTGGCTGCACCACGTGCGCGTCTTCGGCCTCTACTCCGGCCCCGGCCTCTGATGGCTGCAGTAAGGGGCGCAGGTGCCTGATCATCTCGGGTAGCACGTGTACTCACCATCTATGAGAGAATAGAAGACATAAGTTTAGAATTGTGATGTCAAAATATCGCACGACAAGGAAATCAAATGAAGTGGAAATTTTCCTAACAGTTACATAGCCTCTCGAAAATAAGTACAAATGTCTCCGTACCGATCAACGAGACTCTAATAAACTGGCTTGTGATCCATGACTCTTATGAACCTAGAGCTCTGATACCAACTTGTCACGACCCAAGTTCACCCTCCATGAAATGTCGTGACGGCACTTAGTCTCTACGACTAGGTAAGCCTAACAAATCCAGAAAATAAACTAAACTTGCGGAAGAAATAATCAAAAGCCGAGAATAACTGGAAGTAACAATATTTTAAATGTCGCTCGACATACACAACACAACTTCTCAAAAACTGATACACTATCCCAAAACCTGGAAACTCACATATCCACAAGCCTTTGGATATCTAACAATGTCTAACTCAAGAATATCTAACAAAGTAAGAAATACAGAAGGGAAAATGTTTAAAAGCTAGAATAGAAAGGGACTCCTCGGTCTGCAGACACGACAGATGTACCTCGACGTCTCTAGAGTAGTCACCTCACCTCAGGGTGGTAGGACTGAGTCGACGTACCTGGATCTGCACATGAAAAAAACATGCGCAGAAAGGGCATGAGTACACTACAGCGGTACTCAGTAAGTGCCAAGCCTAACCTCGACCGGGTAGTGACAAGGAAGGTCAGGGCCCTACTGAGATTAACCAGAAATATAGAGTTCAACAGTATAGAACAGAACAATATAAATAAGTACAATAGTGAAAATAACACAGGATATACATGACAGAAACAACTATAAAAAAGTAAGACAAACACAGAAGGGAATACAGCTCAGCACCAATAATAACAAATTGGGGATCTCCCAAGATACCGTCCCGTAGTCCCAAATACACATATCCGATAACTCTCCCGAGATATTGTCCCGTAGTCAAACTCATAGTGTGCGGGGATCTACCGGAATCCCGTTCTGTAGTCCCAAATGTAAATACTCAGTACTGGGGAATCTACCGGGTGCAGTCCCGTAGTTCAATATCACAGATAAGGGGGATCTACTGGAATCCCACATCCGTAGTCCCAAATAAACAGGCTAGGGGGATATACCAGAATCTCACATCCGTAATCCCAAATGTAAATACACAACAACAACATGTAAATATATTCAGCAAATGTCAGTTTCATATTAAGGCAAACATGTAATTCTAGACTAGCATGCTACACAGAATTCAAGTAAGGCAGTTTGAGCAAGTAAAGCAATTAAGTCACTTAGACATGCTTTCCTAAGCTAATAACAGGCTTAATAGGGCAAGTAATAAAAACAGGAAAGGGAACATACTAGTAATTACTTAAAGAAAACAGGATTTCCAACACGCACAAGGCATTTCAATTACCAAATATACCAAATCCTAAGGGGAAGGTCCCACACACAAGGTTACACTCGGAATCGGGTAAACTTTACATTTCCAGAATCCTCACACTCTCACAAGTCTAACCATACCAAAATTATCCCAATCCAATGTCAAATCCCCAATCAAAACTCAAATTCTTGGTCTAAGAACTTTCCCCCAATTTTCATACAAATTCCGAAATTATATGATGAATTCATGTTTAGATTAATGGGTTACGAGCAAAAAGGAGTTAAGAATCGTTACCCAATCAATATCTCTCAAAATCCCTCAAAACCTCGCTCAAATCCGAGCTCCCAAGCTTAAGTTTTGATAAAAATGGTAAAACCCTCGATTTTGAAATTTTATATTCTGCCCAGATAATCCTTAATCGTGATCGCAGAACTCCCTACGTGATCGCATAAGACAACTCCCTCAAAGCAACCGATCGCAACCAGCTCTATGCGATCGCATAGAGCAAATTCCATCACCCACTGTCGCATTAAATCCTTCTACGCGAATGCAATGGTCCTCATGCGAACGCAATGACCAACAAACTCACCATATGTGATCGCACTCCTTACTCTACGAGCACAACTCACAACAAAGTGCCTGGTCTCAGCTTACTCTACGCGATCGCAGGTGATCGCACGCGATCGCAACGAACAAATCACTGTTGCAGAAATACCAGCAAACCTGCAATCTCCCAAAGGCCAAAAGTGCCCGTTTGAGCATCCGAAACTCACCCGAGCCCCCCGGGACCTCAACCAAACCTACCAACATATCCCATAACTTCATTCAAACTTGTTCCAACCTTCGGAACACTCAAAACAATATCAAAGCACCTATTTTTGATCGGATGCAAGACTAAGAATCCCAAAAACTCTAAAAATATGCTTTCGATCAAAACGTCTATCAAACCTCGTCCGAATGACCTGAAATTTTGCACACACGTCACATTAAACACTATGGAGCTACTCCAACTTCTAGAATTCCATTCCGTCCCTCGGATCAAAATCTCACTATCGAACCGGAAACTTCAAAAATTCAACTTTCGTCATTTCAAGCCTAAATTAACTATGGACCTCCAAAACACAATCCGAACACGCCCTTAAGCCTGAAATCACCCAGCGGAGCTAACGGAACCATCGAATTTCCATTCCGATGCCGTCTTTACACTAATCCGACTACGGTCAACTTTCCAACACTTAAGCTCTCATTTAGGGACTAAGTGTCCCAAAACTCTCCGAAACTCAAAACCGAACATCCCGGCAAATCAAAATAGCAGAAATAAACTTGGGGAAAGCAGTTAATAGGGGATTGAGGCGTTAATTCATAAGACGACCGGCCGGGTCGTCACATTTTCTTTCCTCTCTTTTTCTTTCTGATCACCCTTTTCTTTTCTCTCATTTCTCACATCCCATAACTTCATCTTTTCTTTTTCTTTTTCCTTTTTTTTAATTTCACAAATAATTTGATCGAACCCTATGTAGGTTTCATACGTATCACGACGTCGCATGAATCAGATCTTTACATAGTTCGGGAAGATCAGGAATAAAGTAAATAAAATAATTTATTTTTTTAGATTTTGATTTTTTTTTTTATTTTTTTAAAATTCCGAAAGAAAGACTTATAAAGAAGAAAGAAAATATTTTTGGATTTCAATTTTTGTTTTGAAATATTTTTTGATGTCGATTTTTTGTTTGGTCTTTTTTTGGAATTTTGAACGAAAAACTTCTAAACCGCGTAGTTCGGCCATTTTGACATAACAGAGGAAACATGACTTTTTTGAAAATATTGGCTTATTTTCTCTCTTTTTTTGCAATATTTTGGCAGAGTTTCGAAATTTTTCAAATACCTATCTCTCACTCTTGTTTTTTATTTCTTTTTTATTTTCTTTCCCTATTCTAGAAGCTAATCAACATGCAAGCCGAAACAAATAGATGTACAAGTAGCACGCAAGATGCATCAAGATGATCTTTTAATTTAAGCAAACATATCCTAGACAGACCTAACCCCTGTGTTGAGTCCCCCAAGTCAAATGCATGTGATGAAAACGAACGTACCTACTAGGGATCGGGCATGAGGCTATGTAATTATAGGTTTGAATAATGGGGTGTGTTGTTCTAGACCTGGGTTACCCAAGTGAATAACTCGAGAGAAGGGGGCAACGTACCGTGAACCAAAAGGCCATCCGGCTTTGTAACTGATCCGATCCTCATTCTAAATTAGGGTATGACACTAATAGAAAAGAAGTCACACCAGTGTGCACTTCCTAGAAGACTTAGAAGACTCAGAGAGAAGAAGGGTTTCATAACAGTTTATATACAGTTCACACAATATCAAAGCGGTAAAAAGCAACATTTAGCACATTAGGCTCAAACACGTTAAAATCAGATAATAAACAAAAGTCAACAATAACAGTTATTCTAAGCTCGAATTCTGAACCCTGAAACAGAAGTTTTGGGTTCTACTTCCCAGCAGAGTCGCTAGAGCTGTCACACCTCCTTTTTTCCGATGGGATAGGGAGTTTTTTTCAATTTAAGTGACATTAATCGAAATGGAATTATTTAATTAATCAGAGTCGCCACTTGGAATAATTTGTGGTATCCCAAGTCATCGGTTTATTTTAAATCCCAAATCGAGGAAATTTGACTCTTATTTATGGTCCGCGAACACAAAAGACCGAGTAAGGAATTCTCCTAACCCGAGAGAAGGTGTTAGGCATTCTACGGTTCCGTAGTTTTAGCACAGACGCTCAACTATTAATAATTGGCCTAACTATCTGATCTAATACATATTTAAAATTTATTATCCATTTTTAACTTTCTAACCGCTTTTAATTAATTTAATTGTCTTTTAGTATTTATGGAATTTATTTGAACAAGTCGTGATATCACGCACTCGTTTATTTTTGTACATATTGTGAATCGCGTCATGTGAAATGCACTCGCGATTTACAACATATTTATTTTATTATTATTTGAAGTCGTGGCCGAGTCATGTGAAACACACACTCGAATTTGGAATTTAATAACCATGCCTTCCAGTGGCATCGGTTTATCAAATGGAATCGAGTCATCGGTTTATCAAATGGAAGGCATGGTTATTAAATTTCATCCTAAATCAGTAGTTTAGGATGAGCAATTTGTTGTAGAAGGATAATTAACAAAATAGAAGGTCTTAGTTAATCCCTACACCGGTTGCCTTGAATGGAAGATATTATTAACATTAATGCAAGAAATGCAATAAATGCCCACTGGAAGGCATGGTTATTAAATTTCAACAACAAAGTAATTGCTTAAACTGATTTTAAGACCAATAAACACATGTTTTTGGAAAATCAACATGATCATTCAACCAACCTATTTCTTGTGCAATCCTAGGGGACGAACAAAATACTCAAAGGAGCTGGTTATGAATGTAACAAAAGTACAATTCTTAAAACGCGAAGATCAAAGTGTATTTTAACATGAAACATGAAGGCAAATTGGTGCAAGCGTCAAGCAGATACTAGAAAAGACAAACAGATCAAGGTATTAATAAGCTAGAGACGAGTCGATCTATCCCGCAAACTAAAGTATAATCTGAACGCTTCATTTTCCAACTATTCACGCTCAAACATTTCGAACACCAAGCAAATTATCAAATGACAAGAGCAGAATTTCCAGTCTAGAAATAAATTTCCCATGACTTTTTCATACTTTAATCACACCAAATAAAATAAATGAGAATCAAGAAATGGACCTGAATAAGAGTTCTTAATTATTTCTGCTCGAAATCACCTCAAGTGAGTGCAACAGCGAAAAGTCGAAAGAAATCAGTAATAAAGCAACAAAACAAAGCTGAGACCACGAACTAGTAGCGAAACTCGATTTGGCAACAGAAATCTCCAATCGGCAAACAAACTCAGAACCAAACCTTAATCGAAGTCGATCTAGAACTTTTCTCCTCTCCCTCTGTCCCGATTTTTTGTCTCTCTCGTGAGTGTGTGTGTGTCTAGCCGATTCTTTTTGAATGAGGGGAGGTTGCGGCTGATTTCTCTAAGATTGAGAGAGATCTGGAAGCTGAAGGTTTTTCAATAAGGTGGGGTGTTGTTGTCTCGTTTGGAGCTGGATTAATAGTGTTTGAAGGCTGGTTGACAGTGGGGAAATGGTAGGCGACGGCTGGAGGTACTGCTCAGTTAGAAAATGGGGTGAGAGATCGCTGGGTGTTTTCTTAGTGGGTTGAAGGAAAATCGGGGGGGGGGGGTGCAGCTGGAATCAGTCTTAGGTCTAGGGTTCCCCTCCTTTGTGAAAATGTTATAAAGGGATTTATATTTGGCGTGAAAAAATAAATATCAGCCCTTTGATTGAAAGAATTTGAGTGGCTGAGATGTATTCTTCATTTTAAGTGGGAGATGGGCTGATGGGTTGGGGCGTCTGGACTAGAATTTGGGCATTCTCTTAGAACCTCTCAAACAAGAGATAGACAAGAAAAATTGTCCAATTCTTTCTTCTTCTTTTTTTCAAAATAATAAAAATGCTAATTGATTTTAACTAAAATAAATCTATATTAAAATAAAATTATATTACATTTATATATTTTTTGTATTTTTCAAAGATTATATTAAGGTAAAAATAGGAAAGATATAAAATCATAATAAACTTAAAACGATTTTACTACAAAATACTAATGACCTTAATAAAAATAAAAATATTTTGTATTTTTGTTTTAAATTGTAATTTGAAGTAAAAATAAACTAAAATTCCATACAAATTAAAGTTAAGTTAAATAACTATTTTAAATACTAAAAATAGCTTAAAACGTGACAGGTCAAAAATTACGTGCTTACAACTATCATCGTAGTTCTTTTTAGTTGCTTCATTTATGTTATTTCTTTGTTTAATTTCCGGTATTAGTTCATACTATTATCTTGGTTCTTATCAGTTATTCATCCGTTTTCCATTATTTATCCTTATTACATTTTCATACGGTTTATTTATATTCTAGTAGGTGTCTTGACCTGGCCTCGTCACTACTCTACCGAGATTAGATTTGATACTTACTAGGTACCATTATGGTATACTCATACTACACTTCTGCATATTTTGTGCAGATCCAGGTACGTCTGCTCGTACCGGTCGCTTGAGATCATTTGTAGCTGCCTTATGACGCCTTCAAGGTATGCTTGCTCGGCGTCCGCAGACCTCGGAGTCTCCTTCCCTTATTCTCATTTACTGTTGTATTTTCTTTTGGACAGTGATGTAGTAGTTACTCTAGTTGTACTTTGTAGAGCTTATGACTCAGTTCCATCTGATTTTGGGGGAATATATTGATGAGATTCTGTTTTCGAAAGGTTATATCAGTTATTCAGCTTTGTCTTAGTATTTTGATAATTATTGCTGCCAAATTATTATTATTTGTTAGGTTTACCTAGTCGTAAAGACTAGGTACCATCACGACATCCTATGGAGAAAACTTAGGGTCGTGACATTATTCTTTACCTTTCACCGGGAGAACTATACCAACGCCGACAGAAGAACAACGTCAACTAGGTGATCAACCTAGAGGCAAGTATCATATACCCTACTTGCTCAGGTCGTCTCATCACAGTACCGCATGAATCGACGCAGTCATGCTAATATAGCACATTTTGCCTACTCGGGGGACTTATACTACAAACCTCGACTTACCATTGGAATGTGTCCCTAAACCGACACGTGTAGTTTCATAGCAACGAACTCAATATTCGAACCAATCTCGGTGGTCTCTACTAGCAACTCCCAAAACATTTAATATTCTAAATAGATTCATGGCATAATAGCCTCGAAGGATCATAAAAGTAATAGATAATCCAAAACATTTGAATAAAAATCATATAAACAATCTTTTACATGTTAAAACCTTTAGCAATCTAACATCAATCGTTAAAAAAAGATACCATAAGTACTATTCATGTATCAAGTTTTAAAAGAAATACTTTTCATGAAAACTTATCTTTAGCACTCAAATATCGATACTCTTATTGATACATAAATTTTGATAAGACTTAAAACAATTTCCTTAATTGTCATTTTGCCGACAAGATTTAGCATAAAATTTTATAGAACAACATGACACTACATATGCAACATAATATTTTTGTATACGGAGACATTCACACTCATTTGTCCCCACAAGTACGAAAACACATTTGCAAATAACTTAACCATTAATTCAAAATATGCTTTTAGAGAAAATCTCTCGAGAAGAGTAAGTTTTATTCAACACCTTGCCTTCGCTTTAATACCATTCACAAGCTTTTAATTCTCTTACATTGCTCCAATATGGATTAAAATAATCAAATATCACCAACAAGTCGATATCTACAATTATATATCCTAATAACATCAAAATATAACCCAACGTATTGGTTAATATCCATTTTACGGCTCGTAAGTCGGCTACAAGCCTCCAACAACTCAAATCGTCTAATAGGTTCAATAACTAGACTATTCAACTTCATAATTTAATACGCACTCAAAGTCATTAATGATACTACAACAATTATCCAATGCCATCAACTTACTATTCAACGTTTTCCTTAATCAACACTCTCAAAATATACAATTCGGATGATTACTTAGTTGACCACGTCCAACTTTTACTAACAAACAATTTTGTAGGTTCACTGTATTCATAAATTTTATTTCCAAGAATATTATTCATCTACTCTCTCATTTTCTCAAAAATATTATTCATGTCATGAACTAAAGTTTTATAATCTAATTTTTCATCAATTAAAACTTGTAACAAATGCTACAAATACTTCTAACTACTCATAATAAATGAGTTTGAAGCATTAGAATTACCTTTTGTAGATCAATCTAGAAAAATCATAATTTTAAAATAATTTTTGTGTTCTTAAACATTTGCTGATGAAATCTAGTATTTGTATGTAAGAATGATGTTAGAATTCATGTATATTGAGTAAGAATCAATCCAAAATATCATTAACAACTTACCTTAGTTGGTTGGACTTGATTGAGCTTAAAATCGCCTCTTGACCTCAAGAACCCTAACCCCAAAATCTCAAAATAATCTTTCTCCCCGACCTCATACTTATAGGCCCAGATTTCTAGGTTTCGGATGTTGCCCCGGATGCTTCGCGTCCCCAGCTCACTCTTCCTCCAAGCTCGTACGCGGACCCGGACGCTAGGTAGCACTTCACTGCAAGCCTGTCTAAAGTTTGATCTTACGAATGCTCATTTGAAACTCTAATTTATCATGTAATTTCCAACTCAACTTGTCCCAAGGACTCTCCCTAGGCCCTATATCACTTCAAATATATCTCGTACACTTGTTATCATATTCATGAGATATTTTTTTATATTATTAGTTAATACTAGCATATAAATTAATATAATTAGCATACGTCGAACCTCTTAATGACCATATAACATTTCGAAACTTTTCTGGGGCGCTACATCTAACTAAATAGCTACGTAAGCTTTCACCTTTATTTTTTGCCTTGTAATCCTCTCCTGTTTCCTATTCTCTCCTCTAATAATATTATAATAATGATTTTTTTAAAAAAAATATGGTCGTGTAATGGAATGGATGGAATATTTGTTTCCTTTTAAGTCTGAATTCTGAAGGATGGTTTTATCCACTTTTGTATTTCCTAGGGATTTAATTTTTCTATTTGGGGACCGTTTATTTACCCCTTTGTTCCATTTTCACAATTCAAAATTTGTGGAGAACGCCAATTACATTATTATATAAAGAAGAAGAAGCCAAGAAGGTTCCCACATAAGTTTGTTATGTTTTTCTTTTTCGTCGTAAGTTTGTTATGTTATGCTTAACAATTTATTCATTTCTAAAACTGTCTTTGGAAGGGGAAAAAGGGAAAAGGGGTTACTGATCCACTAGACCACTATTTACATACGAATAACAACATCAACCAATGTGTGAGAATAAGTGGCCAACAATTGGACCCTTGATAAATGAGAATATTACTCATTTGTCAGGTAAGACAAATATTAAGTAGCCATCAAAAGATATATATATATATATATTGGAATCTCTATCGTGACTCCACCTGTCTCATTTTTTAAGTAGGATTCTTATTCAACTTGGCAGAAATAGTTAAATCGTTACTAATTGACCTATGTGTTCACATAAAAAATTCTAATATGTGGTCGAAATTTCAAAGTCCGACGCAAGCATCAAGATAAATTACCAATGGCAATAAGTTGAGTCTTGAAATTTGCCAACTTGTATTAGCTTCAACTGAGGAAAAAAAAAATGGAAGAGCAAGTGAAACTGCTCGGAGCTTTTCCAAGTCCCTATAGTTATAGGGTAATTTGGGCTCTGAAACACAAGGGTATCAATTATGAATACATCGAGGAAGATCTTACAAACAAGAGCCATGATCTTTTGACATACAATCCTGTCTATAAAATGATCCCTGTTCTTGTACATGCTGGAAAACCAATAGCAGAGTCAATAGTCATCCTTGAATACATCGAAGAGACATGGCCTCAGAATCCTTTGCTACCAAAGGATCCTCATGAAAGGGCTCAGGCTAGATTCTGGATCAAGTTTGGAGAAGATAAGGTAAGTTAATCTTTAATTTTGTCATGTTAGTATGTTTACTTTGGTAGTGCATGCTAGTTATTGTCAAGTGTTAAACTGAGTAAATTACCTCATCTAAAATTTTAAGCGCTAACGATGGATACTATACTTTATTTATGATAAATTAATGAGTTAGATTACAAACATTTTAGCTCATGAGTCTATTTGGATTGACCGCAAGTTAACCCATTATTTTTTATGGCCCTTTCTGGCCCATGAAGTAACCCAAATACAACTCATAAAGTAGCCCAAATACAACCCATAAAGCTCATCTAAAACATATGGATCTCAACCCAACTTATCTAGAAATTTACTTATTTGCCCCAATTTTACTTTTTTTTTTTTTGTATTTTCAATTTTTTGTTTTTCGTTTTTATGCACCACCCACCCCCAACACTCCCCCCGCAAACCCTCTCAAAAAAATATTCCTTTTTTTGTATTTTTAATTTTCTATTTTTTTTTTTGCGCCCATCCACCCCAACTCGCAAAATATTTTTCACTTATATATTTTTAATTCTAATTTGATGTTTAAGAAAATATATTTTGATTCTCAAAATTCTAATAGTATTTATTTATATTCTATCCTATATATAAAAGGTAAAATTTTTTATTTATGCAAGATGAGCATGGTGCTAAAATATAGGTCAAGTTGGGCGAGTTGGATTATGATCCATTGTTTAGCCCATCTTAGCCCAAATACATTTTGGGTTGGGTGGGGCAATAACCATTTATTGAGGGGCATTTGCATCTATACCCGCTTTTTGTGTCACGTTTTAACTTGTGCCCGATTTGCAAAAAAAAATTGCAAGCATACCCGCTTTTTCGCATAACTTCAGCATACGGGGCTGAAGTAACAAAGACAATCACGCAAAACTTCAACATTCTAGTAGCCGGGCCTGAAGTTCAGCTCTAGAGCTGAAGTTTTGTTTTGTAACTGTCGAACTTTAGCTCTAGAGCTGAAGTTTTTGTTTGTAACTGGCAAACTTCAGCTCTAGAGCTAAAGTTTTTGTTTGTAAGAGCTAAAGTTTTTATTTTGTAACTGTCAAACTTCAGCTCTAGAGCTGAAGTTTTTGTTTGTAACTGGCTTTTTGTTTGTAAGCTCAGCTCTAGAGCTGAAGTCTTTGTTTGTCATTGGCTTTTTGTTTGTAAGTTTCAGCTCTAGAGCTAAAGTTTTTGTTTTGTAACTGTCAAGTTTCAGCTCTAGAGCTGAAGTTTTTGTTTTGTAACTGTCAAACTTCAGCTCTAGAGGTGAAGTTTTTGTTTGTAACTAGCTTTTTGTTTATAAGATTCAGCTCTAGAGGTGAAATTTTTGTTTGTAACTAGCTTTTTGTTTGTAAGCTTCAGCTCTAGAGCTGAAGTTTTTGTTTTGTAACTGTCGAACTTCAACTCTAGAGCTGAAGTTTTGGTTTGTACAAATATTTTACTTGGCTCTCCTCTTCTGGAGTCGGAATTTTTTTAATCACTTGACTGCTTTTCCTGTACTTAGCAAAGATAGCTATAATCACTGGGGATTTCATATGGATAACTCTTTGTACTTTTTGTAGCCAAGATGAGAATAGTTAATCTGTTATTTTTTTGGTAATTAAATGATTTTATTTATCAAGAGCAATATGTACAAAATTCAATCTGGAACGGGGCATTCCTAGTTCCATTCCCTTTTCTACATTTCTTCTATCCTCCTTTACAGTAAGTATCTATTTCTACTATTTTCTTCCTGTTTTACTATTCATCGATCCTCTGATTGCTACCTCTATTACAATTTGTCTCACTATCATTTCTACTATTTTCTTCTGGTTTTGGAATATTCTGTTGTTCCTTTCATTCCATATGTGGTACACTGCACATGCCAGGGTCAATCTATAGACCTGAGCTGCTGTATTGTTTCCAGTTGCATTGCTTTCAGCCCATTGTATCTCCCTTTGCCATTCTATCGGAGCTCTAGTTATTCCTTGTTAGTGTAGTATCTTGCTCCAAATTTCTCTAGTAATTCGACAGTTAAATAATAAATGTTCAATAGTCTCTTCTGCTTCAGTACATATAGGACAGCTTACTTCATTTGTAATCCCCCATGTGTGTAGTCTGCTTCCTGTGAGTAGCTTGTTTTTTATAGCTAAACTCAACACAAAAATCCACTTTGGAGCTCCTAGATTGTTGCATGTTAGCCGCCTCCTTGATACCTTTTGATATTGCCCACGTATGCTATTATAACACTTCTTGATAGAGAAGTAGTTCCATTCTATTACTTCTTCCATGTTGTTTCCTACTTCTTCTATGTAGCTCTTTGCTTTGATTATTTTCTGTACCATCTACGAGGCATTCTTTGGTTTGCACTCCCAAACTTCCTTTTTCTTCCCATAATATAGATGGACCCATTAGACCCATAACTTGTCCTTATTTTTGCATAGGTTCCATAATAATTTGCAAATGGCAGCTCTGTTCCATATTTGAATATCCATAATATTGAAACCACCTGCTAACTTTGGTGAACACACTTTTTCCCATGATAGCAATGCTCTTTTTGAAGTCTCTGTTCCTCCAGTCTATAAGAATGTTCTACAAATTATTTCTATCTTCTTCATTATCTTCTTAGGGATAACAAAGATCTGTGACCAATAGATTTGAATGGAAAATAGAACTGATTTGATCAGTTGTAATCTGCCTACATAAGATAAGAACTTTGAAGTCCATGAAGTGATCCTGCCTAGCATCTTCTCCAGTAGTGGTTGGCATTGTAGCAAGGATATCCTCTTAGTGCTGAATGATACTCCAAGATATTTGAATGGTAGTTCTCCCCTACTAAATCCAGTTACCTGCATTATATGTTCCTGTATAATCTGTGGAACCCCTCCAAAATAAATAGAGCTTTTTGTTGTATTTGCTTTTAATCCAGATGCCTTTAAAAATTCCATAAAACAATTGAACACCATTTGAATGGAGATAGTATCACCTCTGCTGAATAGCAGCAGGTCATCTACAAACCTCAGTTGAATGATATTTAATTTGTCACACCTAGGATGGAAATTGAAATTCGGCTTATACCTCAGTGTTTTAAAGCTTCTTGTAAGATACTCCATACCCAGTACAAATAAAAAAGGTGATAATGGATCCCCCTGCCTTAGTCCTCTTCTAGCTTGAAATGGTTCCATTGGTTTTCCATTGATGAGGATGGAATATGAAACAGTTCTTATGCATACCATGATCCATTTTACAAACTTCTCTGGCATTCCTAGTTGGTTCAGCCCTTGTTCTAAGAATGCCATTCTATAGAATCATATGCCTTTTGCAGGTCCAATTTTATCATACATCTAGGAGAGATGCCCTTCTTTCCATATCCTTTTACCAGCTCATGACTTAGGATTATGTTATCTGTTATACCTCTTCCAGGAATAAAACCAGACTGACTCTTGTCAACTAGGTGGTCCATCACTCCTTGCAATCTGTTGGTCAATATTTTTGATATGATCTTGTACAATACTGTGCAACATGAAATAGGTCTGAAATCTTTGACAGTTGAAGGGTGTTGAATCTTAGGGATCAAGGTAACAGTTGTTACATTAATAGGTTTGTACATTTTAGCTTTGTTGAAGAATTGGAGCACTGCCTCAGATACTTCTTGCCCTGTAATCCCCCATGTCTTCTTAAAGAACTTTGAGTTGAAACCATCACATCCTGGGGCCTTTAGTTCATTTATTCCCTTCAAAGCAAGTTGTATCTCTTCCATAGTAACATCTTCAATTAGTTTTAACTGTTGCTTTCTGTCTAGTACATTGCCCTCCTTCATGATGTTTGGTTGAATGGCTGGTATGCTATCAGCTGCTGCTCCCAATAACCCTTTGTAGAATTCCACTATTTTAATTTTTATTGCTTCTCTAGACTGAATAATTTCACCAGCTGTATTTTTGAGACTTCTAATCTTATTTTGATTTACTCTATTCTTCATGCTAGCAAAAAAGAAAGCTGTATTGTGGTCCCCTAGCTTCAACAATTGATTCCTAGATTTCTGCTTATATATACTTTCCTCTATAGTTATCCATTTTTTCAATTGCTTCTTTAGCTCTTTCTCTTCTTCAGACCTCTGTGTTGCTGTACTTGTCGTTCCCATCTGCCCTTGTAACTCCTGTAACCTTTGTTTTGCATTTCTAACCTTCAAATCTACTGCTTTGAATTCTTTTGTGTTCAGCCTCTTTAGTGCATATCTAACTTCCTTCAGCTTTCTCTAGACTTCTGCCATTCTGCCTGTTTTTAGTGTTTTATTCCATGCTTCCCCTACTATATCTAAAAAATCCTTGTGCTCAGCTAGAGAATTGAAGAATCTAAAAGGTTTTGAGGCCTTTTGTTCCTCTCCAATCTTGACACATAATGGGGAATGATCTGAGAATAAAGGATCCATGATCACTGCATCTACTTGTGGCATGGTGCTTATCCATTCAGCATTTATAATTGCCCTGTCAATTATGTTAAACACATGGGTATTAGTCCATGTGTATTCCTTGCCTACAGTTCTCATTTCACATATTCCTGTATCAATTAAGAAGTTATTGAAATCTCTTATTTCATTCTCATGGACTGTGCTGCCATTAATTCTGTCCTCTACTGCCCTTATTGCATTGTAGTCTCTCATACATAACCATGGTTTCCTCTGATAATGGTTCCAGCTTGTTAAATCTCTCCATAGACTTTTCCTTGCCTCCATTGTATGCAACCCATAAATTACTGTGAAATCAAATTCTAGCCTTGTGTCTAGTACCACTACCTCCCCATGTATGTACTGTGGTTTAGCTTCCTTCATAATGAATCTTATTTTTGCTGGATCCCATATCACTCATACTCTACCCTTCCCTCCTCCATCATAGTTTGTACACCACTCCCATCTAAATGCTATTTTTTGTATGATTTTTTTAAAACTTTTCTTGTACTCTATGCTCTATAATAGCTATAATACTAATATTATGATTTTTAATAAACTTCTGCATCTTCTTTTGCTTATATAGCTTATTCATACCCCTAACATTCCAAGTAACTAATTGCATTGCACTATATTATTTGTTATCCCAACCTGCACACCTCCCCCATAACTACATTGCCCTCTTGTTTCCATGTTTATATCATTAGAGCTTGCTTCTGTCAGAATATCAAATCCATTAACCACTAGTATTTCTCTTGCTGGTGCTGCTTGGGAATTCTTTGTGGCCGATTTACCTTTTGTTGCTTGCCATCCTTTGTTTTCTTCCATTGTTGCTTTCATTGCATTATGCAGTTTTGGCACTTGTTCTATATGTCCTGCTGCTTCTTCTGCCCTATGATTCATGCTTCCTTGCTTCTCTTGCTCTTTTGGTTTCCATTCCTGCTTCATCTTCTGCTGCTTGTTCAACAGAGCATGTGCTTGTTTAGTTTGGCAGTTATGTCCCAATTGTAAGCAAGTACTACAATATATTGGTTTCCAATCATAGACAACTGGCTGATCAAATTGTCTACCATTCGGATCCTTGACTATTATCTTTGTTGGTAATAGTTTGGTAATGTCCATTTCCACAAGGATTCTAGCATAGGATATCCTTTCCACTCTTGTTGTACATTCATCTGCATATATCGGAATTCCCAACCCACTCCCTATACGGCTCAGTGAATCCATTCCCCAGCAGTTCAGTGGCAGATTTGGTAATTTAACCCATAAAGGCAGAGTTTTCAGCACTTCTTTATTGAAATCGAAATCTGTTGTCCATGCCTTAGTGATTACTGGTCTGTTTTGGATTGTACATGGGCCTGAGTATAGTACTTCATTCCTCTCCTCTTCATTTTTGAATCTCACAACAAAAAATCCATCGTTGTGGTAGTACACCTTCGGTTTTGCTACAAAATTCCATTGCGATGTAATAAACCTCTCAATTGCTCCAATACTTGGTGTATCTCCCACCACATACATGATAACTGTTGTTTTCCACTTCTCAGCTTCCTTTTCGATTTTCTCTTTTTGCAATTCGACTATTTTCTCACCATTTTGTATCACTGGTGCCACGAACGATAGTCTCATTCCTCTAGCAGCAAACATGTTACCAGCGACTAAATTTGCCCATGATTTACCTTCATTGACTTTCTCTGCATTTGCTTCTATCGCGATAGGTTGTTTTTCAATGTGGATTTCCTTTGCATGTGTTCCATCATCTTTTTTACTACTTGTGTTATTCGAGTTTTGTACCTTATCATGTTGAATTTCAGCTTTTTTTGCCGTAAATTGCTCATTCAAGTTCTTACTTGTACTCGCTATTTCAGTCCTTCCTGTCTTTGGTGTTATCGCCTTCAGATCTCGATTTTGTGCACCTTGATTTGGAGTTGATTTGTTCGATTCGTTGTTTCTGCTCGTTGTTGCTATGAATTCAGCTAGCTGGATCTTCGTGACAGTTTTCTTAGGTCTTCATCGCCCTTCCATGGTTGATGGCGTATTTTAGTTATTCACACTAAAGTGCGCCGATTATATCCAATTTATATGATTAATCATGTCGTTTTTTTTTAGTTAATCTATCATATCCTTAATTATGGTGGTTCTTTGTTTAGGCTAAAAGTTGCTACAAATTACTTGGCCTACTTGCCATAGTTGTGTTTGTGTAAGTATATCTTCCCTTCAAATATGTTACTCCATTCTACTTCATCACAGGTTGCCGTTTTTGAGCTCAATAGATGACTCGTTCCACTTCATGAAAAATCTGAACAAACAGTTAAGTTAAATCCATAACTATGCTTACGTAAAAGAATATTAATTGAGACAAAACGAAGAAGAAATAATCTGCACCAACAGTAGCAGAAGAAAGAAGAAGAAAACGAAGGAGGAGAAAGGGGGCTTAAGTTATTTAAAAAGTAGGTACAAGTTAAAAGTTTTTAAAAAAATGGGTATAGGTTAAATGGGGGCGATTTTTACTTTATTGACCTAACCCATCTTAACCCGTCCAAATGCAGTCCAATCCGCCCATTTGCCACCCCAATCTGCGACACACCATCACGGGCAGGCTTAATTCATTTTTCTTGAGCCAAAAACATGAATATTTTGTTCATTTGTCACAACAATTAGACTTGAATTCAAATCTTATATTGAACTATGTGAACTACCTTATTTAGAAAAATTAATTTGTTAGATATGGATCAAATGTATATAATTGTTATAGGCCTGTAACAACAAGTAACATGTTATTTCTTTTTAATATAGAGCCCAGAATTGTTCGCAATATTTCACAAGATAGGGGAGGAGCAAGCCAAGGCAACTGAAAAAGCCAAGGAAATGTTGAAAATTATAGAGAAGCAAAGTCTTGGAGAGAAGAAGTTTTTTGGTGGAGACACAATTGGATTAACTGACATAGTCTTTGGCTGGATTGCGTTATGGCTGGAAGTCATACAAGAAGCTGCTGAGGTAAAGGTCTTCGACTCACTTAGTTTTCCTCGTTTACATGTTTGGATACATAACTTTAAGCAAGTCCCTGTAATCAAAGAAAATACCCCACATCGGGATGCAATGCTAGCTTATTTCAAACGTCGTAGAGAAATGGTTGTAGCAGATACAGCAGCGACACAAGGTTGACGACATATTGTCCGGTTGTTGCTACAACGGGCCACGCAAATAAAGATGATCTATGCATTGTTATTCTAAAGCTAAGCATTATGTATATATGTTCCCTGTTTGATCAAATATAATCTTGAACATTTCCTTGTTCTCTTTTGAGTCAAAATTACAAGTATAACTCACTGCAGATTGAACTGTTATCCTAGCTTGTATTGTAGAAACGCACTCTTTGTATGGTTAATAAGATATATGTATCAAAACTTTCAATGAAACAGTAATTTGAAGCTCAGCTGAGCTTTAATGGAGAGAGGATCCAAGCCTCTACGCCATGAAAGGTCACAGTGAGAGAGATGGTGAAGGAAGAGATAGAAGAACTTTCCAGAATTTCTCAATTCAATTACGAAAGAATGAGTGGAACCTCCACTATGTACAATCGAGAAATTAAGCTAATGAACTAAGTCGGCTAACTTCCTAACTAACTAACTGATTGGTACAACTGGCAACTTCAACTAACTAATGACTCCACTAACTCCTAATTAACTGATCAAGTAACTAATATACATAATTAAACTTAACACCCCCCTCCACCCTCAAGTTGGAGGTGTGGTGAACACAACCAACTTGCCTAATGTAACACTATGTTTGATCCTAGTCAAGGCTTTAGTTAGGATATCTACGAGCTGATTGTCTGTTCTGATATGGTGGAGAGAAATTAAGTCTGCTTGTAGTTGATCAAGTACAAAGTGACAGTCTATCTCTATGTGCTTAGTCCTTTCGTGGAATACGGGGTTCTTTGCAATGTGCAATGCAGATTGGCTGTCACAGAAGACTGAGATAGGCAAGGAAAATGGTACAGTCGATTCTTCAAACAATCTGCTTAACCATACCAGTTCTCCCACTACTTTCCTCAAAGCTCTGTATTCTGCTTCTGCAGAGGATAGGGATATGGTCTCTTGTTTCTTAGACTTCCAACTAATAGGACGGTTGCTTAGTAGAACTAGATAACCTGTGATGGACCTCTTAGAGTCTGGGCAGGCTGCACAATCAGAGTCACAATAGTCCTTGACTGTGTGATCTCCATCCTTTGACATGAAAATTCTTAAGGTATGATCATTCTTCAGATATCTGAGCAAGTGAAATGCTGCTTTTAGATGAGGTTCTCTGGGCTCCTGCATGAACTGGCTTAAATGCTGAACACTATATGTTAGTTCTAATCTGGTGTTAGTTAAGAAGTTTAGTTTACCTACTAGCTTTCTATAATAAGTAGGATCCTCCAGTATTATCCCTTCTTTGGTTTTTAGCTTTATAGTAGGATTCAAAGGAGAAGAGCAGGCTTTGTGCTCCAGACAATTATACTCCTTCAGCAAATCTAACACAAACTTTCTTTGTGATATAATGACCCCATCATCTTTATACATAATCTCCAATCCTAGGAAGTAATGAAGTTGTCCCAGGTCCTTGATCTTGAACTATTCGTGCAAGAATGCTTTGAGTTGTGTAATTTCTTGCTGATCAATCCCAGTTAATAACACATCATCCACATACACTGCAACATATATTAATTAATCTCCATTCCTTTTGTAGAAGAGTGAGTTATCATGCATGGAATGTGTGTAGCCCCTTGAGCACAGTGCTTCAGTCAGTTTTGCATACCATTGTCTACTTACTTGTTTTAGACCATAGAGGGACTTATTTAGTTTGCAAACCAAACCTGATTTTTCTACAACTAGTCCAGGTGGTACCTGCATATATACCTCTTCATTGAGGTCTCCATGGAGGAAAGCGTTATTCACATCCAACTAAGAGATGGACCAGCCTTTCTTAACTGCTGTAACTATTAAGGCCCTCACTGTTGTCATCTTTACAACTGATGAGAAGGTTTCTGTATAATCTATTCCTGCATGCTGAGTATAACCTTTGACAACCAACCTGGCTTTGAACCTCTCAATACTACTATCTACTTTGTGCTTCACCTTGTATACCCATTTACAGCCAATTGCCTGCTTCCCAGGTGGCAGCATTACTAAGTCCTAAGTATGATTGGAATATAATGCATCAAACTCCTGTGTCATTGCAGCTTGTTGCAAGGTCAATTACTACCTCCTCATATGATGATGACTCCCTGTCATGACAAATATTTCTCACAAGAGTCTGACTATCAAGAGTTAGTAGATCAGAGGAAATATGGTAATTCACAGAAAATAAAGCATTTAGGGGGAAGAGTTTGTTTTGAGGTGAGGAAGGAAATGAACATAGTCCTATAGGTAGATAGGAATTTTATGAGTCTTGTATCACTTCCTTGTTGGTTGAGCTTGTTCTTTATGGGTCTTTTCAATGTAGTATTGTGATAGTGTATCATGTGGTGAAGAAATAGGTGTTGCAGAAGGTGATTGAGGAGCTACATGTACACGTGACATAGGATGAGATATGTTGTCTGCACTCCTTTGATCACTCAAGTTTTCAGGAGTCTGTGTGATATTTGTATTATCAGAAGATTGTTCAGTTAGGGGCTCAATGAAGGGGATTGGATAGGGGACAGATGATTAAGAAGATTTGTTCATATTGACTCCAAAAGGGAAAATGGATTCATTAAACACCATATCTCTAGAGATATGGATTTTCCTAGTGGCTAGACTTAGAACCTTGTATCCCTTTGTGTTGAAAGGATACCCAACAAATACATGAGGTGTTGTTCTAGGATTGAACTTATCCCTATGTGGTATTGGCACAGTGGGGTAACATAGGCAACCAAAGCTCTTTAGGTGAGAATATTTTGGCTTCTTTTTGTATAGTAATTCATATGGGGTTTGATTGTAGATAGAACTGGAGGGTAATCTATTTATGATATAAGTGGTACAGAGGACACATTCACTACAGTATCTTAGAGGTAGTTTGGATTGGAAAAGAAGGGTTCTAGCTGTTTCAAGGAGGTATTTGTGCTTTCTCTCCACCACACCATTTTGTTGTGGTGTATAGGGACAAGTTCTTTGATGTATGATCCCTTTAGACTGAAATAACATAGTTGCGTCTTTACTAGTGAATTCTAATCAATTGTATAACCTTATGGACTTGATAGTAATACCAAACTGGTTTTCTACTAGGTTCATGAATTCTTTGAGTATCTCAAGGGCATTGCTTTTGCTGGACATAAGGTGAGTCAAAGTAGACCTGCTACAATCATCCACCATAGTTATAAAGTACTTATATATATCATGTGTAGGAACATGATATGGACCCCACAGATCAACATATAAAAGTTCAAATATTTTGTTGGTTATGTTAGTTTTCTGAAGAAATGGCAGTCTTTCTTGTCTGGCCATGGGACAAATGGTGCAGTTGAAGGGTTGTTTAGGAGAGAAGTTGGCAGGTATAGAGGTAATGTTCTTCATTTTGACAAAGGGGACATGTCCAAGTCTATTATGCCACAACACATTCACATTGTTTTCAACGCAACAATGAGATAATATGCTAGGAAATTCAGAAGATGGACAAGGAAGCTTGTTTTTCAATAGCTGCACATGGACTATTTACAATTGGAGAAGAAACACACTTATTTGTATGTAATGGCATATTTACAGTAGAATGAGAGGGACAATGTGTGTTACAAGTGCAACAAGTAGAAATGGCAAGTAATGTATGAGTGTCCTTTACTGCAGAGCTTGCATTGTTCTTCTTCAGACAGCTTAGGCATAGGATGTACAGCCCATCTTTCACTCTACCAATCACCAGAGGTCTCTTCATTGAAGGGGCCTGTAGTATGCAGCAATGTTTAACAAAAGCAACAAGACAGTTGAGATGAGAGGCTAAATAATAAACAGAGATCAAATTTTATCTAAAAGAGGGAACAAACATCACTTTATCTAGAGTGACCTTATGAGTGAGAATCACACTACCAATTTCTGTCACCTTTACCTTGTAGCCATTTGGAAGTATAACTAATAGGGGATATGGTAAGGTTATTATGTTGGTTAGCAATGATCTGTTAAAAGTCATGTTGTTTGATGCCCCTGAATCTATAATCCATGAATCAGCTTTGTTCTTGAAATATTCACATGACAGTTTACCAAAGTCAATTGAGGAAGTACAAGCTATCATACCTGCAAAGTTTGTTGTTCCTGATGCAACATTGGTACCAATTGTGCAATCTCTTCCTCCTTCTGATTGAAACTATTGCAGTAGGTTCACCAACTGGCTGTACTCCTCTTGGGTAAGACTTACACTTTGAGTATTGCCATGACCAGCACATTTCTCAGTCTCAACAGGTTAAGTATCAGTGGTTGCTATATGTACATTGGCCACTATTCTATTTCCTATATTGAATTTGTTGTTGTGATTGTTGCTTGAATTGTAGTTATGGTTGAAATTTTGCCTAGAATTTTGGTTGAAACTGCTTTGATTTATGTTTGGATTCTAATTCTGACTAAAACTCTATGGGTATCCATAAAGTTTGTAGTATTTTTCTTTGGTGTGACCTGGTTTCTTACAATAATCACAGAAGAGTCTAGTCCTGTTGTTATGATTATTACTGGGAGAATAGTTTGTTCTAAATGTCCCAGGTCTGATTGTGCCAGTATTCAAGGCTGATGACTACAGAGTTAAATGACCATTTGGTTTGATTTCTCTCTACCTTTCCTATTGAATTAACAAAGAAAATGCTTGGGCAGTTGAAGGAAGAGGATTCATTATCAATATGCTGCCTCGAACTACAATGTATGTCTCATTCAATCCCATAAGAAATTGTATCAACCTCCTATCCTGCTCAGCTTTATGCATGCTCTCCTTGGCTCCACATGTGCAGTTACAAGTGCAATGAGATTTGGCAATCAAGGTATTGAGTTCCTCCCATAACCTTATTCATTTTTGTGGAATAACTGGTGACATCAAGGACTCCTTGGGATAGATCATTGATCTCTTTCTAAATTTGGTACAGTTTTGTTCCATTTGTTTGATCGTATCAATCCTCAAGTTCTCTCCATAATTCGAATGCATCTACTACATACTCAACACTGTCTGCAACTTCCTTAGCTAAGGAGTTTAGGATCCATGAGGTGACCATATCATCACACCTTTCCCATAGATGAAATTTTGATGAATCTAGATCTCGTCTCTTGCATTCTATGTTGATAAATCCGAACTTATTCTTCACAGATAATGCTCACATCGCACCTTTTCTCCACGATCGATATCCAACTCTATCAAATGGAATAGGGACCAAAGCTACTCCGGGATTGTCAAATGGATGCATATACAAAGGGCTACTGATATCAACACCTAACTGATTAGGAGACCCAGTCATAGGCGGTGTGGATTGATCATCGTCTTCGACAGTATTCATCTCGTACAGTGCAAAATCTCTAAACAATTGAGGGCTAGAAAATGGTGATTGCGAGTTTAACAACAATTTCCAAACAATTACAGATTCAGAAGCAAATCATAACCTTTCTTCATAACTACAGTTTGAAATCGATGGAGAGATGAGCTTGCATGTGTGTGATCTAGTTCGAATCGACACTGACGAAGGCAGAATTAGCAAATCTTGTGAAGCGAGTCCAAATTGATGCTCCTCGCTCCGATACCATATCAAAAATTTCAATGAAACAGTAATTTGAAGCTCAGCTGAGCTTCAATGGAGAGAGGATCCAAGCCTCTACGCCATTAAAGGTCATTGTGAAGGAAGAGATAGAAGAACTTTCTAGAATTTCTCAATTCAATTATGAAAGAATGAGTGGAACCTCCACTATATACAATCGAGAAACTAAGATAGGAAAATAAGCTAATGAACTAAGTCAGCTAACTTTCTAACTAACTAACTAATTGGTACAGCTGGAAACTTCAACTAACTAATGACTCCACTAACTCTTAATTAACCGATCAAGTAACTAATATACACAATTAATCTTAACAATATTTCTGTCTTTATGTTTTATGTTCAGATAATTTATACATTTGAAAAACACAATATTGATGATATTTTCCAATACATTACACGGCATGTCCTCCAACAGGACTGGTCTTGGCGGGATGTTCCCGTTTTTGACAATCTTAGCAAAATAATAGTACCTTTTTTACTTGAACACTATAGTTCTTCAATATTTAATGCTTGAAATTTTTTGTTTGATTGAGAAAAGTAGAAGGTTAATGATCCATTATTGTTAAAATCATTTGAAGTTGATAACTTATGCTTAAATATTTAGTTGAAACATCGATTTAGTGATTTAGTGTAAAAAGCTCAAAACTCCATTGTTGAATTTTAGAAAGTGTTGAAGAGAACAAAGTGGATCTTTTAATTTAGTATTATTTGGCTAGATTGGTGATTAGGGATTGTTTGTGTCTCTGTTTTAAAAGGCAGAATTGGAACTCGCTCAGGGCTCGACCTGGGGACAGAGCACTCCTAAAACGCCATGGGCTTATGTGCGGAGCTTAATTCCGTGAGACTTACGCCTTGGTCATTAGGGCTTACGCATACCGACCCAGCGTACTGGTCTCACCTAATAGAACTTTATGCAATTGTGTGTAACTAATATTGTAAATCCTCAAATTTTCTTAATAAATCGTTGACTATTCAAAATTACTTTTTTTTAATCATAAATCATAAGTTGGGAGTATTTTATGTCATAATTAAAATAAAAATTATTGCATGTTATCCACTAAAGACTGCTTTTGTAGTAAATTTTAAATAAATCTTTCATTTGAAATAATTCATTTATTAACATTTATTATGTCTTTATTATATAATAGTCCATAACTTTTTTTATAATTATTTTCCTAAATATTATTTTTTTTCACGTTTACGAGATACAATATTTATTAACTTAATAGCTCAGTATTAGCTAGTAACTAGTTACAAATAATTAGTTATCATGGTATAGTATGGTGAATTATGTGTCACTTTATTAACTTGTTGAAACTTAAAATAAATGATGCTAGAGAACCATATTTAAATTGTGAAGTATGTTTTTATATAAATTTTCTTTCAAATAGAAATCATATTTAATAAAAGAAGTATTTTAAAAAATATATCAAACTATAATATCGAAATTCTTTCAAGATTCATTACTCCTTAAGAGATACATATAAGATTTCACATCGAATACATTACTTTTGATGTTTGAGTTGTAACGACGTTGTAACTAATTTGCATATTATGATATATGTCATACTTTTCGTATTATTCATAGTTATATTATAATTTATAAATATTGTAAATAGATTATTTGTTATAATTTTGTGATTTTAATGTAATTTTTATAATTATTTTATATTTTATATTATCTAAAAATTCTTGAAATTAGTAAAATTTAAAGATCTGTGGGACTTACACCCCATGTCTCAGGGCTTACGTCTCGCCTCGTCAGAGGTAAAACGCCTCGCCTCACGCCCCCGCCTTTTAAAACATTGGTTTGTGTTGGTATTTGGAAGGTTGTTTGAAATTTGAGATCATTGGAGCAGATTTGGAATGGTTTGATCGAAATTGAAGTTGCAAATTTGAAAAACACTTGTTAAAACAACAGGAAAAAAAATTATGCCAATCAAGTAGACTTTAATGAACAGCTTAACAGATAGGTAGAGTAAATATATCATAAACTCTACCAACCCGGTAGAAAAAAATCCGAAAGAGCAAAATCAAGCCAACTTGGTAGACATTGATGAACAACTTAAGAGATAGGTAGAGTAAACATAACATAAACTCTACTAATCCAGTAGAGAAATACTAAAGAGCAATAACTGTGTGCAGGTCGGGAGTCATTTTTTAAATATCATCAAAATTTGAGAACATTCCGCTCCATTCATGTTAATCACCCGATATTTTTTGCAAAATATCTTGCTTTTGAAAGTTGTGGCATATTGATTAACTGGATCGATGGTCTGTGACATATGGGCATGTGGAGAGCATTCATTGACCTCAAAGCTTACTTGGTAAAAATAGCACAGGTTAGCCAGTTTTTGGACTGATCATTCGAAAATAGCATCACGATCCAATTCCCGAACCCAGTCGTGATGGCGCCTCTCGTTAAGATTAGGCCAGCAGACCAAAACGGGACACCTCTTTAAGTAGTTAATTATTATAAACAGTAATAAACATAATATAATATCCATAGGTTGCGAAAACTTTAATGATAACAATAGTGGAAACCATCCCGACACAGCCCAAACCGGGGTGTCACAAGTCATGAGCTACTACAGAATCTTCTATAGGTCTACAAAGTATGGAATCCGATACAACAGTCTGAAGAAAACATAAATGATAGAGGATAAGAGAGACAAGGGGTTGCGGACGTCAACAGTTACCTCGTAACTCCAAATCACTAACTAGCCTGGAAGGAATCAGCACTCAAGTGCAGACTCTGCTATGCCTGAATCTGTATACACGGTGCAGGGAGTAATGTGAGTACTCTGACTCAGTGAGTAATAATTATAAATAATGGCTGAAAGTATGAAAATACGTAAAGGCACAAGGCAATTCCATATCAAGCAGTAAAATCACTTAAAGCAGTAAATCAGTGAAGAAATCAAATGATATTCCTTTTTAAAACAGGTAATTTAACAGGTAAATAACAAGTAGAAATCCGCCCCTCGGGCACAGTATCAATCGCTCAGAACAGTATCAGCCCTTCGGGCTCACTCTTAGCACAGTATCAGTCCCTCGGGCTTAGTATCAATCACTCATAATAGTATCAGCCCCTCGGGCTCACTCTCATATCATAATGGGTACCCGCGCTCACTGTGGGTGTGCAGACTCTGGAGGGGCCCCTTACGGCCCAAGCGCTACATCAAGCCATCTCGTGACATCATCACTCAGCACTCGGCCTCACATCACTCGGCACTTGGCCTCACATCACTCAAGCCACCCCGTGGCATATAATGTATCTCAGGCCCTCGACCTCATATCACTCAGCATATCCTCACATATAGCCCTCGGTCTCACTCAGTCCAAAAATCATCACAAGCCCCTTGGGCATTAGTAAAACAGTAGTTCTCAGCCCAAAACATGATGTAGAAATATCATTTAAGTTTCAAATCTGAGTAAAAGTGGTTGATTTTGTAAAACAGTAGATATCAATAGGACTAAGTTCAAATAATAAGGAAACAGTGATAAAAATCCCCGAAGGGTTCAAATAGTTGGCACGAAGCCCAAATATGGCAATCAGCCCAAATCATGATGATAACAAATGAATTTCAGTCAAATACGCGGTAAAATCATCAATTGGGACGGACCAAGTCATAATCCCCAGTAGTAAAAGACCCCACGCTCATCATCCAACGCGTATCTTGCCTCAATATAACACTATGATATGCAATCCGGGGTCTCAAACCCTCAGGACATCATTTACAACCATTACTCACCTCGAACGGGCTAATTCTCTAGCTCGCGAGGCCTTTGCCCCTCGAATTGGCCTCCACGCGCGTCGAATTTATCCAAAATCAGAACGAATACGTCACAATATGCTAAGGGAACAAAGCCCAAGCGAAAACATTCGAAAAATATCAAAAATCCCAAAATTAGCAAAACCCGAGCCCCGGGCCCACGTATCAGAATCAAGTAAAATTTATATTTTCAGAATCCTCATACTTTCACGAGTCTAACCATACCAAAATTATCCAATTCCAATATCATTTGGTCCTTCAAATCATCATTTTACATTTTTGAAAGGTTTCACAATTTTCTTCCCAAATTCCATCCTAAATCACGAATTAAATGATGAATTCAGTAATAAATTCATGTATTCTAGCCAAATCTGAGTTAAAATCACTTACCCTGATGAATTTCTTGAAAAACCTTTGAAAAATTGCCAAAATCCGAGCTCTCTAGGTCAAAATATTAAATAAAATCCAAAACCTCGTATTTATAGGGTACCCCTCAGATTTCAGCCTCCGCGGGCCGCACAAGCCAGTGCGGTCCGTGCAAAAACAACCGCGGCCGCACAGGCCTTTCTTTATAGTGACATACTTTAGTATTTTGTTCTTAACTTTCTCTACATATGTACAAACTATGATATCTTTACATTTCTGGAAACTAGACACGAAGAGCTACAACTTTCGTTTTTAAATCACCTCAAATTTCCTTGTAGATCAAAAGATATGAGCTTCCGAAGTTGGACCAGTGGGAAGGTTCTTCACCGCGGCCGCGCCCCCTTTTGTGCAGTCCGCGTGACACCTACCGCGGCCGCGCCCGCTTTTGTGCGGTCTGCACAGCACTCACCGCGGGCGCACTCATTTTTGTGCGGATCGCGTGGGTGAGTTCCGGGGTCTGCAACCCTTCTGGACCTGCTACGACTATGATTTTCGCACTAAAACATCCCAGAACCTACCCGGAACCCCCGAAACTTCAAACTAATTGTACCAACACATCCCATGAAATTGTTCAAACTTGTTCAACACTTAGGAACATTTACAACAACATCAAATCACCAATTTAACATAGGATTCAAGCCTAAGAACTCCAAGAACTCTTAAATATGCTTTCGATCAAAAGGTCTATCAAATCTCGTCCGAATGACCTGAAATTTTGCACACACATCCCAAATGACACAACAAAGCTACTGCAACTCTCAGAATTCCATTCCGACCCCTATATCAAAATCTCGCCTATCAACCGGAATTTGCCAAAATATCAATTTCGCCAATTCAAGCCTAGATCTTCTCTACAACTCCAAAACCCATTCCGATCGTGCTCCTATATCACAAATCACCTCCCGAAGCTAACCGAACCATCGAAACTCACTTCCGAGCCTTCTAACACATAAGTCAACATTTGATTGACTTTTCCAACTTAAACCTAAAGAGACTAAGTGTCTCATTTCTTACCAAATCCTCTCCGAACTCGAACTAATCAACTTGATCACATAAAACACGAATAACAAAGCGTAAAGAAGCTGAAATAGGGAAAACAGGGCGGTAATTCATGAGACGACTGGTCGGGTCGTCACATCCTCCCCAACTTAAACAAACGTTCGTCCTCGAACGAGTCAAGAAACATACTTGAAGCCTCGAATAGGTGAGGATATCTGCTCTGCATCTCCCGCTCGGGCTCCTAGGTAAACTCCTCCACGGGTCGACCTCTCCACTGCACTTTCACTGAAGCTATACCCTTTGACCTCAACTTCCGAACCTGACGACCCAAAATAGCTACTGGCTCCACATCAAAGGTCAAATCATCATCCAACTGAACCGTGCTGAAGTCCAAAACATAAGACGGATCTCCGATATACTTCCGGAGCATAGAAACATGAAATACCGGATGCACACTCGACAAACTAGGTGGCAACGCAAGCTCATAAGCCACCTCTCCAATCCTCCAAAGCACCTCAAAAGGCCCAATGAACCGCGGACTCAACTTGCCTTTCTTCCCAAACCTCATAACACCCTTCATGGGCAAAACCTTCAGCAAGACCTTCTCACCAACCATGTAGGACACATCTCGAACCTTCCGGTCCACATAACTCTTCTGACGCGACTGCGCTATACGAAGCCTCTCCTGAATCACCTTCACCTTCTCTAAGGCATCCTGAACCAAATCTATCCCCAATAGTCTAGCCTCACCGGGCTCGAACCAACCAACCGGAGATCTACACCGCCTCCCGTACAAAGCCTCATATGGAGCCATCTGAATACTCGACTGGTAGCTGTTATTGTAAGCAAACTCTGCAAGCGGTAGAAACTCATCCCATGAACCTCCAAAGTCAATAACACAAGCACGCAACATGTCCTCCAATATCTGAATCGTACGCTCGGACTGCCCGTCCGTTTGAGGATGAAAAGTTGTGCTCAACTCCACCTGAGTACCCAACTCTCGCTGAACAGATTTCCAAAACTGGGAAGTAAACTGAGTACCTCTATCTGAGATGATGGAGACCAGAACACCATGCAACCGAACAATCTCCCGGATATAAATCCATGTCAACCGCTCTGAAGAATAGGTGGAAGTGCGCGGACTTGGTCAGCCGATCCACAATCACCCAAATAGCATCGAACTTCTTCAAAGTCCGAGGAAGACCACTCACAAAATCCATGGTGACTCTCTCCCACTTCCACTCGGGAAGAACCATCTTCTGAAGCAAGCCACCCGGTCTCTGATGCTCATATTTCACATGCTGATAATTGAGACACCGAGCTACAAATCCCACGATATCTTTCTTCATTCTTCTCCACCAATAGTGCTGCCTCAAATCCTGATACATCTTCACGGCACCCGAATGGATAGAATACCGCGAGCCATGGGCCTCTTCCAGAATCAACGCTCTAAGACCATCCACATTGGGCACACAAATCCGGCCATGCATCCTCAACACACCATCATCACCGATGGTCACATCTCTGGCATCACCATGCTGAACTCTGTCCTTAAGGACAAGCAAATGCAGATCATCATACTGGCGCTCTTTGATGCGATCATATAAGGAAGACCAAGAAACCACACATGCCAACATCCGACTGGGCTCCGAAATATCCAATCTCACAAACCGATTGGCAAAAGCCTGAACATCAACTGCAAGGGGTCTCTCCCCAACTGGAATATATGCCAAACTCCCCATACTCAGTGCCTTTCAGCTCAACACATCGACCACCACATTGGCCTTTCCCGGATGGTACAATATAGTGATATCATAGTCCTTAAGCAATTCCAACCATCTCCGCTGCCTTAAATTAAGATCTTTTTGCTTGAACAAATGTTGAAGACTGCGATGATCGGTGAATACCTCACAAGATAAACCATACAAATAATGCCTCCAAATCTTCAATGCATGAACTATGGCAGCCAACTCCAAATCATGAACATGGTAGTTCTTCTCATGGGGATTCAACTGACGAGAAGCATAAGCAATAACTCTACCCTCCTGCATCAATACACAACCAACCCCAACTCTCGAAGCATCACAATACACGGTATATGAACCTGAAGTTGATGGTAAAACCAACACTGGAGCTGTGGTCAAGGCTGTCTTGAGTTTCTGAAAGCTCTCCTCACACTTGTCCGACCATACAAATAAAACACCCTTCTGAGTCAATTTGGTCAAGGGAGATGCGATAGATGAGAATCCCTGAACAAACCAGCGATAATAGCCTGCCAACCCAAGAAAGCTACGAATCTCTATGGCTGAGGATGGTCTGGGCCAACTCTGAACCGCCTCTATCTTCTTCGGATCAACCTGAATACCCTCGCTGGACACCACGTGCCCCAAGAAGGCCACTGTACTGAGCCAAAACTTACACTTGGAGAATTTTGCATAAAGCTTCTCCTCCCTCAATATCTGCAACACAACTCTCAAATGCTCTGCGTGCTTCTCCTGACTATGCGAGTACACCAGAATATCGTCAATGAATACAATAACGAACGAATCCAGATAAGACTGAAATACACTGTTCATCAAATGCATGAATGCTACTGGGTCATTGGTTAGCTCGAAAGACATGACAAGAAACTCGTAATAACCATATCTAGTCCTGAAAGCAGTCTTAAGAATATTTCAATTCCTGATCTTCAACTGGTGATAACCCGAACGGAGATCAATCTTGGAGAACACCCTCGCTCCCTGAAGCGGATCAAATAAATAATCAATGCGAGGCAAAGGATACTTGTTCTTAATTGTTACTTTGTTCAATTGCCTATAATTAATGCACATTCTCATCGTGCCATCCTTCTTCTTCACAAACAAAACCGGTGCACCCCAAGGGGACACACTAGGCCGAATGAACCCCTTATCTAGGAGTTCCTAAAGTTGTTCTTTCAGTTCCTTCAACTCTACTGGTGCCATACGATATGGCGGACTAGAAATGGGCTGAGTGCCCGGCACAAGGTTAATACCAAAATCAATATCCTTGTCCGGTGGCATGCTCGGCAGGTCTGCAGGAAACATATTGGGAAAATCCCTTACAACTGGGACAGAATCGATACTAGGAATCTCAGCTCCAACATCCCTCACGAACGCTGGATATGAAAGACAACCCTTCCCAACCATACGTTGGGCCTTCAAGAAAGATATCAATCTACTAGGAACATAATCAGTCACACCATGCCACTCGATCCACAGTACACCCGGTATAGCCAAAGTGACTGTCTTAGCATGACAGTCTAAAATAGCACGACACGGAGATAGCCAATTCATGCCCAAAATGACATCAAAATCCACCATGCTCAATAGCAATAGGTCTACTCAGGTCTCCAGACCCCCAATAATCACCAGACATGACCGGTACACACGGTCTACAACAATAGTATCGCCCACCGGGGTAGATACATGAACAGGTAAAGCAAGAAACTCACAGGGTATACCCAAATAACGAGCAAAGTATGATGACACATAAGAAAAGGTGGAACCGGGATCAAATAATACAGAGGCATCTCTGTGGCAGACTGAAATAATACCTGTAATGACAGCATCTGAAGCAATAGCATCTGGCTTGCCTGGAAGTGCATAAAAATGGGCTTGATCGCCCCCTGATCGACCTCCCCCTCTAGGGAGACCCCTGGCTGCCTGACCTCCACCCCTAGCTGGCTGGGCGGGTGGTGAGGTAACTGGAGCAGAAGTCGAAGGCTGACCCCTCTGCTGAGATGAACTAGCAATACGACGAAGACACTGCCTCCACACATGTCTAAACTCTCCACACTCAAAACAACTCCCAGGTGCTGGAGAAGGGAACTGAAGGGAACCCCTCGCACCGGAGTGACCAACTGATGCACTCGGCATAGAAAAACCATGAGCTTACGGGGCACGAGATGAACTCTGGGCAGGGAGGGCGCTGAGTGAAGGCTGACCCTGCTGTGACCCATGATAACCATGACCTGAAGATGCCCCACAATAACCTGGGCGAGCTGACTGAGCAGGCCTGAAAGAACGGCCTCTACCATGCTGAAACTGGCCCTCAAAGGAGCACCACTATAACTGCCAGATCCTCGAGGCCTCTTGGCCTCCCTCTCCTCTCGATCCTAACGGCGAACCGTCTCAATCTCGCGAGCGATATCGACCACCTCCTCGAACGTAGAACCCAACACCTCTCTCGGGTCATAAGAATACGGAGATGATAGTTAAGGCCATCAACAAATCTCCTGATCCTCTCATGATCTGTCGGAACCATCCAAATGGCATGAGGAGCCAACTCAGAAAACCTCGACTCATACTGTGACACAGTCATATCCCCATGTCGCAACCACTCAAACTGTCTACGCAGCTCCTCTCTACGGGACTACAACACATACTTCTCCAAAAAGAGAGTGGAGAACTGCTGCCAAGTAAGGGGCGCTGCTCCAACCGGCCTACGCCTCTCATACGCCTCCCACCATGTGAAGGAAACCCCAGTAAACTGAAAGGTGGTAAATGCCACACCGCTAGTCTCAAGAATCTCTATTGTACGGAGCATCTGCTGACACTTATCAAGAAAACCCTAGGCATCCTCGCCCTCAGCACCACTGAATGACGGATGCTGGAGTCTACCAAACCTCTCAAGACGATGCTGCTCATCATCCGGCATAACTAGCACAACAAACTCCTGAGCTGGTGCAACCGGCTGAGCTGGAGGTGCCCCCAGTGTCTGTAGTCCCTGCACTACTTGCTTGAGTGTGTGAGCAGCGGGGGTCTAATTGCCTCCCCGGCTTGTGAAGTAGCTTCTGTTGTAGTGGATGAAACTGCCTGAGCCAGGCCAGTGCAAACTGATAAGAGCTGTGCCAAGGCCTCTTGAAGACCCGGAACCATGATAGGCACAGCTGGTGCCTGAACTGGTGCTACTGGAGCATCCATAGCTAGAGTCAGATCCGGAGCTAGGGCAGCTGGTGGATCTACAGGTGATGTCCTTGCTTCTCTGCCTCTGCCACGACCACGACCGCGTCCACGATCTCTGGTGGCCTCCGCTGGTGGCACTGGTGGTCGCCCACCTCGTCTGGTAGCTTGCGTCCTCACCATCTGTGAGAGAATGGAATAACAGAAGTTTAGCACTCGGACCAACAAGTTCGCACGATAAGAGTTTCAAGAATATGAAGTTTTTCCTAAAGGTTCTGCAGCCTCTCGAGGATAAATATAGACGTCTCTGTACCGATCTGCGAGACTCTACTAAACCTGCTCATGACTCGTGAGACCTATGTAACCTAAGCTCTGATACCAACTTGTCACGACCCAATTCCCTAACCCGGTCGTGATGGCGCCTCTCGTGAAGACAGACAGGGCCAGCATGACCAAAACGGGACACCTCTTTAAGTAGTTAATTATCATAAACAGTAATAAACATAATATAATATACATAGGTTGCGAAAACTTTAACGATAATAATAGTGGAAACCATCCCGACACAGCCCAAACCGGGGTGTCACAAGTCATGAGCTACTACAGAATCTGCTATAGGTCTACAAAGTACGTAATCTGATACAACAATCTGAAGAAAACATAAATGATAGAGGATAAGAGAGACTAGGGGCTGCGGACGTCAATAGCTACCTCGTAACTCCAAATCACTGCCTAGCCTGGAAGGAATCAGCGCTCAGGTGCGGACTCTGCTATACCTGAATCTGCATACATGGTGCAGAGAGTAATGTGAGTACTCCGACTCAGTGAGTAATAATTATAAATAATGGCTGAAAGTATGAAAATGCGTAAAGGCACAAGACAATTACATATCAAGTAGTAAAATCACTTAAAGCAGTAAATCAGTGAAGAAATCAAATGATATTCCTTTTTAAAACAAGTAAAACAGGTAATTTAACAGGTAAATAACAAGTAGAAATCCACCCCTCGGGCATAGTATCAATCGTTCAGAGCAGTATCAGCCCCTCGGGCTCACTCTTAGCACAGTATTAGCCCCTCGGGCTCAGTATCAATCACTCAGAATAGTATCAGCCCCTCGGGCTCACTCTCAGATCATAATGGGTACCCGCGCTCACTGTGGGTGTGCAGACTCCGGAGGGGCCCCTTACGGCCCAAGCGCTATATCAAGCCACCTCGTGGCATCATCACTCGGCACTCGGCCTCACATCACTCGGCATCACATCACTCAAGCCACCTCGTGGCATATAAAGTATCTCAGTCCCTCGGCCTCATATCACTCAGCATATCCTCACATATGGCCCTCGGCCTCACTCAGTCCAAAAATCATCACAAGCCCCTTGGGCATTAGTAAAACAGTAGTTCTCAGCCCAAAACATAATGTAGAAATATCATTTAAGTTTCAAATTTGAGTAAAAGTGGCTGATTTTGTAAAACAGTAGATATCAACAGGACTAAGTTCAAATAATAAGTCAAGCAGTGATAAAAATTCCCGAAGAGTTCAAATAGTTCGCACGAAGCCCAAATATGACAATCAGCCCAAATCATGATGATAACAAATGAATTTCAGTCAAATACACGGTAAAATCATCAATCGGGACGGACCAAGTCACAATCCCTAGTAGTAAATGACCCCACGCTCATCATCCAATGCGTATCTTGCCTCAATATAGCACTACGATGTGTAATCCGGGGTTTCAAACCCTCAGGACATCATTTACAACCATTACTCACCTCGAACTGGCTAATTCTGTAGCTCGCGAGGCCTTTGCCCCTCAAATTAGCCTTCACGCGCATCGAATTTATCCAAAATCAGAACGAATACGTCACAATATGCTAAGGGAACAAAGCCCAAGCAAAAACATTTGAAAATATAAAAAATCCCGATATTAGCAAAACCCGAACCCCGGGCCCACGTCTCGAAATCGGGTAAAATTTACATTTTCAGAATCCTCATACCCTCACGAGTCTAACCATACCAAAATTATCCAATTCTGATACCATTTGATCCTTCAAATCATCATTTTACATTTTTGAAAGGTTTCACAATTTTCTTCCCAAATTCCATCCCAAATCACGAATTAAATAATGAATTCAGTAATAAATTCATGTATTCTAGCCAAATCTGAGTTAAAATCACTTACCCCGATGAATTTCTTGAAAAACCTTCAACAATTGCCAAAATCCGAGCTCTCTAGGTCAAAATATTAAATAAAACCCAAAACCTCATATTTATAGGGTACCCCTCAGATTTCAGCCTCCGCGGGCCGCACCAAAATGACCGCGGGCCGCACAAACCAATGCGGTCCGCGCATAAACAACTGCGGTCGCACAGGCCTTCCTCTGCAGTGACAGGAATTAGTATTTTGGCCATAACGTTCGCTACATATGTCCAAATTATGATATCTTTATATTTCTGGAAACTAGACACGAAGGGCTACAACTTTTATTTTTAAATCACCTCAAATTTCCTTGTAGATCAAAAGATATGAGCTTCCGAAGTTGGACCAGCGGGAAGGTTCTTCACCGCGGCCGCGCCCCCTTTTGTAAGGTCTGCGCGACACCTACCGCGGTTGTGCCCGCTTTTGTGCGGTTCGCACAACACTCACCGCGGGCGCACTCATTTTTGTGCGGACCGCGTGGGTGAGTTCCGGGGCCTGCAACCCTTCTGGACCTGCTACGACTATGATTTTCGCACTAAAACATCCCGGAACCTACCCGGAACCCCCGAAACTTCAAACTAATTGTACCAACACATCCCATGACATCGTTCAAACTTGTTCAACACTTTGGAACGCTTACAACAACATCAAATTACCAATTTAACATAGGATTCAAGCCTAAGAACTCCAAGAACTCTTAAATTATGTTTTCGATCAAAAGGTCTATCAAATCTCGTTTGAATGACCTAAAATTTTGCACACACATCCCAAATGACACAACGAAGCTACTGCAACTCTCGGAATTCCATTCCGACCCCTATATCAAAATCTCTCCTATCAACCGGAATTTGCCAGAATATCAATTTCGCCAATTCAAGCCTAGATCTTCTCTACAACTCCAAAACCCATTTCGATCGCGCTCCTATGTCACAAATCACCTCCCGAAGCTAACCGAACCATCGGAACTCACTTCCGAGCATTCTAATACATAAGTCAACATCCGGTTGACTTTTCCAACTTATGCCTTCTTAAAAGAGACTAAATGTCTCATTTCTTACCAAATCCTCTCTGAACTCGAACTAATCAACCCGATCACATAAAACACGAATAACGAAGTGTAAAGAAGCTAAAATGGGGAAAACGGAGTGGTAATTCATGAGAAGATTGGCTGGGTCGTCACACAGGGTTTGCAAAGTCATTGAAAAATAGTGATTATTTTGCTGCAGCACGGAAAGTTCCAGCATAATATACTTGAAATCGGTGCACCTGTCTATGAACTTCTAGCATATTATGCTAGAACTCTAATACGCGAAAAGTTCCAGCATAATATACAGGATATTGGAGCACTAGTGCTCCAATCTCCAGTATATTATGCTTGTCCGGTACAATATACTGGAATTCCAGTATATTATACTGGAGTATTTTTCCGGATTTTGAACAATATTTTCGTTCAGATTTATCTTTATATGAAAAGTGGTTAAATTTCGATTACTTTTGAAACTGTGGCTATTTTTGAATGATCACTTGTAAATTTGGTTATTTGTAAATTTCTCCCCAAAGCTCAAGTGTAAGCCCAAAGACTGGCCCATGTAAGCTTTTCATATTGAGATATAGACTAGCGAAAAGTAAATTTTGATTCTCCTATTAATTTTTCCGGGAAATTAATGTGAAAAAAATAAGATTACCTCCAGTAAGAATTTATTTTTAACGATAAGACATCTTTATGAGAAAATTACCCTCTATAGCCCCTCAAAATTTTAATAGACCATGTTTTGGGCCACTTACAAAAAATGACCCTTCGGCCCAAACATATTGCATATAGTAGCCAAAAGGAATGTGCATGACAACACAAGTGCATGTAGCTCAGTGGATAGGATGTGTATCTCCTAAGTTGAAGGTCGCAGGTTCAACCCCTACCTGACGCGATAGAGAAACCCTTTTTTGCCTTTTTAAATTGTATTTTGTACTTCTGAATCTAATAATATTAGCTAAGAATTGAATGAAATATGTAATACATGTCATATACGAAATGTCTATTTTGTATATTTTTTGTATAATAACATTCTATTTTGTATATGTTTTGCATAGTGACAATCTATTTTGTATAGTTTTTGTATAGTAACAGTTTATTTTGTATAGTGACAGTCTATTTTATATATTTTTTGTATAGTAGTAGTCTATTTTGTATATTTTTTGTATAGTAACAGTCAATTTTGTATATTTTTGTATAGTGACAATCTATTTTGTATATATTTTGTATAGTAACAGTTTATTTTGTATATTTTCTGTATAATGACAGTCTATTTTTGTATATCTATTGTATACAATATGTATAATGATAGTCTATTTTGTATAATTTTTGTATAGTGACAGTCTATTTGTATATATTTTAACTTTATGCATAGTTATCTCCTCTCATCTTCCTCTCATTAAGAGACCAGCCACCGGCATCCATGGCCTTACAGTTGCCGAAAATGGTTACAAGATTGCCGGAGTTTTAAAGTTTCAGGCAAAGATCTTCAAAATATTAATTTCATATTCACAGAAACTATAAGAGAAAATCAGAGAAAGAAGACAAGGCCATGAGAGTCGTGGTTGGCAGAGTTGCTTCTTCAACGACGAGGACACCGACATCCATGGCCTCATAGTCACCGAAAATGGTAACCACAATATTATAAAAACAGTAAAAATTATGAATCAATCAATTAATTATGTCACAAAACACAAACTAATGGAGATTTAGAAAAATCAGCACAAAATTGAAATTGAAAAAAAAATATACTGGGTAAATTCTGGTACTACGGTACTATGTTCTGAAGCTGGTTCGAAAATGTAATGTGTTTGTGGTTCAAAAGTGGTTTTGTTGATTATGGGGATGGTCAAAGTTGTAGTCTTTAACAGGTTCTTGAGATCTATAGTTATAGAAATTTATGGATTTGATGCATTGAAGAATAGAAGGAGATCTAGTGAGTTTAGTGGGTTGTTTCTCTTGTTGTTGTTGTGAGTGATTTTGTGAGTAACCTTGTTCTTGTTGGTGTTGTTCTTATTTGGGAGGGTGATTTTGTTTTTGGTTAGCCAAGGAAGAAGTAAAAGCAATGGTACCAATCATGACATTAAGAAGAATAAAAAGGACAGTAGGAGAGTGGCATAAAATTGACGGCGTGAGAGTGAAGAAGAAAGACAGTAAGGAAGAAAGATAGGGATGGGAGGCGACGGCTAGCGCTTGTCATTATTTTTAGGCTATAACTTATATGGGTCAATTTGTGGGCTACCGATTGAAATTTATTTTGCCCGATGGGCTATAAATGAAGTTCTCTCCATCTTTATCTCCCATCGAAATTGACTAAGTTCGATACGAAAGGTAAGTAGGCGCGGGAGTGCGTATCTTGTGTGCTTGGGCCAACTCCAACGATGTGTTTCAATCTTAAAAGGTGGATATGCAATAGCCTAATTCTAAACAACTTTAATGTATATTCTTTCTATCAAAGAATTAAGTTATATAGCAGCTCAATCAACCGCTACAATTAGAAAAAGCTAACGAATGAATAACATATGTATCTATATATATACCACTAAAAAGAAGTCCCCAATAAATCTACTGGCTATTTGTATAAAGATCCCCTTTCTATCTCATACACTCGTTGAACTTGATTGGGCTAGGCCGAATGTGATGACCCAAAAGGTCATATTACACTTTAGAACTCGATTCTGTGTTCCGAGGCCTTTTAAATCTCATTTTTACCCTTCTCGATTTGTATGCGCAGTCCGGACGTGTTTCTGGAAAGCTTTTATGTTGAAAGTTGATGAAAATAATAATTTGCCTTTAAAAGTTGATTTAGTTGACTTCGATCAATGTTTTGAATAAACGGATCCGGACTCGTGATTTGACAGTCCCGGTGAGTCCGTATAGAAATATGGGACCTGGGTATATGCCCGGAATCGAATTCTGAGGTCCCAAGCTCGAGAAATGAATTTTTGATAAAAATTGAAAGGCTGAAAATCTAATGGCTTTAAGAATTTGGTTAATGTTTGAACTTGTTGGTATCGGATCCGTATTTTACTTTCGGAGCCAGGTACAGGTTTATTATAATATTTAAGACTTGTCTGTAAAATTTGGTGAGAAACGGAATTGGTTTGACGTGATTCGGGCGTCCGGTTGTGAAAATAGAGGTTTTAAAACTTTCTTGAAAATTTCATTCAATTTGGTGTTAAATTCGTAGTTATAGGTATTATTTTGGAAAATTGATCACGCAAGCAAGTCCGTATGATGTTTTTAGACTTGTGTGCATGTTTGGTTTGGAGCCCCGAGGGCTCGGGTGAATTTCGGATAGGCTGCGGGATGTCTTAGAATTGGAAAAATCTGGTGTAAATTGCTGCACCTGGTGTCTGATATGTTGTTCTTCGCGATCGCGTAGTCACTCTCGCGATCACAAAGGAGAACTACGCGGGAAGGAAATTTTTCTCTATGCGAATGCGTAGACTGGGTTGTGAACGCGGAGCAACGGGGGTGTTGCCCTTCGCGAATGCGACCTGTCTATTGCGAACGCGAAGAAATGGGACCTGGGTGAGGGGAACCAGCCATACTTATTGCGAAAGCGACACTTGGCTCGCGAACGCATAGGCTGGTGGGAATAAGCCTTCGCGAACATGAAGAGTATCTCGCAAACGCGTAGGCTAATAGAGTTGTTGCTTCGCGATCGCGGCAGGCCCTTCGCGAACGCGAAGAAGGCCTGCCCAGCGAATTAAAAACATACCAGAATGAGAACTTCTTTAAAATTTCATATCTCTTTCATTAGAACTCGACCTAAGGAGATTTTTGAAGGGGGAATTCAACACCAAATCATAGGTTTGTACTCTTTAACTCATTTCCTTCAATTTCCATCATCACCCATTAGATTCCTATCCCTAAACCTTGTTCTTTCATGGTAGAATTACAGATTTTTGGAAGAATTAAGGGTTTTTGCCAATTGGGCATTTAGACCTCGATTTGGGGTCGGATTCTGGAACTAATTATATATTCGGGCTCAGGCAGTAAATGGGTGAATGGGTTTTGGTCCGAACCTCGAGTTTTGACCAAGCGGGCCCAAGGTCGATTTTTGACTTTTGGGAGAAGTGTTGGGAAAACCTAAATTCATGTGTTAAAGTTGATTTCTTTAGCAATATTTGATGTTATTGAGTTAATTGTGGCTAGATAAGATTGGTTCGGAGGTGGATACTAGAGGAAAGCAGTAATTACGCATTGAGTGACCGCGGAGCGAGGTAAGTGTTGTGTCTAACCTTGGCTTGAGGGATTAGGTATTGTTGCCTATTTGCTATGTGTTTGGTTATTGAGTACAACGTATAGTTGAGGTGACGAGTACCTATGCATTGTTGTTGAGTCATAGCATACGAGTGAGTCTTATTTCTTGTAATCGTTATATTTTTTAATCATATTGTTCATGCTTAGACTAGTTATTCTTTATGTTGAACAACTCTTTTCATATTTTATGGAATTTGATATTGATTGAGTATTGACTCAAAGTTGAGGTTGACATTGTGGAACTAAATGTTGAAGTGAGACTTGTCATCGATAATTCTATCTCTCTGTTGTTATTGTTCTTTGTTTTGGTGAGGCAAAGTGTAAAGTACGAAGGCTGATGCCGTGCCATTTTGTATTTATTATCATGTGTGGAAGAGTGTAAAGCACGAAGGGTGATGCCATACCATTTCATATCCAATATCATGTGAGGAAGAGTGTAAAACACGAAAGGTGATATCATGCCATTTTATATTCATTATCATTGTTTCTTTTATTTATTATGGTGAGGATAAGAGTAAAAGCATGAAAGGTGATATTGTGCACTTGTTTTGCTATTTTAATATTTCCATTGGTGCAAAGCATGTTGTTTGTTATGTTTCTTTACTGTTACCATTTTCATGATCTTGTACTCCCCTCAGCATGTTTCCCCCTCCTGTTATTATCTGTTTAGCTTTTATTAGTTGTTATTACTCGTATATTATTTAACTGCACAAGTTTATGTTGTTGTCTTGTCCTAGCCTCGTCACTACTTCGCCAAGATTAGGCTCGGCACTTACCAGTACATGGGGTCAGTTGTACTGATACTGCACTCTGCACTTTCTGTGTAGATTTCGGCACCGGTCCAAGCTGATCCTGAGTTTAGCTGTTGACTTCATCTGATCGGAGACCCAAGGTAGACCTGTTGGCGTCCGTAGGCCCTGGCATCCCCTTTTGTACATTCACTTTACTGTTTCTTTTGTATCGAAAATAGTTATATTTCCTTCAGACATTTGTTGTAGTTAAATCTTAGAAGTTCGTGGATTGTGACTCCAAATTTTGCGTAGCTTTATATATTAAGATTGTTATGGACTTCCACACTCTTTTTAACTTGTTATGGTTTAAATGTTATTAGTCACTGAAAGGCTCAAGAATTGGTTTAATGATCTCTAACGTTGGCTTGCCTAGCAAGTGTAATGTTAGACACCATCACGGTCCCAACGGTGGGAATTTCGGGTCATGAGAAGTTGGTATCAGAGAACTAGGTTGCCTAGGCTCACAATTCACGAGCAAGCTTAGTAGAGTCTGGAGGATCGGTACAGACACGTCTGTACTTATCTTTCAGAGGCTATGGAGTTAGGAACAGTTTCATTTCTATTCTTCTCTATCGTGTGATTTTGTTCTCCCAATGATAATTGAACTCTTCTACTCTTGTTCTTTGGAAGATGACGAGAACACGTACCACTTCTTCAGTTGAGGAGCAGCCAGAACCCCTAGTGGCAGCTCCTACGAGGGGCAGAGAATAAGGTCGAGGTCGTGCTAGAGGCCGAGGTAGGGGTAGGGCTCAGCCCTGAGTTAGAGCAACAACACCAGTAGCGGAGCCTCATGTGGATTTTGACGATGAGGTTCTAGCCCAGACTGTTCCTACCGGACTAGCTCAGAGGGGTTTATAGACACCTCAATGCTTCAGGGCGCTTTGGCTCGTTTGGTGAGTCTTATGGAAAGTGTTGCTCAGACCGACACATTTCCTGTGGCACCAACCGTCTCTCGGGCTAGAGGAGGAGTTCAGACTCCCGCTACTCACACTCCGGAGCAGATGGCTCCCCAGTTTCAGACTCCAACAGTTTAGCAGGTTGGGGTAGTTTCGTTGGGTGTTGCAGCACAGACCGGTGACGGATCAGCTATATCTTCTAAGGCTTTGTTGAGATTGGAAAAGTTCACCAAGCTCTTTCCGTTTCATTATAGTGGGGCACCTTTTGAGGACCCACAAGATTATCTTGACCGCTTCTATAAGGTGTTGCAGAACATGGGGATAGTGGAGAACAATGAGGTCGATTTAGCTGTGTTCCAGATGATAGGGTCCGCCAAGAGATGGTGGAATAACTTTGTGTTGACTAGACTAGCTGGGTCGCCTATTGACGAGACTCGATTTGTTGATTTGGCCCGTTATGCTCTTCTTATACTTCCTACCAAGAGAGATAGGGTGAGGAGGTTTATCGAAGGACTCGCTCAGCCTATCAGATTGCAGATGGCTAAGGAGACTAAGAGCGAGATTTCTTTCCAGGATACAGCCAATGTTGCTAGGCGAGTCGAGATTGTTTTAGCCTAGGGGAGTGGTTAGGGGTCTAACAAGAGGCCTCGTCATTCTGGCAGATTTAGCGGTGCCTCGTCTGGAGGCAGGGGTACTTTTGGAAGAGGCCATCCTCCCAGGCTGTTTCATTCCGCACTCAAGGCTTCTCATAGTGCTTCAGGTGGTCGTGTCCCTTATATGTAGTATTCCAATCAGCTAGCCTATAGTACATCACCAGCTCCTATCAGTGTACCTCCGCTCCTGAGTTTTTAGGGTGGTTACTCAGGCCACCATGGTCAGTTTTAGGTTCATCAGCCACAATAGCCCGAAATCTTGTTATACTTGTGGCGATCCGAGGCACATTGTTAGGTTTTTTCCAAGAGCATCGAGCAGTAGTTCTCAACATCAGGGTTCTTGTGCCGCTCAGCCAACTAAAGGTAGGGGTCATACAACTAGAGGTGGAGGTCGAGGCATTAGAGGTGGAGGACAGACCGCTAGAGGTGGAGTCCAGTCAGACAAGGCACGTCCTCGAGATGTAGTTCAGAGTGGTGGGGCCCAACCCCGATGCTATATTTTTTCAGCCAGGCCTGAGGTTGAGTCAACTGATGTGGTTATCGCAGGTACCGTTTTAGTTTGCAGTAGGGATGCCTCAGTATTATTTGATCCGGGTTCTACTTTTTCGTATGTGTCATCCTATTTTGGTTCGTATCTTGTTGTGCCTCGTGATTATTTAAGTGCTCCTGTGTATGTGTCCACATCGATGGGGGATTATACTATTGTAGTATGCATCTATCGTTCGTGTGTGGCTGTTATTGGGGGCATTGATACACGTATAGATCTCCTACTTCTCGATATGGTTGATTTTGATGTCATTTTGGGGATGGATTGGTTGTCACCTAATCATGCTATATTGAATTATCACGCCAAGATAGTGACCTTAGCCTTGCGGGGGTTGCCTCATTAGAGTGGAGAGGGACTCCTGGTCATTCTACCAGTAGGGTTATTTCTTATATGAAGACTCGGGGTATGGTCGAGAAGGGTTGTCTAGCTTTTTTGGCTTATGTCTGTGATTCTAGTAAGGAGGTTCCTTCCATGGATTCTATACCAGTTGTTCGAGAGTTTCCAGTGGTATTTCCTGCAGACCGTCCGGGGATGCCACCCGACAGGGATATTGACTTCTATATTGACTTGGTCCCGAGCACTCAATCCATTTCTATTCAGTCATACCGCATGGCCTTGCCAGAGTTGAAAAAATTGAAGGAGCACTTGGAAGATTTGCTTGATAAGGGCTTTATTAGACCCAGTGTCTTGCCTTGGGGTGCGACCATATTTTTTGTAAAGAAAAAGGATGGGTCGATGAGGATGTGCATAGATTATCGGTAGTTGAACAAAGCCACTATCAAGAACAAGTATCCATTGGCAAGGATTGGTGACTTATTTGATCAGTTTTAGGGTGCCAAAGTGTTTTCAAAGATCGATCTGAGGTCTGGCTACCATCAGTTAAGGGTTAGGGCGTCTGATGTCCCTAAGACGACTTTTCATACTCATTATGGGCATTATGAGTTCCTGGTGATGTCATTTGGCTTGACAAATGTCCCAGCAACATTTATGGATTTGATAAATCGGGTGTTCAAGCCATACATGGATTCCTTTGTAATTGTTTTTATTGATGATATCTTGATCTACTCCCGTAGCCGAGAGGAGAATGAGCAACATCGTCAGATCATACTTCAGATGCTGAGAGACAGCCAGTTGTATGCTATGTTCTCAAAATGCGAGTTTTGGTTGGACTCAGTCACCTTCTTGGGGCACGTTGTATCAGCAAAGGGTATTCAAGTGGATCCTAAGAAGATTGAGGCCATCCAGAATTGGCCTAGGCCTACTTCAGCCACAGTGATCCGTAGTTTCTTGGAATTAGCAGGTTATTACCGTCGGTTTATGGAGGGGTTTTCATCTATAGAAGCCCCATTGACCGGGTTGGCCTAGAAGGGTGCCCCGTTCAGATGGTCGTACAAGTGTGAGGCGAGCTTCCAGAAGCTCAAGACAGCTTTGACCACGGCACTGGTATTAGTGTTACCCACAGGTTCAGGATCTTATACAGTATATTGCGATGCATCCTGAGTTGGACTTGGTGCGGTATTGATGCAAGATGGCAAGGTTATTGCATATTCTTTGCGACAGCTGAAGGTTCACGAGAAGAATTACCCTGTTCATGATCTAGAGCTGGCAGCCAAGATTTGGAGGCACTATCTTTACGGTGTGTCGTATGAGGTATTCACGGATCATCGGAGTTTACAGTATTTGTTCAAGAAAAAAGAGCTCAATTTGAGGCAGAGGAGGTGGTTGGAACTATTAAAGGACTATGATATCACCAACTTGTATCATCTTGGGAAGGCCAACATGGTGATCGATGCTTTGAGTAGGAAGTCAACTAGTATGGGCAGCCTCGCGTACATTTCAGTCGGTGAGAGACCGCTTGCATTAGATGTTCAGGCTTTGGCCAAGCAGTTCGTGAGGTTGTATTTTTGTGAGCCGAGTCGTGTTCTAGCTTGTACGGTTTCTCGGTCTTCATTGTTTGAGCGCATCAGGGAGCGGCAATATGATGACCCTCATTTGCTTGTCCGTAAGGACATAGTGCAGCATGGGGATTCCAAGCAGGTTACGTTGGGAGATGATGGAGTTTTGAGAATGTAGGGTCGTGTTTGTGTGCCTAATATGAATGGACTTCGTGAGTTGATTCTAGAGGAGGCCCACAGTTCCCCGTATTCTATTTATCTAGGTGCCGCCAAGATATAGGTGGAGGAGAATAAATAATGACATAGTTTCATATGTAGCTCGGTGTCTAAATTGTCAGCAAGCAAAGTACGAGCATCAGAGACCTGGTGGTTTGCTTCAGAAGATAGAGATTCCTGAGTGGAAATGGGAGCGTATCCCTATGGATTTCGTTGTTGGACTTCCACGGACTCAGAGGAAGTTCGATGCAGTTTGGGTTATTATGGTAAGACTGACCAAGTCTGCGCATTTCACTCTTGTGGCAGTTTCCTATTCTTCATAGCGGTTGGCATAGATTTACATCTGTGAGATCGTCCGCTTTCATGGTGTGCCTGTGTCTATCATTTCGGATCAAAGTACATAGTTCACCTCGCATTTATGGAGGGCAGTGCAGCATGAGTTGGGCACGCGGGTTGAGCTGAGCATAGCATTTCATACTTAGATGGACTGATAGTCCGAGCGTACTATTCAGATCTTAGAGGATATGCTCCACGCTTGTGTTATTGACTTTGGAGGATCAAGGTATCAGTTCTTGCCGCTAGCGGTGTTTGCCTATAACAACAGTTATCAGTTGAGAATCCAGATGGCTCCCTATGAGGCATTATATGGTAGATGGTGTCAATCGCTGGTTGGATGGTTTGAGCTGGGAGAGGCTCGGTTATTGGGTACAGATTTAGTATAGGATGCCTTGGATAAGGTTAAGATCATTAAGGATAAACTTCGCGAAGCTCAGTCTAAGCAGAAGAGTTATGCCGACTGTAAGGTTCGTGATGTTGCATTCATGGTCGGAGAGCGAGTGTTGCTCCATGTGTCACCCATGAAGGGTGTAATGAGATTTGGAAAGAAGGGAAAGTTGAGCCCAAGCTACATCGGGCCTTTTGAGATCCTTGAGCGAGTGGGAGAGGTGGACTACATACTTGCATTGTCACTAGGCTTATCAGTGGTACATTCAGTGTTTCATGTGTCCATGCTTCGGAAGTATCACGACGATCCATCCCACATGTTAGATTTCAGCACTGTCCAGTTGGACAAGGATTTGAGCTACGAGGAGGAGCCGACAACTATTCTAGACCGACAGGTTCGTCAGTTGAGGTCGAAGAGTTATCCTTCGGTTCGAGTGCAGTGGAGAGGTCAGCCTGCTAAGGCAGCTACCTGGGAGTCTGAGTCTAATATGCAGAGCATATAACCCACCTTTTCACCAGCTCAGGTACTTTTCTATGTCCGTTCGAGGACGAACGATTATTTTAGAGGTAATGACCCAAAAGGTCATTTTACGCTTTAGAACTCTATTCTATGTTTTGAAACCTTAAAAATCTCATTTTTACCCTCCTCGATTTGTGTGCGTAGTCCGAACATATTTCCAAAAAGCTTTTATGTTGAAAGTTGATATAAATAATAATTTTTGCCTTTAAAAGTTGATTTAGTTGACTTCAGTCAAATTTTTGAGTAAACGGACCCGGACTCATGATTTGACAGTCTCGGTAAGTCTGTATCGAAATATGGGACCTGAGCATATGCCCGGAATTGAATTTCGAGGTCCCTAGCTCGAGAAATGAATTTTTGATAAAAATTGAAAGACTGAAAATCTAATGGTTTTAAGAATTTGGTTAATATTTGAACTTGTTGGTATCGGGTTTGTATTTTGGTTCCAGAGCCCGATACATGTTCATTATACTATTTAAGACTTGTTTGTAAAATTTGGTGAGAAACGGAATGGGTTTGACGTGATTCGGACGTCCGGTTGTGAAAATAGAGGTTTTATAACTTTCTTGAAAATTTCATTCAATTTGGTGCTAAATTCGTAGTTATAGGTGTTATTTTGTCTATTTAATCGTGCGAGCAAGTCCATATGATATTTTTAGACTTGTGTGCATGTTTGGTTTGGAGCCTCGGGGCTCGGGTGAGTTTTGGATAGGCTACGAGATGTTTTAGACTTCGAAAAATCTAGTGTAAATTGATGTACCTGGTGTCTCATCTGTTGTTCTTCGCGATCGCGAAGGAGAACTAGGCGGGAAGGAAATTTTTCTCTACACGAACGCGTAGACTAGGTCGCGAACGTGGAGCAATAGGGGCATTACCCTTCGCAAACATGACCTGTCTATTGCGAACGCGAAGAAATGGGACCTGAGGGAGGGGAACCGACCATACTTATCGCGAACGCGGCACATGGCTCGCGAACGCATAGGTTGGTAGGAATAAACCTTCACGAACGCGAAGAGTATCTCACAAATGCGTAGGCTAATAGAGTCGTTGCTTCGCAATCACGGCAGTCCCTTCGCGAACGCGAAGAAGGCCTGCCTAGTGAATTAAAAACAGGCCAGAATGGGAACTTCTTCAAAATTTCATATCTCTTTCATTAGAACTCGATCTAGGGCGATTTTTGAAGGGGGAATTCAACACCAAATCATGGGTTTGTACTCTTTGACTCATTTTCTTCAATTTCCATCATCACCCATTGTAGACGTATGATTTTTGACCCTCCCCGGGAATTTTCACATTTTTAGCGTGAATATTTAAATTGGGTCTAATATAGCTATTTTGACTATTTTACTTTATTTCGTCGCAAAAGAAAAATTACAAAAAATATATATATAAATTTTAGCTTATGTATTTCTCATAAACTTGAAAATTACAAAAAATAGCACCTTATTTTTGTACTTTATATAATTTCAAAAATTATAAAAAATATAGTTTTATTAATGTTTTGTAGTCATTTTAATCTTGAAAAATACAAAAATAGTACTTTATATTTTATCTTTATATGAAAACGAAAATGACAAAAATAGTTTTATTTATGCTTTGTACCTATTTTAATCTTGAAAAATACTAAGAAAAAAAGAAGAAATAGTTTTGTTTTAAATAATTAGTCTTATTTCGGTAGTTATTTTGCTTGCATAAGATTAATTGAATTAATTGAATCGTGTTTTTATTCTCGGGTCGGGGCAAAGAATAATATTTGGGTTTAAACTTCCCGTTTTAGGCCTAATTTTCAGACCTGACCCTATAATCCGAACCCCACCGCGCAGGGGGGACACATGTCTTGGACCCCTACACGTGGGGTCCATGTCCTTTGAACAAGGACAAAACACATCGGGGATTTAAAAATTGAAAAAGCTGAAAAAATTTGCGAAGGGGAAGGGACAGAACGTGAAGGGGGGGATTGGAAAATCAAAAAAAAAAACCAAAAAACTTTTGGGAAGGGGAAGGGACAGAACGTGAAGGGGGGGGTGGAAAATCAAAAAAAAAAGCAAAAAAACTTTTGGGAAAGGGAAGGGACAGAACGGGAGGGGAAGGAGGAGTGAAAGAATTTTAAAAGCAAAAATTTTGGAAAGAGAAAAAGGAGGAGAACGTGAAAAAAGGGAGAGAGAAAATTTTTTGAAAAACAAATTAAAGGAAAAGGCCACTGTTCATCTTCTTCTTCATTTTAAAGAAGAAGAAAACTGAAGAAAACCTTCACGCCATAGCCCATGGCCTCCTCCCCTTTCACGTCAAAACGACCATAACCAGCCTCCCCGTCGCTTCCTCGCGCACAGCAGTGAACCAAACAGTCCGGCGACCACAACCCATATCCCGTCATCACCATTGTCCCAGCTGCTCGTCGTAGCTACTGCTGCCTTCTGCTTCATCTTTTCCGTCCAAACGCCACCACCAAACGACCCTTCCAGCGACGCCAAGCTACCAAACGACCAGCTTTGCTTCACCGCCTCCAAACCTCTCTGTCACCTTCCAGTCGTGACCAAACTACCGGTGAACCACCCTCTCCTTCACTCTGTCGACCACTGAACTCCCTCGCGTCCAGCCAGCCACCCGCTCACCTCCCCGTCGTTCAGCAGCTATGGGCAGCCCGTGAAACCACCATTGCTGTGGTTGCTGCCCAGTTCCTCCGTATCCATAACCAGTCCAAATAACCACATAACTTCCACGACCAAACAGACCCGTCAGTAGCCCCCCCCCCCCCCCCCGCTCATCGGAACTGCTGCCCAGCTCGTCGCGCCACACCCCAGTCCAGCGGGCAGCGCTACTGCTGCTGCTGCGTCGCGTCACCAACGACCCCTACTCCTTCAGTCCGAAGAACCAGCAGTTTGCTTCTTCCTCACATCCAAACGACCCCTTGTTCTTCATCTTCTCATATCAATCTGTTGCGTCGAAAAAAAAACAGTAGCATCCATGACCCATTCTCCGTCCGTTCGCGTTCGAGCTTATGGCGCGAGCTATTCCGTTTGAGCTTTGATGACTGTTTCTATGGTTTCTCGTTTGATGTCCGTTCGAGTGCCGATGTGAGGTTCTAGTTCGTTGGTTTCGTTGCTTCATCTCGCCGACTATGGCTCCATTTTGGTTTGACGAATGAGTTGTAAACCCCCAGAAGTGTTTATCATTAGAGGTTCGTTTCTAATCTTTGTTTGAGTTGATATCGGTTACTATCATGTCCGAGCTTGAACACGTGTTATGTTGAAGATTTTGTTTAAATCTGTCGAGTTTTAGTTTTGTTCTTATGTTACTGCTATCTCAAATTGGCATGCTAGACAAAACGTTGTGCAAAAGTTTTCATGTTCGTGACTAGCTTGTCGAATTTGTAGTCGGATTGATTTAATAAGTTCTATCATAATTTTATTAGTCATTATTCTGTTGGTTGCCATACGGGTTAGTTCTAATGTAAGTTCATGTTTAATTGTAATTTGTCAAGGTTGAAACACTCAAACACTCTTTATTAGTCGTACATCCTACTAGCTTCCATTGTTAGATTAATAAATTAGGATTTCCTTTTTTTTTAGAGACGAACAAAGTAGAAAATTGTAGTTGCCTTAAGCTTACCTTTTTTAAAAATAAAAATGAGACGAGCCTCGCTAAATAAAACGTGCAGATTGCGGGGTCCTCACAAAAAATGTATGGTTTAATTAGAATTCGAGAGGACCGTTTAGCGAATTTCACGGCCTTCCCAAAATAATAACGTGTTAGCCTCTTTAGACGCGATTTAATTAAATTACTTTCTTAAACTCGGGTGCACATTTATGTGACCCAAATCCAAATCTTAGCGGAGTCGAAATGTGTCTCTAATCATGGGTACATTGATTGTGACGTGGTTTGAGATGCATTTCCATGACGTTGCAAAATTTTTAAAATAATGAAGGAGACGAGCCTCGACAAACAAAAATGCACAAGCTGCGGGGCCCTCTAAACGTATCTATTAAAATACTTAGAATTCGGGACATGCCGTTTAGCGAAATTCCACGGCCTTACCCAAAATAATAATACGCTAGTCGTTTTAGGCGCTCCTTTAATTATTTAATTTTCTTAAACTCGGGTGCACATTTATGTGACCCAAATCCAAATCTCAACGGAGTCAAAGTGTGTCGACGACCACGGGTACATTGATTGTGACGCGGTTTGAGATACATTTTCACAACGTTGCAATTCCCTGTAAAAATAATAATAATTATGAAAGCGGTAAAAAAAGTTAAAATTTGCACATAAGTTCATATTTGTATAAAATCAGATAATCAAGCCGAATATGACAGTTGAGCGACCGTGCTAGAACCACGGAACTCGGGAAGGCCTAACACCTTCTCCCAGGTTAACAGAATTCTTTATCCGGATTTCTGGTACGCAGACTGTAATATGGAGTCATTATTTTCCTCGATCCGGGATTAAAAATTGGTGACTTGGGACACCCTAAATCTCCCAAGTGGCGACTCTGAAATAAATAAACAAATCCCGTTTCGATTGTCCTTTAATTGGAAAAACTCCTTGTACCCTCTCGGGGGCGGAAAAAGGAGGTGTGACAGCTCTGGCTACTCTGCTGGGGACAAAACCCAGAATCTCTGGTTCAGGGTTCAAGAATTCGAGCTTAAAATAACTGTTATGGTTGGCTTTGTTGGTTATCTGATTTGCCCAACATATTTGTGCTTAATGTACTAAATGTTGCTTTTTACCGCTTTAATATTATCTGAATTGTGTATATAAAACTGCTACGAAACCCTCCTTCTTTCTGAGTCTTCTGAATTTATGGTGTACACGTGCGCTTGGCCCACCTTTCTGTTAGAAGTCATACCAAATAAGACGAAGTTGGGACAAGTAACTAGGCCGGGTAGACTTTCGTGCTCCCGGTACGTTGCCCCCATTTCGGCTCAAACTGTCCGTTTGGGTAAGCCAGGTCTAGAACAATCTGCCTCAGGTTTTTCACTTAGAATAACTCAGCTTCAGGCCGGATCCCTAGTAGGAACGTTTGGCATCACATGCATTTGACTTCGGAGGCTCAACACAGGGGTTGGGTCTGTCTAGGACAGGTGTACCAAAAATGAAAATGACTATCCTGATGCATCTTACTTGCTGCTACTTGCGCATTTATTTGATTCGGACTTGTGTGTTGACTGACTTTTGAATATCAGGAATAATATGTTGAAATTGAAAAAAAGAAATAGCGGTTAGGGAATTTATTGTTTATTTTTGAAAAAAAAACCAATGCCCAAATACTGTCAAAACTCTGCCGGAATTTAAAAAAAAATGTTTTATTTGTTTGTTTTACTAAAAGCAAAAGAAAAAAAAAAGTCATTGTGTCTCGTTTTCAAAAATAGAAAAGGAAAATAGTTTGTCTTCCCATGAAAAATGAAAATAAAAAATGGTCTTGTTTTTTTTAAAAAAAAAAATATATATATATATATATATATATATATATATATATATATATATATATATATATATATATATATATATATATAGTTTGTTTTATGCCCGAACTACGCGGGTTTGATTCTCACCGGATGTGAGATACGTAGGCAACCCTCATCGAGTCCAACCCCCCCTTTTGCTAAAATAGCCAAAAACCAATAAATAAATAAAAAACGTGTCAAAATTTTAATTTTGTCATAAATTAGTCGGGCGGTGTCCAACCCCCCCTTTTTGCTAAAATAGCCAAAAACCAATAAATAAATAAAAAACATGTCAAAATTTTAATTTTGTCATAAATAAGTCGGGCGGTGTCCAACCTCCCCTTTTGCTAAAAAAAATAGCCAAAAAAAATATGTCAAATTTTAATTTTGTCATAAAGAAGTCGGGTGACGCTGTTTTATCAATACATATCCGAATGTTCCCGAAAGGGACGCCGGAAGGCTGACTTTGCATAAACAGCCACCTTTGGGTCATTTTTTAAAATTTGGTCCGGTTGACCCACACAGCCTTAAAAATCTTCGTCCCCGAGGCGTTGAAAGGTCGTGTTTGCAATGTTGAGTTTTCTATTTTTGAAAAATGATAAAAAGAGTCATAAATAAGTCAGGGTGATGCTGTTTTTGTCAAAAATAGCCGAATGTTCCCGAAAGGGACGCCGGAAGGCTGACTTTGCATAAACAGCCACCTTTTGGGTCATGTTTAGGATTTTTGGTCCAGTTGACCCACACAGCCTTAAAAAATCTTCGTCCCCGAGGCGCTGAAGGGTCGTGTTTGCAACACCCGGTTTTTATTATAATTTGAAAAAAAAACAAAGAGTCAACGGTCAGGTGAATACCGTTTGGATTTTTGGTCAAAATAAGCCGAGCCAGCTTCGGCCGCGTCTTAAACTGTTCTTGCCGAAATAGCCTTAGAGTATCTTTCAGTTGTCGAAAGGCTATTTTCGTAAAAGAACGGACAAGTTTGTAAAGTGTCAAAATAATCCTCTCCGGCCTCAAAATTCATGTGAGATTTGGAAGAGGCCACATTTGCAAAAATAGCCGTTTGGTTGCATTTGTCAAATGGGGAAAGGAAGCTGGCCCTTTTGTTTCGAGGTTATAAATCTTTAATTAGAATATGTGGGTTGTTTGATTTTCGAGTTTGTAGGTCATCTTCAAACCTTTGAAACCCAGTTTATTTTAATATGAAAATTGAAAAAAAAAATAATTAGTATTGTTTATCTTTTATTGGTCCAAACTACGCAAGATCTGATTCATGCGGGGTCATGATACGTAGGCAATCTCCATAAGATTCGACCACAACAAAAAAAATGAAAAAAATGAAAAAGAACGAAAAAAAAAGAATGGAAAAAAAAAGAATGAAAAAAAAAGAATGAAAAAAAAGAATGAAAAAAAAAGAATGAAAAAAAAGAAGAAAAAAAAGGGAAAAAAGATGTTGAGGACCGACTGAGTCCATTTTAACCTGTTTTGTTTTGAATCATAAATAAAGAAGGTGGTTGGTGTGTGGTAAGCCGGAACTACAGGATCCAAAAGCACACTTTGCGGGGATCAGGCCTGATGACAGAAGCATTCGAATCCTATTGGGGACTTGTTGACGGAGGTTGTTGATATTGAAGCTGGTAATGGTCTTGACAATACTGATGCGAAGCTCAGTGGCTAAGATGTCAATTTTGATAAAGTGGGAGGACGCTCCGTTCCTTGGTTAGCAAGAGAGAAGCTGTTGGTGGCTTATTTTGTTGTCATTTCTGTTGTCCGGATTATTCTTAGGGTTGTAATCCGAATATTGTCTTGTGTCAAACCTTCTTATCTTTCCATTTTGTCATAGCGGTTTGTTTAAGTTTTGTCCAGGCTATTTTGGGATATTATTTCGGTTTGTTTCGTTTGTTTTGTTATTCAAACCATTTCACCGGTAGTCTAATACAAAATCCGGTCTTTTATTATTTCCATTCATTTTTTTTGTTTGATCCTTTTATCATTTTGTTCAGTGCCGATTCTAGTAACATGACATGCGCACACAGTTTGGGCCTAGTCTTTAAAGTTAATCATAAAACCCCGGAAAGGCAATCAGAACATTTAAAAGAAATAAGGACGGTTTGAGATTATTCGAAGCTCGAGTCATGTGGAACTGGGGCAAGTAAAGCACAAAGAAAACCGTTTAAAAGCAAGATTCACCAAATTGGCATGAGGGTCGTTCATAATAATAAGAGTGAGAGTGTGCCCAACGGTGCTTTAGAAATGACAAATGAAAAGCAAATGTTGAATATAATTGTTAAAGTCCAGCACCATCAGAAGAGACTATAAATCTGTGTTCAAATTGTGTTGTTTTCACTTGGCATGTTTTGAAGGCTGGAATGACGAAGGCATTTTATTCTGCTACATAAACACTTTATTCTTTGTTACCCCTTTTGAGCCTTATTTGTTTTTCTTGCATACCCCTCGGTCGGAATCAATAGCAACGACTAGGAAATACGAGCCTGGAAAGTAAAGAAGAAGAAAAAAAATCAACAAAAAACGAAAAAAAAAGAAGAAGAGAAAAATGATAACAAAAAACAAAAGAAAGTCAGAAGAAGACAGAGGAATTGGGAACTACGTTTGACCTGATTCCTCAAAGAGGATACGTAGGCGCCTCACAGCTCGGTCATGGTGTAATAAAAAAAAATAAAAAATAACAATAATAAATAAATAATCCCCAAGCAAGAAACTAGGGCAAGGGTTGCGTTTGTTGTAAACAAATATGGTTCCGAAAGTTGTAATTTTGAACCCCAAATTGATTTGTTTTTGAGCCTTTAATACCCTTTCTTTCTAAACCTATCCAAAATCCCACATTACGGTCCAAAGAAAGACCTTCTAATCAGTCTTCAAAAGATGCCAAGTCAGACAAAAGAGAGTCTTACCGGTGGACATAACACTCTGTTCAACAGCAGAAAGGACTCTAATCCCCAGCAGAGAGAGTCATACCGACAACACTCCAAATCCCCAGCGGGAAAGTGATACAAATGAGAGAGTCTTATCGGTGAAAATCTTCACGGACACCATAAGGCGATGAAAGCTGAGGGAAAAACCAAAATGAGAGAGGCTTGATAGTGAAAACCCTTCGGGCACTACAAGTTGAATAAGATTGAGAATCAGATGGGGAATTGTCAATTGAAGCTCTTGAAAGGCGATTGACGGCGGAGGATAGGCCACATGTGCATGTCATGACCATTAGAGTCGGTATCTGCGTTTGATAGGTTTTTATTTATAGTTTCTTTTGTTAAAGAGTCATCTTTTTTCCTTTGTCTTTTTATTCTGTTCCCTTTTATTCCTTTCATAGAAAAATTCCCCAGTAGAGTCTGTTTGGTCAGAGCAAGTGAGAAATGACTTCAAAATATGCCATCAGCTTTACAATTATGCAAGATGAGATCTGACTAGTACATCCAAGTGGTATAGTCAGCAAGGAACAAGCGCGAGGCCAGTGTCAAGAAAGATATCCCCAGCAAAAGGGAATTGACAAAAGGATTGACGAGTGTCAAGAGGGATATCCTTGCCAAAACCAAAGGTTATAAAACCTCAAGGCCAAGGCCCGTGAACAAAGCAAGGAGAGCAGTGAGCATGATTTGGGAAATTCATACTAAACTAAAAGGTCGGGGAAAGGCCAATTTCCGAGCTATGCCACAAAAGAAGAGGGATATCCCCAGCAGAAAGGGATTATCCCCAGCAAATAATATTATCCCCAGCAAGTTTTTTGGAGCGCAGAGCAGGGAAGGAGAAAGGGAAAAGTCATCCCCAGTAGGAGTATCACAACCAACCACCACAGTCAAATCTTAAAAGGAAATGGCATTGATGGCGGAAAGGCATGCCACAAGGGAGATTGTCAAACTAGGGCAGAAAATTTTCCTTTCATTTAGAAAATTTTCTGGAAGTCAGATACCCATTCGGGGAAGAATAAAGATAACACCAGTCTCAAGGGAAGTGGTCTTAGAACCAGTGTTGCCCCCAACATAATAAGTTTCAATGGAGGAAGTTGTTCCCCAGCGGACAGAACAAAGGGATGAAACTTGAGCTCAGAAAAAGCAAAAGGCCAGTATCATTCCCAACAGCCTCCCGAAGAGTGAAGCACTAGTTCTGAAGGAATCAGAATCTCCCAGCAGTGTTATCCTCGATAGCGTTATCCCCAGCTGATAACATTCTATCCCCCAACAGGTAAGTAAATAATTCCCCAACAGGGTTATCCCCAGCAGTTTCGAGGAGTCCAACACAAGTTTGGTGAAAATCGGTATCCTCAGCGGTTCCTTTTGGGGAAAGGCAAAACGAGTCTTAAGGGAGGTAGTCTTCGAAGGAAGAAGCAAAAAAAAAAAAGAAAAAAAAGGGAAGTAGTTTGCAGAGGAATGAAACATCCTACTTAAAAGGAAGTAGTTTTGGAAGGAGTAAGATAACATATTTACTCAGTAGAGTTATCCTCAGCAGTGTTGAAAGAAAGAAAATAATGAGTTTTAATAAAAGGAGTTGTATCCCCAGCGGACAGAACCAAAGAGATGAAACTGGTGCTTAGAAAAAGCAAAAGCCATTATCATCCCCCGCAGCTTCCAGAAGAATGAAGCATCGATTTGAAGGGATAAAATTCCCCAGCAGCGTTATCCTCAACAACGTTATCCCAAGAAGATAACACTTTTATCCCCAGCAGTATTGAGAGAAAATAAAATAAAAAATTGAAGGAGGGGAAGAAAGGAGACTCCCCCAGTGGTATTATCCTCAGCAAGCAGGCGTCCACCTGGAGAACAAGGAAGAACAATTGAAGTATCAGCAAGCAGGCGTCCACCTGGAGAACAAGGAAGAACAGTTGAAATATCAGCAAGCAGGCGTCCACCTGGAGAACAAGGAAGAACAGTTAAAATATCAGCAAGCAGGCGTCCACCTGGAGAACAAGGAAGAACAGTGGAAATAGCAAGCAGGCGTCCACCTGAAGAACAAGGGAATATAATTCAAATTTCCAGGTCAGAAGCCCCCCTGAAGAACAGAATGGCGATTTATTTTTGACATTATTGGTTGAAGTCAGGAGCCCGCCTGAAGAGAGGAGGGTACCACTTATTTGGAAACTAGAAAGTTGCCGGTTTCCAAGCGAAACTCGATGCTACTTAAGACGTTTTATTTTTAAAAGTTGTTGAAATCTCGCCAACCTAAAGAAAGGAATGGCATTTTTTTTAAAAGTTGTTGAAATCTCGTCAACCTAAACAAAGGAATGACATTTTATTTTAAAAGTTGTTTGTTTGAAGTCAGGAGCCCGCCTGAAGAGATGAAAGACGTTTTATTTTAAATTTGTTTAAATCTCGCCAACCTAAAGAAAGGAATGACATTTTATTTTCAAAATTGTTGTTGAGGTCAGGAGCCCGCCTGAAGAGAGGAAAGACGTTTATTTTAAAGTTGTTTTTGAAGTCAGGAGCCCGCCTGAAGAGAGGAATGGCGTTTATTTTAAAGTTGTTGTTGAAGTCAGGAGCCCGCCTGAAGAGAGGAGAGGCGTTTTATTTTTAAAGTTGTTGTTGAAGTCAGGAGCCCGCCTGAAGAGAGAAATGGCGTTTATTTTTAAAGTTGTTGTTGAAGTCAGGAGCCCGCCAGAAGAGAGGAAAGGCGTTTATTTTAAAAGTTGTTTATTTGAAGTCAGGAGCCCGTCTGAAGAGAGGAAAGACGTTTTATTTTTCAAAATTAGTGTTGAAGTTGGGAGCCTGCCCATATAATAGAGGAATATGTTTCAGTCTTTACATTTCAAGAGTTGAAGTTGGGAGCCCGCCCATATAACAGAGGAATACATTTCAGTATTACATTTCAAGTGTTGAAGTTGGGAGCCCGCCCATAAGAACAGAGGAATACATTTCAGTATTACTTTTCAAGTGTTGAAGTTGGGAGTCCGCCCATAGAACAGAAGAATACATTTCAGTCTTTTTATTTCAAGTGTTGAAGTTGGGAGCCCGCCCATATAATAGAGGAATACATTTCAGTATTACTTTTCAAGTATTGAAGTTGGGAGCCCGCCTGTAGAACAAAGGATTACCTTTCAAGATCAAGCAGTAACCCACCGGAAGGCAGAAGGTTACAACAAAAATCCCCAGCATTCAATCCAAGTTAGAAATAACAGAAGCTCGCTTCAAGAATGCGAGTCAACAGTCTGAGATGATCAACATAAGCTATTCAAAAATAAAAAAAATAAAAAAAATGATGAATCCAAAGTACGGAAGTGGAGAACAGATGTGGTCTGCTCAAGAACTAGCACCTACAACTAGCAAGTATCAAGGTTCAAATCCAAAGTCTGTATGAAGCACCATTCAAGACTCAAGATCAAGTTTCAGAAGACTTATAGATAGGAATCCTTGTAACTAGTAGCTGATAGGCTTAGTTAGTCTTTTTCATTTTTCATTTTTGATGTAATGACAGGACCGCGGACCGGAACCTCAACGGAATGGCACCTCGATCGGCTCTTCACCTCGGTACACTCTACCATCTCTCTCATTTCCGAACTACACGTGGCCTGATTCCTTTATAACCAAGGATATGTAGGCAGCTCAGATACCAAGGCTCGGTCACATTCCCTTCCTTTCCTTAGTGTAGTCCTTCCAAATAATGGTCGGGTCAAAAACATGTCTAGTCGTTCTTTGTCGGAAAACTCTTCGTGTTTCCAGTCAAAGAGGGCAGTTGTAGACGTGTGATTTTTGACCCTCCCCGGGAATTTTCACATTTTTAGCGTGAATATTTAAATTGGGTCTAATATAGCTATTTTGACTATTTTACTTTATTTCGTCGCAAAAGAAAAATTACAAAAAAAAAATATATATATATATAAATTTTAGCTTATATATTTCTCATAAACTTGAAAAAATACAAAAAATAGTATCTTATTTTTGTACTTTATATAATTTCGAAAATTATAAAAAATATGGTTTTATTAATGTTTTGTAGTCATTTTAATCTTGAAAAATACAAAAATAGTACTTTATATTTTATCTTTATATGAAAACGAAAATGACAAAAATAGTTTTATTTATGCTTTGTACCTATTTTAATCTTGAAAAATACTAAGAAAAAAAAGAAGAAATAGTTTTGTTTTAAATAATTAGTCTTATTTCAGTAGTTATTTTGCTTGCATAAGATTAATTAAATTACATCGTGTTTTTATTCTCGGATCAGGGCAAAGAATAATATTTGGGTTTAAACTACCCGTTTTAGGCCTAATTTTCAGACCTGACCCATAATAATCCGAACCTCACCGCGCATGGGGGACACATGTCTTGGACCCCTACACGTGGGGTCCATGTCCTTTGAACAAGGACAAAACACATGGGGGATTTAAAAATTGAAAAAGCTGAAAAAATTTGGGAAGGGGAATTGGAAAATCAAAAAAAAAAAAGCAAAAAACTTTTGGGAAGGGGAAGGGACAGAACGTGAAGGGGGTATTGGAAAATAAAAAAAATAGTAAAAAACTTTTGGGAAAGGGAAAGGACAGAACGTGAGGGGAAGAAGGAGTGAAAGAATTTTAAAAGCAAAAATTTTGGAAAGAGAAAAAGGAGGAGAACGTGAAAAAAGGGAGAGAGAAATTTTTTGAAAAACAAATTAAAGGAAAAGGCCACTGTTCATCTTCTTCTTCATTTTGAAGAAGAAGAAAACTGAAGAAAACATTCACGCCATAGCCCATGGCCTCCTCCCCTTTCACGTCAAAACGACCATAACCAGCCTCCCCGTCGCTTCCTCGCGCACAGCAGTGAACCAAACAGTCCGGCGACCACAACCCGTATCCCGTCATCACCATTGTCCCAGCTGCTCGTCGTAGCTACTGCTGCCTTCTGCTTTATCTTTTCCATCCAAACGCCACCACCAAATGACCCTTCCAGCGATGCCAAGCTACCAAACGACCAGCTTTGCTTCACCGCCTCCAAACCTCTCTGTCACCTTCCTGTCGTGACCAAACTACCAGTGAACCACCCCCTCCTTAACGTCCGTCGACCACTGAACTCCCTCGCGTCCAGCCAGCCACCCGCTCGCCTCCCCGTCGTTCAGCAGCTATGGGCAGCCCGTGAAACCACCATTGCTGTGGCTGCTGCCCAGTTCCTCCGTATCCATAACCAGTCCAAATAACCACATAACTTCCACGACCAAACAGACCCGTCAGCAGCCCCCCCCTCATCGGAACTGCTGCCCAGCTCGTCGCGCCACACCCCAGTCCAGCGGGCAGCGCTACTCCTACTGCTGCGTCGCGTCGCCAACGACCCATACTCCTTCAGTCCGAAGAACCAGCAGTTTGCTTCTTCCTCACATCCAAACGACCCCTTCTGCTTCATCTTCTCATATCAATCTGTTGCGTCGAAAAAAAAAACCAGTAGCAGCCATGACCCATTCTCCGTCCGTTCGCGTTCGAGCTTGTGGCGCGAGCTATTCCGTTTGAGCTTTGATGACTGTTTCTATGGTTTCCCGTTTGAAGTCCGTTCGAGTTCCGATGTGAGGTTCCAGTTCATTGGTTTCGTTGCTTCATCTCGCCGACTATGGCTCCATTTTGGTTGGACGAATGAGTTGTAAACCCCCAGAAGTGTTTATCATTAGAGGTTCGTTTCTAATCTTTGTTTGAGTTGATATCAGTTACTATCATGTCCGAGCTTGAACACGTGTTATGTTGAAGATTTTGTTTAAATCTGTCGAGTTTTAGTTTTGTGCTTATGTTACTGCTATCTCAAATTGGCATGCTAGACAAAACGTTGTGCAAAAGTTTTCATGTTCGTGACTAGCTTGTCGAATTTGTAGTCGGATTGATTTAATAAGTTCTATCATAATTTTGTTAGTCATTATTCTGTTGGTTGCCATACGGGTTAGTTCTAATGTAAGTTCATGTTTAATTGTAATTTGTCAAGGTTGAAACACTCAAACACTCTTTATTAGCCGTACATCCTACTAGCTTCCATTGTTAGATTAATAAATTAGGATTTCCTTTTTTTAGAGACGAACAAAGTAGAAAATTGTAGTTGCCTTAAGCTTACCTTTTTTAAAAATAAAAATGAGACGAGCCTCGCCAAATAAAACGTGCAGATTGCGGGGCCCTCACAAAAAATGTATGGTTTAATTAGAATTCGGGAGGACCGTTTAGCGAATTTCACGGCCTTCCCAAAATAATAACGCGTTAGCCTCTTTAGACGCGATTTAATTAAATTACTTTCTTAAACTCGGGTGCACATTTATGTGACCCAAATACAAATCTCAGCGGAGTCGAAATGTGTCTCTAATCATGGGTACATTGATTGTGACGTGGTTTGAGATGCATTTCCATGACGTTGCAAAATTTTTAAAATAATGAAGGAGACGAGCCTCGACAAACAAAAATGCACAAGTTGCGGGGCCCTCTAAACGTATCTATTAAAATACTTAGAATTTGGGACATGTCGTTTAGCGAAATTCCAAAGCCTTACCCAAAATAATAATACGCTAGTCGTTTTAGGTGCGCCTTTAATAATTTAATTTTCTTAAACTCGGGTGCACATTTATGTGACCCAAATCCAAATCTCAACGGAGTCAAAGTGTGTCGACGACCACGGGTACATTGATTGTGACGCGGTTTGAGATACATTTTCACAACGTTGCAATTCCCTGTAAAAATAATAATAATTATGAAAGCGGTAAAAAAAGTTAAAATTTGCACATAAGTTTTTATTTGTATAAAATCAGATAATCAAGCCTAATATGACAGTTGAGCGACCGTGCTAGAACCACGGAACTCGGGAATGCCTAACACCTTCTCTCGGGTTAACAAAATTCCTTATCCGGATTTCTGGTACGCAGACTGTAATATGGAGTCATTATTTTCCTCGATCCGGGATTAAAAATTGGTGACTTGGGACACCCTAAATCTCCCAAGTGGCGACTCTGAAATAAATAAACAAATCCCGTTTCGATTGTCCTTTAATTGGAAAAAATCCTTGTACCCTCTCGGGAGCGGAAAAAGGAGGTGTGACACCCATTAGATTCCTAGTCCTAAACCTTGTTCTTTCATGGTAGAATTAGGTATTTTTGGAAGAATTGGGGGGGGGGGGTTTGCCAATTGAGGATTTAGACCTCGATTTGGGGTCGGATTCTAAAACTAATTATATATTCGGGCTCGGGGTGAATGGGTTTTGGTCAAAACCTCGAGTTTTGGCCAAGCAGGCCCGGGGTCGATTTTGATTTTTGGGGAAAGTGTTGGGAAAACCTTAAATCATGTATTGAAGTTTATTTCTTTAGCAATATTTGATACTATTGAGTTAATTTTCGCTAGATACGATTGGTTCGGAGGTGGATACTAGAGGAAAAGAGGTAATTGAGCATTGGGTCGCCTGCGGAGCGAGGTAAGTTTTGTGTCTAACCTTGGCTTGAGGGATTAGGTATTGTTGCCTATTTGCTACATGTTTGGTTGTTGAGTACAACGTATAGGTGAGGTGACGAGTACCTATGCATTGTTGTTGAGTCATAGCATGCGAGTGAGTCTTATTCTTGTAATCGTTATATTCTTTAATCATATTATTCATGCTTAGACTAGTTATTCTTTATGTTGAAAAACTCTTATCATGTTTTATGGAATTTGATATTGATTGAGTATAGACTCAAAGTTGAGGTTGACATTGTGGAACTAAATGTTGAAGTGAGACTTGTCATCGGTAATTCTATCTCCCTGTTGTTATTATTCATTATTTTGGTGAGGCAGAGTGTAAAGCATAAAGGGTGATGTCGTGCCATTTAATATTCATTATCGTGTGAGGAAGAGTGTAAAGAACAATGGGTGATGCTGTGCCATTTCATATCCATTATCATGTGAGGAAGAGTGTAAAGCACGAAGGTTGATGTCGTGTCATTTTATATTCATTATCATCGTTTCTTTCATTTATTCTGGTGAGGTGAGAGTAAAAGCACGAAGAGTGATGTTGTGCACTTGTTTTGCTATGTTTAATATTTTCATTGGTGCAAAGTATGTTTTTTGTTGTGTTTCTTTACTGATACCATTTTCATGATCTTGTACTCCCCTCAGCATGTTTCCCCCTCCCATTATTATTTGTTTAGTTTCTATGAGTTGTTATTGCTCGTATATTGTTTAACTGCATATGTTTATGTTGTTGTTTTGTCCTAACCTCGTCACTACTTCGCCGAGATTAGGCTCGGCACTTACCAGTATATGGAGTCGGTTGTACTGATACTGCACTCTGCACTTTCTGTTCAAATTTCGGTACCGATTCGAGCTGATCTTTAGTTTAGTTGCTGGCTTCATCTGATCGGAGATCCAAGATAGACCTGTTGGCGTCCGCAGGCCCTGACGTCCCCTTCCATACATTCACTTTACTATTTTTTTTTGGTATAGAAAACAGTTATATTTCCTTCAGACATTTGTTGTAGTTAAATCTTAGAAGTTCGTGGATTATGCTTCAGATTCTGGGTAGCTTTATATATTAAGATTGTTATGGATTTCGACACTCTTTTTAACTTGTTATGGTTTAATTATTATTAATCACTGAAAGGCTTAAGAATTGGTTTAATAATCTCTAACATTGGCTTACCTAGAAAGTAAAATGTTAGGCATCATCACGGTTCTTACGGTGAGAATTCCGGATCGTGACACTAAATGAATTAGGTGCAGTGAAAGAATTATACAGGATCTTTATACAAATAGCTGGTCATATTCGACATTTACTTTTTCTAGTCATATACATAGACTATATGTTGATTATACATAATTATACACATATAATGTAAGCACGTAATTTTTGACCCGGGCAACTTTTAAAAGTAGTATTTTAAAAATATTTACTTATTTTTCATTTTAATAGAATTTCAGTCAACTTTTAATTTTGAAAAACATAAGTTCAAATACACAAAAAAATAGCTTTATAATATTTCTTCTCTTATTATATATCTTTTTTTAATCTTTTATTTATTTATTTAAGTTTATTAGTATTTTATAATGATAACATTATAATTTTTACCATTACTTTAATATAGTTTTCTGTACCTTTTTCTAACATCTAAAAATACCAAAAATATTTTTATTTTAATATATAGTTCACTTTAATAGTTTATTCTTATTAATTAAGATTAATTAGTATATTTCAGTAGTATTTTTATTTTTATTTTTGTTCAATGAGAAAGAATTGAATTTGGGCCAATTGGGAGCTCATTTTCGGATTTTAGTAGTCCGGCAAGACAAAGGTTTATTCTTCTCAACCCATTAGCCCATTCTCCACTTAAACGCAAGATTTAATCTTAGTCATCTACTCTCCTCTAATCCAGCTATCATTATCCCTTCCCACCTGCTCATAAAATACCAATTATGAAAACCGTAACCCCAATCTTGAAAGAGAAGGAAACGACTCCCCTTCAAAAAAAGTCATCTCTATCCTGACACATTTTTCATTTTTCAAAAGCAGCAGATGGGCAAAAGCTTTTGAGCTCAAAGTACGGACCCCCCTCCCATTTCAAAAAAAGAACAAAACAACTCAAAAGAAAATGGACAAAAACAGATACATACATAGAGGAACGAAAAAGTGACAAATTTGAGGGGAATTAAAAGATTAGACGCCATTTGCTATCAACGTGAACTGCTGCTTTTCTTGTTCTTCGATTCAGCTAAATTGAGTCCGTTCGCGGCTCGATTCACGGTTCCGTCGAGGTTGGCTGTCTCTTAGCTTTTCTTTTTCTTCCTATAAAGTGCTTCATCGATGCTTGTTTTATATTGCAGCACTTTGGTTCGTATAAATGAAAGATTTGTTGATTAATTTGGGTGTAGCAGCTTTACTTTATATTTCACTCTTCTTCTACTTTCGATTCTGACGATGTTAATTGATTTGTCATAATCTCGTCCAAGCATGCCAGATTTGCTCTGTATTTCTTATTCAAGCCTCGGGTCTTATCTATTATTGTAACGACCTAATTGGTTGTTTTGCTTTTTAGAACCCCGTTCCAATAGATAAGACTTCCCGTACTTGCTTTTACTGATTTTATGACTTGCAGGAATGGTTGGTTCGGGATTTGGAAGAGTTTGGATTGAAATCAAACATTTGGTTCCTTAAGGTTGGCTAAAAAGGTCAAGTTTGACTTCGGTCAACGTTTTGAGTAAACGACCTCGGAATTCGAATTTTAAGGTTCCAACAGGTTCATATGATGATTTCGAACTTGGGCGTATGTCCGAATCGGGTTTTGGATGACCCGGGAGCGTTTTGGTGCCTAATAGTGAAAGTTGATTCCTTATTTTGAAGTTCTTAAATATTTGGTTTGAAGTGGATTTTTGTGTTATTAAGGTCCAAACGGAGTTCCGAGACCGGGAATAGTTCTGTATTGCCATTTAAGACTTGCACACAAAATTTGGTATAAATCCAAGTAGTGTAAGTGTGTTTCGTCGCATTGGAGGTAAATTGAAGAATTTAAAGTTCATAAGTTTGATCCACTTGGTTTTAGGGGGTGATTCTTAGATTTAGCATTGTTTTGGGCGTTCCGAGGGTTCGCGCAAGTCCGTTATATGATTTCAAACTTGTCGGTATGTTCGGGCAGGACCTGGGGACCCCGAGTGTCAATCAGACGAGGCTCGATGAAGTTGTAAAATTTTGAAAGGAGCTGAAACTCCAGGTATCTGTCATAACTGCACCTGCGGTTGGTCAGCTGCAGGTGCGAGACCGCAGAAGCGGTCGAGCCCTCGCAGGTGCGGCCAAGGGGGAGGAGCCCAGGAACCGCAAATGCGGCTCCTTTTCCGCAGAAACGGACCCGCAGGAGCGGCCCCAGACCGCAGAAGCGGTCCCAGCCAGCCCAGCCCAGCTCCACAGATGCGGACATTCACCCGCAGAAGCGAGTTGCCCCGAACCGCAGGTGCGAAAATCGTTGAAGGCAGTGCCTTCATTTAATACGGGAATGTGCCATTTTTTTACACATTTCCTTCATTGTTTGGGCGATTTGGGAGCTTCCAAAGAGGGAATTTCAATCTATCATTGTGAGGTAAGTTATTTCTACTTAATGTGAGTTTAATACTTGGGTTTTGGGTAGATTAACACATAAAGATTAGTGAAAATCATGGGATTAGAGTAAAACCTAGGGTTTTGATAAAAACAAGATTTAACCACGAACTTTATTATGCAATGAAACAGAAATCATATATTCTTGATCCTTAGGTTATGAGTAACAACTTCCCTAAAAAAAAAAAAAATTGGAATCCGGGTACGTGGACCCGGGGATGGATTTTAGGAAACTTGTATTTAGGGTTGGGGAATTACTTTAATAGTTGGAATATGAACTCTTGAGCTTGTATTGACTAGTTCTTACCCCGTTTAATTAGTTATGGATCGTTCGGCTACGGAGTTAAGGGTTTGAGCACATTCTTGATATTGGAAGTAAGCTTTGGAGCGAGGTGAGTCTCCTTTCTAACCTCGTAAGAGGGAAATAAACCCCTAAGTGAATCTAATAAATGTATGAGATTGTTTGTGGCGGCTACGTACGTACGTGATGACGAGAGTCTGTGCGTAGCTACTATTATGCTAATTGTACGAGTAGTTTCGGACCCGTATTATGCCATACTTGCAAATGCTTATATTCTTTCATGCTAATGAGATCACTTAGGACATGTTAGGGATTGAAAATAAACATAAACGAACGTATGCACTTACTTGAGAACTTGTGTGAACTTATTTGAATATGATTGCGCCTTTATGTGCCTTCTTGATAATAATTGATTATTGTGGATCGGGCCGATTGCCTCGGTAGAAATAGATGCATCTATGATTCGCGCCATTCGACCCTCTGGCAGTGCATAATTTCTTTTATGTTGGACCGGGCTGTATGACTTCGGCATAATGTGCGTATGATATTTATGTGAAATCTTATCCATGACTTACTCTGTTAAATGCCTTGAAGTGCAATTATTCTAAGACATGGCCGAAACTGATATACTGTACTCTTTAAATTCTGAGCTTGCCATTATGTTCATGTTATCCATACTTAGTGTAATATTTAATTATTATTGGCATTGACCTTAGTAAGTGTCAAGTCGACCTCTCGTCACTACTTCTTCGAGGTTAGACTGGATATTTGCTGGGTACATGTTGTTTATGTACTCATACTACGCTTCTGTACTTAATTGTACATGATCTGAGGCAGGTACATCTGGCTACCCATCTGGTGTGCATCCTTGATAGTAGGCCGAGATTCCACGATGAGCTGCTCCCTTCCTATGCCGTCCAGCAGCATGATGGAGTCTCTCTTTGTTTTGACTGTCTATTCTATTTCAGACAGTAGGACAGATTTATTCTTTTGTATATTTTACTAGATGCCCATATACTTGTTACACCAGGTCTTGACACACACATTGGTAGACTATTCTTTTGGGTTGTATATCTATTACTTTAAGTTTCTAATTATCACTTGTTTTAAATTCAAGTTAAGAAAATGCTGGAGTTGTTTTGGTAAAGTAAAATGAGAACACACTAATATCTTCGAGTTGGCTTACCTGACAATGATGTTGGGCGTCATCATAACCTATAATAAAATTGGGTCGTGACAATTATTGCTATTTAACATAATTTTTCTTTCCCTGTTAAACACCTGTAAACATCAAGTTCTGCTCATTTGTGTGTGCCCTTTCATACATTACTTAGTGCTTGTTAAAGATTGGGACTTTTGTGGTAAAATTTAAAGGTTGGCCTACGTCAGTTGATAAATGAATACCAATTGCCTCAGTATCTTTAAGCATTAGTTCAATAATTAAGTACCGTCATTTCTTCACAATAAATCCATAGTTGTTGACCTCACAATAATCCTGAATTAGTTTTAGAAAAATCATGAACACTCGTAGTGTATTTTAGGCGCGTAAATAAATTATTGTGATTATGGGTACGGTTTTCGTGGCATAGTCAGGATATATAATTCCTAATTTGAGTGTGTGTTTCACATGACTCGACCATAACTTCAAATAATAACAAAAATAAATATGTTGTAAATCGCGGGTGTGTTTCACGTGACACGATTCGCAATGTGTTCGAATACAACAAGTGCGCACCATTGTGACTTATTTAAATAAATTTCATAAATCCTAAAAGCAATTAAAACTCTATTAAAAGCGGTTAGAAAGTTAAAAATGCACAATAGATTTAAACATATAATAAATCAGATAATTATGTCAATTATTAATAGTTGAGAGACCGTGCTAAAATCACGAAACTTAGGAGTGTCTTACACCTTCTCCCGGGTTAACAGAATTCTGTACATGGTCTTATGTGTTCACGGATCATAAATAGAGTCAATTTCTTTGATTCGGGATTCACAACAAACCAGTGACTTAGGACACCATAAATTATTCCAAGTGGCGACTCTCATTAATTAAATAATCCCATTTCGATAACGTCACTTTAATTGGAAAACTCCCTATCCGTCGGGAAAAGAAGGTGTGACATATAATACATTAATTGTGCATATACTCTACTTTCATCGGCTATTTTTAGTTTAAGCGGTTAGGTAAGCAGCTATTGGGGTTACGTAAAAGAATTATACAGCCAATAGCAAACCGCACTAGGTATACTTGTGGGGCATTTTCATACATAACCACTTTTGCCGTCATCATTTATGTTATACCCGTATTGTACAAAATTTTGCAACAAGTTCCCGCTCGGATCTAAAGTAGTTCAATCTCTTTAATGGCACTTCAAAAATTCAAAATCTTAAGTAGTTCCATTTCATCAATGCAACTTCAGAAAACAAATATGAAGTTCTTCTATCCTTCAAATGCAACTTTAGAAATTTGAAACTTAAGTAGTTCAATCTCTTCAATACAACTTCAAAATTCGAATCTTATGTTCTGAAACATAAACTTGTGCTTCAAATTTTAACAATTCAATACACTATTTAAGGCCCCAAAACCTATTCTAGATGAGCTCAAATGTAAAACATAACTTTCAAATATAATAAAGAATAAATCTCAATCATCAAATTGTCTAACCAACAACTAATTTAACAAACTCATTTTGCAAACTAAGATGAAGAAGAAGAAGAAACCTAAGCACAACGAAAAAGAAAGCAGCAGCGGAAAAAAAAGAAAATATATATCTGAAAATTATGCAAAAATGAATATCAATTTTCTTTTTCAAAAAAATATGTATAAATTTAATGGGCGGCTTTACCCACAGAGTAATTTGGATCCGTTGACCCACTTCTTGGTAAAACCCTCACAGTTAATTGTTCTTTTTGTGCTTCAATTTCGTTTCTCGATTACTTCTTGGCTAATTATAATATTGTCTCGATTTTTAAATTTAAAATGTCTTTCCAAATTTATGGTAAAAATCAGATATGTACTCGAAAATTGCTATGAATGTTGTGGTATTGGGTGCAATTTATTTTGAAAAAGACGTCAATCTTCAGAGACCAATCGAATCTTTTCTTACAAAATTTATGAACAAGTATAGTTAATTCTCTATAAGGCAACCTTATGATGCAAACTATGAAAAGAATAGAGAGAAAAGACAAAAAGAAATGTGTAATTTAACGACATTCAGTATGATATTCCCCTTATTAATAAGCGACAGTTTGAGGAGCTTGGGTCGTCCGGGGGTATTTTGGAAAAACAAATAAGCGACAGTTTGAGGAGCTTGGGGTCGTCCGGGGATATTTTGGAAAAACTGCGAATACTTTGGTAAAATTCAGGTGTTAATCCTACTTTAGTTTTGACACGTTACTTTACACCGCCCAAACAATCATATCTACACTCTGTTTCCTCCCAATTTCTCTACACTTTATTTCTTCTTCAAAATTTCCATCACTGCTTATCTGCTCTTCCAATTTTCCTTGTTTCTTTTAGTCTTCTCTCTTCTTGGACAGTTAATTCGCCTTGATTGTACAGTTATAAGGTGAGTTTTAGTTTCTTGTTTTCTTGATTTTTGAAATAGCTGTTGCATATAAATTGTTTAAGCTGATTAAATTATTCGTCCCTCATTCTTTGTCATTCGTCCAGAAAAAACTGGGATATTTGGAGTTGTTTCCCATTTCAGTTGGGTCGAATTCAATTCCCACAATTACTCACTTAACCCCTTTGAGTATATTTGCTGATGTTGTTCTTGAAGCGTTTGGCGGGTTCAGTGATCTTGATGTATCTGTTTATGCTTTTAAAGATGTTGGAATGATTTTACCTTTTGGAACCAGAGATGAAAGACAAGGACAAATTTGAGAAAATTTTGGGTTTGTCCATGGCTTTCATTTCTTCGATGTATGGTAAAGAGCACATATCTGTATTTAGTATATGGTTCATAAAATAGTATTACTGTATTAGAGGTAAATAAGTTTAGTTGATTGTCACTATTTATGCATTCCTTGTTCTTTATTTGCATTTTTATTGTAAAAATAAACTATTAACCACTAATCGATCTTGCATATTATGTTACTGTGTTTGATGTAGCCAATCCTAAAATCTGTGTATTTACCGTTATTGTATGAGCTCTCTGATGCATTGTGGTGGCTATAAAGAATAGAGTACCTAATGATATTTTATTTAAACAAAGGAGAACTTTGATGTAGCTAAAGCGCTTGACAATATGCTTAACTGGTGACAATATATTTTATGTATTATATATCTTTATAAAAGATGTGTCATGTCTTCAACTGTTATATGCATAGTTCTTATAGTTGTCTGTAGAAGTATTCTGGGGTTTTGTGGAAAATGGATTTGTCCCAGTTCTGATGTGATTTTGTGGATATATATAAAATTTTGTTGTCACTGATCAATAGATCATGCTTCTTATTATTAAAAATAAATAAAAGTAGATTGAGGTGAAACATTAAAAAGTAGTGGAAAAACAAAGTGAAGAATCAGTTCTTGAATTTGGCTTAGTAGTAATGGGGGTCTCTATTCCTATACTTGTAATAGTGATTGCCTTTCATCTCATCGCCTTTGTTCTTGCCGTCGGTGCTGAACAACGTCGTAGCACGATACCCTCTATAGCTTATATTCTGTTTTCATTGATCTTTCTTTTTTCGCTTTTGTTTCTGAACATAGGTAAAGATGGAACTTTGTGCTTGTGTGTGTGTTTTTCTGGGTAGAGTTAAAACCTTAAAGTCTGAACTTTTTTGTTTTATTTGCTTCATAGTCTAGCTATTGATTAATTTTTTGGTGTTTTTTCCCTGAGTATAGTTAAATATTTAATTTATTTTTTCAGTTCTGGTTGTACTTAGATTGAACTTTTTGGTATTATTTGCTTTATAGTCTAGCTATTGATTAATTTTTTGGTATTTTTCCCTGGGTATAGTTAAAGATTTGATTTATTTTTTCATTTCTGATTGTAGTTAAAGATTGAACTTGTTAGTTTTATTTACTTCATAGTCTACTGCTTTGTTGCACCAAAGGCAAAGCTGGTTGTTATGCTTTCGCCTTATTTGACTCTTATTTACATTTCTCTTCATCGTTTTGGAAATTATGCAGGGTACAATATGTATGAAGCTTATTGTTCGTATTACGTATATCTAAATAGCAGATGATCAATTGATGACAAGCTGAGTTAGGTTTTTTGGTCAACCGTCAACAATCTTTGGCTTATGTTGTGCCAATAGAATGGCTGACTCTTATGGTTTTGCCTTATTTGGGCTCTTACTTAGATTTTTTTTTACCGTTATGAAAAATCTGTGGATGCTTTATTTCTCTCCATTTTCTTTTGTATAATATTTTTATAAAATTCTTATTGAAAAAAGGTGCAGCCTTGAAATTACATGACTTTACTCTTTATGTTTTACTTTCATGTATTTATAGTATACTAAGTGTTATCTGTTGTTCCTTTTTAAATATTTGAAGAAAATAATGTACGCCAATGTTCATGTATGGTCTTTTATCTTTGTTTCAAACTAATAAAAAGTTGCAAAAGTGATTGGCTGACACTTATAAAACTTAAATTTCTTCGTGAATGGATCGTCAACAAAAAAGAAAACAACCTTGCATAACAATAGAAAATCGCGATAAGAATGCGAAGTGGCGTGAACTATATCATGACATGGACACGGCTAAAAAGAACGCACTTCTACTGCAACGCCGCCTCAAAAAGAGAGAGGCAACAACTAATCGTCTTCTTGGAAGTAGAAAATCTGTCAATCTTGCTGAATCAATGTCTGCAATTCAGGGTGATGTTATTATTAGAGGCTCTTGTTCTATTTCAAAAATAGGTTAGAATATCAAATTCATTATTCCTTATTTCCTCGCATATGTGTCTTCTGTATGAGTGTGTATGCGCAGTGGTTACTCTCCTGCAATCTCTATGTTTACAAATTATATTTTATTGCAGTTGCAACTGATCATGAGATTTTTACGCCATTAAATGTGCTTGACAAAGGGAAAAATGTGATTCATCCTATTTCTATTTTTGAAAAGGGTAAGCCTATAAATCTGTTATGACCATTTATTTTTCTTCGTTTACTATGCGCAAATATTTAATTGGCAACTATCTTGAACCAGGTTCGACATCAAGTACTTTAGGTAAATCAAGTGCTCCAACTACTGAAATAGTTCTGCTCGATGGTTAGTATCAACAAAACACTTTAACTCTATTGTTCCTTTTTTCTTCTTTTCTATTCCTTAAGGTTGTTTGATATATGCAGGTCACGTAAAGAATAAGAGAAATATGACTAATATTATGCGATTATGCCCTGATTATGTGCCGTTAAAAAAAGTTCCGAACTGTAAATTCTGCTTCGCAAAAAAATTTCAATATGAATCACCTGGATTTTGTTGTGGCCGCGGTTCAGTTAAGTTAACTTCTGAGAGAATGGCACCTAGACTGAGAAATTTATATACAGGAATTTGTGCAAAATCCAAGCACTTTCAGATATGCATTAGAACATATAACAATCTGTTTGCTTTTACCTCACTTGGTGCTACTTATGACAAAGATTTAGCCAAGAAAAATCGTGATATATATACATTTAGAGTTCAGGGACAAATGTATCATGTCACACCCCCTTTTTAACAAACTCACTAACCCTCTTAAAAATAAAAGAAATTTGTAAAGCTCAAAAGGGTTTTTAATTAAAAAAAAGTGAAAAACATTGTATTTAAAAGGAAATAACTCAGAGTCGCCACCTGACATTGATTTCGGTGTGCCAGGTCACCGTTTTTTTTAAAAAAAATAATTTTTCCTTTAAAACACTTTAGACTCCAAAACATAAGTCCGCACCAGAGATTATGGTAAGGGGATTCATTTGACTCGGGGAGAAGGTGTTAGGCATTCCCCGAGTCTCGTAGCTAGTACGGTTGCGTACATGATCAAGTTGGCTTTTAAAAATATTCGAATTGAGGCGAAAAACACAGAAAAAGAAAAATAAACACACAAGAGGCTCGAGATCGTCCCCAAATAGATTAAACTAAACAATAAAATAATAATATCCTATACTATGTTCACTCTACCATGTCCGTCACGGCCTTCAATTACATTCACTTAGGGGCATACCCCTGATAAAAGAACACAAAATATATATATATATATACAAACCCTACGGGGCATTCCCCTGATGAATTAACTAACTAAAAGGGACGACCTTTCGCCTCGAACGAACAAATCCTAAAGAATGCCTACCCAGGTGTGGTCGGCCTAAAGCATGCTCCTAGCGTTCAATGAAAGAGCTAACAATAACTAAATAGAAACATTAAAGCGAGTCATATTAAACACAATTCCGTCATCTTTCAACTTTCACTTCCGTGGCCCCTTTAATTCAACTCGGCTAATTAACTCAACTTCCTCCCTTAATTGATTCATGAAATAGTCCAATTCAATCACGGCAAGCAAATTAGATTCTAGACACTAATTAAGATAAATGTCACATTCCCATTAATGAATCATATACGAACTTTGATTACTTCAAAGAGAGCATCAATAGAAACATACCAACAAATAATCACATAATAGAATTAAAGGATTTAAGAAAAGAGAAAAGGGATTGGAACTCACAGAGAACAAACTTATAACGTTAACAGATAAACGTCGAGAGAATCCTACTGCTTACGCTGACTAGAAAAGTGAACTGCGCCGGCGTCCTCGACGAAACTCAACTCATTCGAACCTGTTTGGTCGACGACGGACGTTAGATCTGTTTTGGTATTTTTGAGCTGTTCTTTAGTAAATTTTCATGGAGCTTCAAAAGGCGATTTCAATGGAGTTTCATGGACTGGCTCTCCTCTACTTTTGTCCGTCCCCCTACTGCTCTACATGTGTGTGCGTTCCTGAGCAGCTGCTGCTCTCTCATTTCTGGTGAGTATGTTGGTGACGGAAGTGAGATAGAAACGAGAGAGAGAGAGAGAGAGAGAGAGAGAGAGAGAGAGAGAGAGGTAGGGGTCGTTTTCCGGCGAGTTTCGATTTAAAGATGAAGAAGAAGATGATGAAGGAGCAGGGGTCGTTTGGCTGTGTACGGGGTGGTCGTTTGGGGTGGCTGCGAGCTTGTTGGCGATTTTGTGTTGTGAGATCAAAGCTGTGAATTGTCGTGTGAGGGGGTGGCTGCTCGATGGATGGGGGGCTGTGTTTTCCGGCGAGAGATCCGACGATGGAGGGTGGCTTGCGTCTGGTCCCTTTTTCAAGATTAGGAGTTGAAAACCTGGGTTAGGGTTTCTATAATTGGTATTTTATATGAAGGTGGGAAGGGATGATGGCCATTGGATTAGAAGGAAATAAATGGCTAGGATTAAATCTTGCACATAAATGGGCTAATGGGCTAAGAATAATTAAATTAAACTACCTTTTGGGCCTACAAATTTTCTTGTTGGACAAAGACAAACTCAAAAATCTTACCAAAATATTAATTAAACTTAGTTAAGTATATAAATAAAATTTAAAAATGAAACTACCCATTTTTGTATTTTTACATGTTATATCAATAAAGTAAAAAGCAAAGAAAATAGGCTAAAGTCATGATAAAATTAAGACACCATGAATAAAAATATACGAGTTGATCTTAAACTAAAGATAAAAATATAGAAAAGCGATAAACACGATAAATAAAACTATTTATATTTATTATTTTTTTGCTTTTTTTATATCTTAAGACTAAAAGTAAAATGATTAAAATTATATTAAAATAAAGTCAAGTAAATATTTTAAAAATATTAAAATACTAAAATTAACTTTAAAATTTGCGCGGGTCAAAAATTACGTGCTTACAGCTGCCCCTCTTTGCTTGGAAACACGAAGAGTTTTCGGAGCAAAGAACAATAAGCAACGTAATTGATTTATGACCCGACGCTTATTCAAAAGGAAATAAAGGTGGCTAAAAAGATTGTGACCGAGCCCTGGTATCTGAGCTGCCTACATATCCTTGGCTATAAAGGAATCAGGCCACGTGTAGTTCAGAAGTGAGAAGGATGATGGAGTACCGAGGTGGAGAGTCGAGTGAAGTGCCGCCGAGGTTCTGGTCCGCGGTTCCGGCCATTACATCAAAAATAAAAGGAAAAAAAATTACAGCAAAAGTAAAAGAAAAATACAAGGTCCTATCTACTTCTTCTCTTGAATTTTCCGTGAATCTCTACTTGATCTTTAACATGAGAACGAAAAATGGATCCTATTCTTCAGGCGGGCTCCTGATGCTTCTTGAATTTGCGAATTGAAAGTAACTCTGAAATGAATTCCCTTGTTATCCAGGTGGGTGCCCGATTACTAAAACTTGAAACTGTTTTCCCTCGTTATCCAGGTGGGTGCCTGGTTACCAACAACTTGAATTGTATTCCCTTGTTATCCAGGTGGGCGCCTGATTACCAACAACTTGAATTGTATTCCCTCGTTATCCAGGTGGGCGCCTGATTACCAGAAACTTGAATTGTATTCCCTCGTTATTCAGGTGGGCGCCTGATATTGCAACAAAACAGACAAAACAAAAGAAATTTTTCTGGCCCAATTTGGGATCTGGGCATATTTGTGAGTGTTAATCGGATCATGTTACCTATAGAGCTCTAAGAATTCAAAATCTAAATCACATTATCCAGGAGGGCCCTGAAAACTTCGAATTAAACCTCCTCTAAAACTTAAAACTAAATTCCATTATCCAGGAGGGTCCTGAAAGCTTTAAAACTAAGTCCCATTATCCAAGAGGGTCCTGAAAAATTTAAAAACTAAATCCCATTATCCAGGAGGGTCCTGAAAATTTAAAAACCAAATCCCATTATCCGGGAAGATCCTGAAAGATTTAAATTAAATCTCATTATCCAGGAGGGTCCTGAAAATTTAAATTAAATCCCATTATCCAGGAGGGTCCTGAAAATTTTAAAACTAAATCCCATTATCCAGGAGGGTCCTGAAAGATTTAAATTAAATCCCATTATCCAGGAGGGTCCTGAAAATTTAAAAACTAAATCCCATTATCCAGGAGGGTCCTGAAAATTTAAAAACTAAATCCCATTATCCAGGAGGGTCCTGGAAGATTTAAATTAAATCCCATTATCCAGGAGGGTCCTGAGAACTTTTTAAAATTAAATTCCATTATCCAGGAGGGTCCTGAGAATTTAAAAACTAAATCCCATTATCTAGGAGAGTCCTGAGAATTTAAAAACTAAATCCCATTATCCAGGAGGGTCCTGAGAACTTTTTAAAATTAAATCCCATTATCCAGGAGGGTCCTGAAAATTTAAATTAAATCCCATTATCCAGGAGGGTCCTGAGAATTGAGAATGAACTTACCTGAGCCATGCTCTCATCTTGGAGGAATCTGAACAGAATTTCTTGCTCCACGAACCATGCCTTTTTCATGGGAGGTTCCTGTGGATTAACAAATTTTCTTGCCCCTATTTCAGACAAATAAAATCTTGATAGTTTGAAAATGTGGTGGTTAGTTTGTGGCATCCTTGCTGAGTGTCTGCTTCCGCCACTGCCATGCTTTATTCTGATTAGCTGCTTCAGGCTAGCAAGAAGTTGTTTGGCCTTTTGATTGTAACTGGACCACAAAACCTCTACATGACCTGAATCTCTCACACTCACTTGTTGCATTGTGTTTTCATTTTGAAAGTTGTTGAACCCTTGTATTTTCTCAAAATTCAAGATTCCCTTGATTGCTTGAACCTCAATTATCACCATACTGCTTACTCTAAATCAAGTCAATTGTGATGTGCCTGGCCGGACTCCGCTTTGTGCAATTTAGAAGCTGGTAGTAGGCTTTGAAATCCTTTCCTGCTGGTTCAACAAGGTCTGACTCAAAAGAGACCCATAAAGATAGACTCAAAGAGCAGAGTGAAATGAATTTTGACAAAAGGAACAAAGGAAAATTTTGAGCACAGATGACTATATGAAGAAGAATGAGAAAAGAAGACTTATCTGAGGGAAGCAGCCAGCTCCAATGATCATGACATGCATTTCGGATTGATCAGCCTAATCCGTCCAACCAATCATACTTTCAGTTCATGTCTTGTCTTCATACTTCAAAATCGGGCTTTCACCGATCCAAATTCTTTGTAAAGTCATGAGCCTCGTTCGACTTGTAGTGCCCCAAAGGGTTTTCACCAACAAGCCTCTCTCATGTGTTCATCTCTCAACTCACCATCGCCTTATGGTGCCCGCGAGGGTTTTCACCAATAAGACTCTCTCATTTTAAATTTTCTCTCAGCTCACCATCGCCTTACGGTGTCCGTGAGGGTTTTCACCAATAAGACTCTCTCATTTCTTCAACTTTCATTTGTGCCCATGATCAAAGTGTTATCCATGATGTAAATCATACCTCTGTCTCGCTTGACCTGGCATCCTCAAAGATTGATTAGAAGGTCTTTCTTTGGACCGTAATGTAGGCTTTTGGACAGGGTTAGAAAGAAAGGGTGGCATGAAGGCTCAAACTAATTTAAGATGAAAAGGGGTTAAAATTACAACTTTTGGAATCAAATCTTTTCGAAAACCCAAACTTCTGCCCCAGTTTCTTTGAGTCTGGGGAATTTTAATTTTTATTTTGATGGGACCGAACTGTGAGGCTGCCTACGTATCCTTAAAAGGAATCAGGTCGAACGTAGTTCAAAAGGAAGTTGCTTTTTTTTGGTTGCTTTTCTTTTCTTTTCTTTTCCTTTTTTTTTCATTTTTCTTCTCTAATCTGTTACTGATTCCAAAAGAGGGGTATGAAAGAAAATAAATAAGGCTCAAAAGGGATATAAAGGATAAAAAATGATTGGGTAGCAGAACAAAATGCCTTCGTCATTTCAACTTTGAACATGCCAAGTACAAAATACAACTGACGGTAAGCAAAGACATCATACATAGTACTTTTTAACTGCATCAGAATTAATAATCATATCTACACATTTGCCTTCTATGTCTGTTAAATACAAAGCACCATTGGGCAACACTCTTGTCACTATGAACGGCCCCTGCCAGTTTGGGGCGAACTTGCCTTTAGCTTCAGCCTGATGAGGAAGGATGCGTTTCAATACCATCTGGCCCACTTCGAATTTCCGAGGACGCACCTTTTTGTTGTATACTCTTGCTATTCTCTTCTGATACAATTGACCATGACATACTGCAGCCAACCTTTTCTCATCAATCAAACTCAACTGCTCTAGCCGGGTTTTGACCCACTCATCATCATCAATTTCAGCTTCTGCAACGATCCGAAGGGATGGGATCTCAACTTCTGCAGGTATAACTGCCTCAGTTCCATATACCAGAAGATAAGGAGTTGCACCTACTGAAGTGCGAACAGTAGTGCGATAACCCAGTAAGGCGAAAGTCAACCTTTCATGCCACTGTCTAGAACCTTGAACCATCTTACGAAGTATCTTCTTTATGTTCTTGTTAGCAGCCTCAACAGCTCCATTTGCCTTGGGGCGATACGGAGTGGAGTTCCGATGCATAATCTTGAATTGTTGGCATACCTCTTTCATCAAATGACTGTTGAGATTAGCAGCATTGTCTGTGATGATCACCTTGGGAATTCCGAACCGACAAATGATATTTGAATGAACAAAATCCACCACCTCCTTCTTGGTCACGGACTTGAAAGTTACAGCTTCGACCCACTTGGTAAAGTAATCAATGGCCACTAGAATAAACGTATGCCTGTTTGACGCTACCGGCTCAACTAGTGCAATGACATCCATGCCCCAAGCAACAAAGGGCCAAGGTGCAGACATTGTGTGTAACTCAAATGGGGAAGAATGAATCAAATCACCATGTACCTGGCATTGATGACACTTGCAAACAAAACTGATACAGTCCCGTTCCATGGTGAGCCAATAATAACCTGCTCGAAGTATCTTCTTTGCCAAGACATACCCGTTCATGTGTGGCCCGCAATTTCCAGAATGCACTTCGGCCATGATAGTTGCAGCTTCTTTAGCGTCTATGCACCTCAGTAGTCCTAAATCCGGAGTCCTCTTGTACAAGATTCCTCCACTCAAGAAAAATCCACTAGCCAGACGTTGAATAGTTCTCTTTTGGTCACCTGTAGCATGTACTGGATATACCCCCAACCTGATGTATTCTTTGACATCGTGGAACCAAGGTTCGCCATCAATTTCCTCTTCTACCACATTACAATAAACATGTTGATTATGAACTTGGATGTGCACGGGGTCGACATAAACCTTGTCCGGATGATGTAACATTGACGCCAGAGTGGCCAAGGCATCAGCAATCTCATTATGAATCCTGGGAATATGTCTAAATTCAACCGACCTGAACCGTTGACAAAGATCATACAGACACTGTCAGTATGGTATGAGCTTCAAATCTCGAGTCTCCCATTCTCCTTGAATCTGATAAACCAGCAAATCTGAATCTCCCAGAACCAGTATTTCTTGGACTCCCATGTCTACAACTAACCTCAAACCTAGAATGCATGTTTTGTACTCGGCCATATTATTGGTGCAATGAAATCGAAGCTGGGCAGTTACAGGGTAGTGTTGCCCTGTTTCAGATATGAGTACAACCCCTACTCCGACACCCTTCATGTTAGCAGCTCTATCAAAGAAGAGTTTCCAACCTGGCTTTTCATCTCGGTCAGCCTCGTCAACACACATGACCTCTTCATCAGGAAAATAAGTCTTCAGTGGCTCATATTCATTATCCACCGGATTCTCGGCCAAGTGGTCGGCCAAGGCTTGGGCCTTCATCGCGGTCCGAGTCACATAGATGATGTCAAACTCAGTAAGTAAAAACTTCCACTTCGCCAGTCTTCCCGTGGGCATAGGCTTCTGAAAGATATACTTTAGAGGATCCATGCGGGAAATGAGGTAAGTAGTGTAGGACGACATATAATGCTTCAACTTTTGTGCCACCCAAGTCAGGGCACAACATGTTCTCTCAAGCAGAGTGTACTTAACCTCATAGGGAGTGAACTTCTTACTGAGATAATAGATTGTTTGCTCCTTCTTTCCCGTGATGTCATGTTGACCCAATACACAACCAAAGGAATTATCCAAGACTGTCAAATAGAGAATTAAAGGTCTTCCAGGCTCTGGTGGGACCAGTACAGGTGGATTCGACAGGTGCCTCTTAATCTTATCAAATGCTTCTTGACATTCGTCAGTACACTTGACCGCAACATTCTTCTTCAGTAGCTTAAAGATGGGCTCACAGGTTGTCATAAGTTGAGCAATAAACCTGCTGATGTAATTTAACCTTCCAAGCAAACTCATCCCCTCTGTTTTATTCTTTGGCGGTGGTAACTCTTGAATGGCTTTGATCTTCGATGGATCTAACTCAATTCCGCATCTACTAACCACGAATCCCAGCAACTTCCCTGACGGGACACCAAATGCACATTTCGCTGGATTGAGCTTGAGGTTATACCTGCGGAGTCTTTGGAAAAACTTCCTCAAATCCTTAACATGGTCAGACTGCTTCTTTGACTTTATGATCACATCATCTACATAAACCTCAATCTCCCTGTGTATCATGTCATGAAATATGGTGGTCATCGCCCTCATATAAGTTGTCCCAGCATTCTTCAAACCAAATGGCATTACCCGATAACAAAATGTTCCCCATGGCGTGATGAACACTGTCTTTTCTGCATCTTCCTCATCCATCAAGATCTGGTGATATCCCGCGTAACAGTCCACAAAAGGCCCAATCTCATGCTTGGCACAATTATCGATCAGAATGTGAATGTTCGGCAATGGAAAATCATCCTTTGGGCTTGCTTTGTTAAGATCACAGTAATCAACACAGACCCTGGTCTTACCATCCTTCTTTGGTACTGGCACAACATTGGCTAACCAAGTGGGATATCGAGTGACCCGAATGACCTTTGCAGTAAGCTGCTTTGTGATTTCTTCTTTGATCTTCACACTCATATCAGTCTTGAACTTTCGCAACTTTTGCTTGACAAGAGGGAATGCTGGATCAGTTGGCAATTTATGAACTACCAGATCAGTGCTCAGGCCTAGCATATCGTCATATGACCATGCAAAGACATCTTTGTACTCAAACAATGTTTTGATTATTATCTCCTTAACTTGCGGCTCTAAATGAACACTTATCTTGGTTTCCTTAACATTATCCTAGTCCCCTAAATTGATTGTTTCGGTCTCACTCAAATTAGGCTTTGGTTTTTCTTCAAATTGTTTTAGCTCTTTACTAATTTCCTCAAATGCTGCTTCTTCATCATATTCTATTTCATCATCATATTCTACTTCTTGGATTGTTATTTTGGAATTAGATTGGCTTTTAAGACTCGGCTGAAAACTCTTCATGCATGTCATGTCACTGCAACCAGCATAAAAAGAACTGTACAAAAGAAAAAAGAACAAAATAAAACACTATTAAGAATAACGGAAAACGGAAAATTGCATTTCATTGAAAATAAAAGGATAGAAGGGTTTGAACATCAAAACAAGCAAAAACTAAAAATCTGGATTACAACCCTGGAATAACCCAGATAATAGAAAGGAACACAAAGCAAACTACCAAAACTCCTTCCTGGTGGGGAGAGGAGTAGATTCACAATTGCTAAGCTTCACGTTTGGGCCAACGAGCTGCACATCTGCTTTACTAGAGCTTTCACCAACTTCTACCATATTGACCTCTTCGAACAGACTTTGGAACCTCTTGATCAGCTCTTCATCAACATCGACCACAGGTTTTGGGATTAAGGAGGTTGGAGGCTTTTCGGCCCCTGGCTTGACAAAAGACTTAGAGATGTGTGGGACGGGCTTGGGGAGCGACCATACCTTCTGTTTCAGATTTTTAACCCTTTTCACGTCCTTCTCTGTGGGCATGAATCCCAAACCAAATATACAAAGATTCCCATTGGGGCGCACTGGATGCACAATACCCTGTAGAGATGAGCCCAGACCCTTGCTCGGCACAAAACCATTCTTCAACATTTCATTCACAACCATGATGGACACGGAGGATAGCTTAGGACCCGGAATGCATTTTCCTTCAGGAATTTTCTCAAGAGACACTGTTTCGAAAGTCTGATAGACCCAAGGTCCCTTATCATCTTCAGCTTCGATGAACGGAACAATTGATCATTACAGGCTGACAAGTCCTCATCACCGTGCACAACTATTTCATACGTGTCCCATTCAAACTTCACCATTTGGTGCAGAGAAGATGGGATTGCCTTAGCAGCATGTATCCAGGGCCTGCCTAACAATAAATTGTAGGAGACAGCCACATCTAACACTTGGAATTCCATAGTACAATCAACAGGCCCTATCGACAATTCGAGCATTATATCTCCCACAGAATCTTTACCTCCCCCATCAAAGCCTCGAACACACACACTGTTCAAGTGGATTCTTTCGGTGCCAATCTTCAGTTTTTGCAGAGTAGACAGGGGACAAATATTCCCACTAGAGCCATTATCAACCAAAACCCTTGAGACAACAGAATCTTCACACTTCACTGTGAGATAAAGAGCTCGATTGTTTTCTGTACCCTCCATAGGAATTTCATCGTCCGAGAAAGTGATCCTATTTGCTTCGAAGATCTTGCTAGCTATCTTTTCCAAGTGGTTCACTATGATCTTATCAGGAACGTGTGCCTCATTTAAAATCTTCATCAAGACCCTGCGATGTTTATCTGAATGTATCAACAAAGACAAAAGAGAAATCTGAGCTGGTGTTTTCCTTAACTGCTCCACAATGGAATAATCCTGCGCTCTTATCTTTTTCAGGAACTCCTCAGCCTCTTCCTCAGCGACCAATTTCTTTACTAGCATTGGGCTATCCTTGAATGGCTTGGCTTTCCTTAATTCTTCTGGGGCGAAACATCTCCCAGAACGAGTCAATCCTCCAGTTTCATTGACTTCTTACTCTATTTCTTTTCCTTTGTATGTCACTATCACTTGTTTATAATTCGACAGAACAGCCTTGGCATCCACCACTGGGAGCTGGGTTACTGGTTTAATGATGATAGGGGTAGTAAGAGCCCCCTTCACAACTATGACAGGCTTACTTGAAATCCCTGGTACTACCCCTTTTGAACTTTCCGGCCTTGCCCCGATATCTTTCGACAACCCTTTCACGACCAACACTGGTGGTTTCAAATTGAGTGAGCTCGGCTTTTCTGTCATCCCTTCAACTGTCAAGGGCGTTGCTTTGGTAGAGTCTGGAGCTTTAACCAAATTGCTTTCACTGGCCCGAATTATCATGACGAACTTAGAAGACTTTTTGGGCTCCCCATCCTTGTGAACTATTTCAATCATGTGCGTCTCTGCATGGGCTGGAAAAGGCTTTTGTTGATGTTTGGCGCATCTAGGCTTTGGACTATAATTTGGTTTGTATCAATGAGCTCCTGGATTGCCCGTTTCAAATGCCAACACTTCTCTATGTCAAGCCCTGGAGCATCAGAACAATAGGCGCATCTTAGGGAATAACCGAGGTTTTTTGGAGGGGGATTTGGTATCTTTGACTCAATCGGCCTCAAGACGTCCAACTGCCTTAACCTTTGAAACAGACTAGCATAGGACTCTCCAAGTGGGGTAAAAGTTTGTTTCCGTTGCTGCCTCTCTTTCCTATACTCTGGCCTTGATAGAAAATTTGAACTAGTGGGGTTTTGATAGGGTTGCGGGGGTGGATAGGTATTTTGTGAAGCTGGGTAGATATTCTGCGGAGCTGGAGCATGCCATTGCGGGTAAGGAGTGGGTTGAGCATATGACTGTACGTGGTGAACAAGATATTGGGATGGCCTGGCTGAGTATTGGGGGTTTTGTGGGGAAAAGTAATGTTGAGGTAGATTATATGGAGCTTGGGCGTAGGCTTGGGGTCGGGGTCGAGGATGGATGTATTGATGAGGTGAACCCCTTTATCCATGCCATGATCCGGAGACAAACATAGCAACATCTTCCTTCTTCTTCTTGCCTAGCAAACTTCCGGTACCACTCTGGATTGCCTGGGTGGTTGCTTTTATAGCAGAATAGCTCATGATCTTACTCGACTTGAGCCCCTCTTCCACCATTTCTCCCATCTTTACCACATCATTGAAAGACTTACCAATGGCTGAGATCAAGTGGCCATAGTAAGTGGGCTCCAAGGCTTGAAGAAAGTATTTAACCATCTCGTCTTCTTCCATCGGAGAATTGACTCGTGCAGCTTACTCCCTCCATCAGAACCCATATTCTCTAAAGCTTTCACTGGGTTTCTTTTCCACCTTGGTCAAAGATAGGCGATCTGGAACAATGTCTATATTGTACTGAAAGTGTCGGGCAAAGGCCTGAGCCATATCGTCCCAGGTGTACCGCCTGCTGGCGTCCTGGCGGGTGTACCATTCTAAAGCTGCCCCACTCAGACTTTGGCTGAAGTATGCCATTAGTAATTCATCTTTTCCCCCGGCGCCTCTCATTTTACTGAAATAACCTCTTAGATGAGCTATATGATCCCCGTGTCCGTCATACAAGTCAAACTTGGGCATCTTGAACCCGGTAGGCAATTGGACATCGGGTAACAAACACAAATCCTTATAGGCCACACGCACTTGGTTTCCCAACCCTTGCATATTTCTCAATGATTGCTCCAGAATCTATACCTTCCTAAACATCTCTTCTTGCTCTGCATTCTTGGGTGGTTTGTCAGTTTCAACATGAGGCTCAAATTTGGGAGTGTAAGAGTAAGGATCTGGGACTTTGAAGTTGGGCTCCGGTGCATAGTAGTGGGCATCTGTAGCGGGGAATACAGGCTCATTAGAGGATCGGTGGAGGGTAGCTTGTGGAGGGGGTACAAAAATAGGAGCAAATGTCGGAGCAGGGTATGAGGTTGTTTTGGCTGGCAGAGCATGAGCAGTTTGGGCTGAAGTGCCGGGGTAATTGTGGTAAGGGGTAAAGCCAGGTGCGTGTTGTGGGGAAAGATCAATGGTATTTGGCATCTAGGATTGAGAGAGTGGTGGAATGGAAGCAGGGTTTTCTGTGTAGTTGGTAGGGAACGAGGGTGGAGGGTGTCCCTTAATCCAAGCTTGATACATTTCTGCCATCTGATGCCTCAATCTCCGGACCTCCTCTTGCAGTTCCAACTCCGGCTCAACAATCTCCCTTGGTGGGTCTACAACTCCAGTGTCTATTTCCCTGCTAGCCATAACTGTTTGATGCTTTGATCGGGTGTTGTATGGATGACTTGCCATGATGCCAACAAACTAACCACATTCCTGAAACTTAATAGAGATAATAACGGACAACAACACAAAACCACCATGTTAACGTTAGAGCATTTATCAAATAATAATATCACCTTACATGCAATGCACCTAGTAACGATTAACGGTTCTAAAATGGCTTTGAGGGTCGCAGGGTCATATGGCATCATCCCAATGTGCTCATTTCAATCCCTTCTTCTCTTTCTTTTCCAACACCTCTTATCACTCTTTTCTTTTTCTTTCTCTTTTTATTTTGAACCAAAAATGATTTTATCGAACCCGATGTAGGTTGCCTATGTATCATGTCCCTCATGAATCAGACCAAGCGTAGTTCTAGAGAAGTGCTGGAAAATAAACTGAAAACAAAATCTTTTTGGGATTTTCATTAAAATACAAAGGGAAATACGATAATGAAAGACATGACAGACTCAACTACACTACGACAGACTCTGACACTACCTAAAGGACTCAGTACTTCTAGACAAGACACGAAAGTAAAAGACAACATACGAAAATCTCAAAACACCTAAATAAAATAACTCCTCAATAGGCTCCTGAATGCGACGCTCCTAGCTGGGATGATCCTGGGCTGTCCGTCATGCTCAAACTCTGTAACATGCCTCGTAAAGAAACACCGATGCTGGGAATAAAGGCTCTGGTGTATGCCCCCACATCCTGAAGGCCGACCCTAAACAAATACTGGCCATGCTGCTCCACGTTTGCTGCCAATCCCGCTAACTGAGACTTTATCAACTCAAGCTTATCCCAGGGATCTTGGTCCGATGCCTCCTCAAAATCATCTGTCTGAACTGCCCGACCCCTAAGTTGTGCTGGCAATGGGGTGCTGACCCCTAGCGGGATGGACTGTAACCAAATCAAGTACTCCTGAGTACACTCGGGCTTGCCAACGTCCTCTACTAATGTAGTTTTCTTCATCCTCTTTGCATTGTTCCAGTATTGCACATACTTGATTTCATCAGCCGCTTTTTTGCTAAAATTTATGATGTGCCTCCGAAGATTCAAAATTGGAGGCTCCTCTTGTCTTCTGCCCAATTGTCGCATTACCCTAACGGGAGTGTACGGTCTGACACACTTGAGTCCTAGCAGCATCAGGAAAGGCTGCATGAGGCACCCTACCAAGATATCATCCAAAGGAAAGCCCACAAAACATTCCCATTTGTCCTCAAACCGAGGAACTCAATCCAAGCTGTGACGCCTACTGGGTACGTAAACTTAGGAGATTTCATCCTACGTTCGATGCATACCACCCGATCCCTCAAGGCACGGTCGATGGGACAAAGTAAGGAAGCGGTGTGCAAATGCTCCATCATCCACAACTATAGCGAAAGGTTACTTCCCTCAAAATATCTGACACCTCCCTTAACCTCACTCAGGGCTCGGTACAACTCTGCTAAGATCATCGGCACAACGGTAACGGTTTTGCGTTGCTTCTCATGAAATAGTGCCATTACCACTGACTGTAGACGGGTGCTAATGTGCCTCTCATCTAATGGAAAACCCAATAATCCCAACAAAGCAAGGCTGAAAGCTTCGAGGCGACGTCTTTGCCACTTTGCCTTGGTTGTGCAGAACTCATCCCAAAAGATATCAAAATTATCCTGTGGTCCAAATCTAGCAAACAAATAATCCAAGGATATCCAGGACTGCTTGAGACATTTTAAATGCTTATTATCTTTCAGGCCCAGGTCACTGAGGAATCTTGTCCTAGAGTGGTCTCGGGGAAGTATCATGTCCTTGCCTATATAGCTTAAACGAGTGAGACCAGACATTTCCGCCAAGGTAGGAGTCATCTCACACTCTCCAAATCTGAAAATCAAATTTAGTGGATCCTAATAAGTCAGCATCGCCTCCACTAAGTCTGGGCGGAGTGTGATATCAAGAAGGGAAGTTAGGGTGCCCAATTTCTGCATTAACTCATGCTGCTCTAACGATGAAAACATTTTCCACCACTTGATCAACTTCCTAGGAATCTTTACTACCATCAGCACTTTGGATCGAATCAGCGGGTCCATACCTGAATGAAGCAAACATGGTTAGCGGCTCGGGACACTACGTGACCCCACCACATTTCCTAGTCGACAAATGCAGGACACAACTTGGCTATATTTGCAAAATGGCCTAAGTGGCTGAAAGTGGCTATTAGCGCAAACTTGACAAAGTTGACCCCTAATGCATGAGAAATACTCCATTTAAAGCTTACATGACTCTAATATCCCGACAATCATGGTCTTAAAAATTACTTTGCAGAAATGGACCCTTTTTTGCAAAAATGGCCGATGTGGCCAAATGTGGCTAGGGACGCAAACATGACATGGATGGACCTTAAAGTGATATGACACCGAGTTATAAACTCAAGATCCTAAGACATGGGTAATTGAGCCACTCTTGCGAAAATAACCCTATTTTGCAAGAATGGCCGATGTGGCCAAAAGTGGCTAGACATGCAAATTTGACAGGAATGAACCTTAGAATTAAGAGGAAACTTTATTGTAGACTCAAGATCCTAAGACGAGATAACAAACTACTTTGAGAAAACTTCTATTTTTGCAAAAACGACCAAAGTGGACAAATATGGCTATACATGCAAGATTTGACTACGACCCCGGAAGCCAAGAACCTAGGACCTAATAGGAAGACCGTACCCTATGTGGGTTTCCTACGTATCCCGCCCCAGAAGACGAGAATCAGGTTCGCATAGTTCGGGAAGATTGGTCATGGGAGAAAACCTTTTTTTTTAAAAATGCAACTAATTTGGAAAAACCATATTTTTTGTCTTTTTGAGAAATGATGGAAAAGGTAAACTCTTTTTGGATTTTCTTTTCTCCTTTTTTTTGAATTTTTCGAAAATAATGGGAAAATGTAAAAAAAATTGGATTTTTCATTTTTATTTTTTTTAAAAAAAAAGTAGTGAAAGAAAAATATAACTGGACCCTATTTTCTTTGTCTTTCACCCTTCTTTCCCAAGCATCGGTCCGCCAAATGACCTTTTTATCCTCAAAAGATGCAACATGTATCACATATGGATGATTGAATGTCTTTTTGGACCACGAACCCATTTTGACAAAATTTTGATAGGCTTCCTACAAAGGGACACGGTACCTGGGACCGAGCCCTGTTAGGTCTAAATGACATGATGCAAAAAAAATGACCTAAAGGCTGACCTAAGTTTGGAGTTCACTAACAAGGCAATTCGGGGGAGCGTATGGTAGATGGTGGCTGCTCAAGCTTTCCACCCACTCCATACATCCGACGGCCCCTCCTCCTAAATTAAGGGTGACTCAACAAAGAGTTCGTGCACGCGACGCGTACTCCGAGACTTGTTGCAGAAAGAAGACCCATGGTTATGCACATGATGACAGTTTATAAAGCAGTAACACATAAAGGAAAAACTGTAAACAAATAAGCAACTAGCAAATAAAAACGATATAAACAAAATAAAAAGCAAACAAAACACATAAAAACCTCAACTGAATATCCTAAAAACCATCAAGATCAAGTACTAGCTCGAATCTGCGAATCCCCAGCAGAGTCGCCAGAGATGTCAGACCTCCTTTTTAACAAACTCACTAACCCTCTTAAAAATAAAAGAAATTTGTAAAGCTCAAAAGGGTTTTTAATTAAAAAAAGTGACAAAACATTGTGTTTAAAAGGAAATAACTCAGAATCGCCACCTGACATTGATTTCGGTGTGCCAGGTCACCGTTTTTTTTAAAAAAAAAATAATTTTTCCTTTAAAACACTTTAGACTCCAAAACATAAGTCCGCACCAGAGATTAGGGTAAGGGGATTCATTTGACTTGGGGAGAAGGTGTTAGGCATTCCTCGAGTCCCGTAGCTAGTACGGTTGCGTACATGATCAAGTTGGCTTTTAAAAATATTCGAATTGAGGCGAAAAACACAAAAGAAAAATAAACACACAAGAGGCTCGAGGTCGTCCCCACCTAGATTAAACTAAACAAGAAAATAATAATAGCCTACACTATGTTCACTCTACCATGTCCGTCACGACCTTCAATTACATTCACTTAGGGGCATACCTCTGATAAAAGAACACAATATATATATATATATATATATATATATATATATATATATATATACACACACACACAAACTCTACGGGGCATTCCCCTGATGAATTAACTAACTAAAAGGGACGACCTTTCGCCTCGAACGAACAAATCCTAAAGAATGCCTACCCAAGTGTGGTCGGCCTAAAGCATGCTCCTAACGTTCAATGAAAGAGCTAACAATAACTAAATAGAAACATTAAAGCGAGTCACATTAAACACAATTCCGTCATCTTTCAACTTTCACTTCCGTGGCCCCTTTAATTCAACTCGACTAATTAACTCAACTTCCTCCCTTATTTGATTCATGAAATAGTCCAATTCAATCAAGGCAAGCAAATTAGATTCCAGACACTAATTAAGATAAATGTCACCTTCCCATTAATGAATCATATACGAACTTTGATTACTTCAAAGAGAGCATCAATAGAAACATACCAACAAATAATCACATAATAGATTTAAAGGATTTAAGAAAAGAGAAAAGGGATTGGAACTCACAGAGAACAAACTTATAACGTTAACAGATAAACGTCGAGAGAATACTACTGCTTACGTTGACTGAAAAAGTGAACTGCGCCGGCGTCCTCGACGAACCTCAAATCATTCGAACCTCTTTGGTCGACGACGGACGTTGGATCTGTTTTGGTATTTTTGAGCTATTCTTTAGTAAATTTTCATGGAGCTTCAAAAGACGATTTCAATGGAGTTTCATGGGCTGGCTCTCCTCCACTTTTGTCCGTCCCCCTACTACTCTACATGTGTGTGCGTTCCTGAGCAGCTGCTGCTCTCTCGTTTCCGGTGAGTATGTTGGCGACGGAAGTGAGACAGAAACGAGAGAGAGAGAGAGGTAGGGGTCGTTTTCCGGCGAGTTTCGGGATGAAAATGAAGAAGAAGATGAAGGAGCAGGGGTCGTTTGGCTGTGTACGGGGTGGTCGTTTGGGGTGGCTGCGAGCTTGTTGGCGATTTTGTGTTGTGAGATCAAAGCTGTGAATTGTCGTGTGAGGGGGTGGCTGCTCGATGGATGGGGGGCTGTGTTTTCCGGCGAGAGATCCGACGATGGAGGGTGGCTTGCGGCTGGTCCCTTTTTCAAGATTAGGAGTTGAAAACCTGGGTTAGGGTTTCTATAATTGGTATTTTATATGAAGGTGGGAAGGGATGATGGCCATTGGATTAGAAGGAAATAAATGGCTAGGATTAAATCTTGCACATAAATGGGCTAATGGGTTGGGAAGAATGGGCTAAGAATAATTAAATTAAACTACCCTTTGGGCCTACAAATTTTCTTGTTGGACAAAGACAAACTCAAAAATCTTACCAAAATATTAATTAAACTTAGTTAAGTATATAAATAAAATTTAAAAATGAAACTACCTTTTTTTTTTGTATTTTTACATGTTATATCAATAAAGTAAAAAAGCAAAGAAAATAGGCTAAAGTCATGATAAAATTAAGACACCATGAATAAAAATATACGAGTTGATCTTAAACTAAAGATAAAAATATAGAAAAGCGATAAACATGATAAATAAAACTATTTATGTTTTTTTTTACTTTTTTTATATCTTAGGACTAAAAGTAAAAAGATTAAAATTATATTAAAATAAAGTCAAGTGAATATTTTAAAAATATTAAAATACTAAAACTAACTTTAAAATTTGCGCGGGTCAAAAATTACGTGCTTACATATCACTTTATAGATGATTTATATCCTAAAGAGAGAAGGCCGAGAAACTTACAACTGTACTTTTATGATAATGACAACGAGGTTGGAAATAGAATGGCTTGTTCCGACAAAATAAATGAATTAATAGTGAAAGAACTGATGGACATACTAAAAGATAATCCATACTCAATTTTTCTGCGATCTTTAACAGCCATTCCAAACTTGCAAAACTTTCATATTGCATTGAATTGTGATGCTGGATTGGATCAATGAGTATATAATCTGCCTACTACAACTGAGATTGCAGCAATATGGGTTGATGAGAATGATAGTGATGCTACTCATGCACCACATGTTCAGATTTATACTCATAGCGACAACACACATAAAGTAAACTATTATTTTGAATGTTATAATCCTTTACAGTACCCGTTATTATTTCCATTTAGCCAAGGCGGATGGTATTGTGGTATTAAAAAGTTTCGCAACCCAGAAAATATTCGTAGAAATCGTACCTTATTTGAATCTGAACAATTACCAAATATAAAAAAATTGCTCTGTTGATGGATATCTTGATATGGAAGCTCAAAATCTTGAATAAGGAAAACGCAAAAGAGATGTTGGTTCAGTTCGTGAATACTATTGTTATAAGCTCCAAATGAGAAATGATGATGAAGATGAAATTCTACATACAGGGAGATTATTTCATCAATATTCAATTGATGAGTATATAAAATTGGAGACACAAAGATTAAATTTTATTTCATTCAATCAAGATTTGTTTAGAATGAATGTACTACAAGGACTTCTTGATGTATTACAACTTGGTGAAAGGGATGCTTCCAACATTGAAAAACAAACATTTCTACCAAATTCCTTTATAGGCGGCCCTAGAGATATGCGTCAACGTTACATGGATGCTATTGTGTTGGTACAACATTTTGGGAAACCTAATCTATTTATAACCATGACATGTAACCCATCTTGGATGGAAATAGAAGAACATTTATCATCAAGTGATGAGGCACAAAATAGACCTGATTTGATTAGTCGAGTGTTTCAGGCCAAAATAGAAGAGCTGAAAATAGATATATTAAAACGAAATATTTTTGGCAAAGTTGCTGCTTTTATGTATACTGTGGAATTTCAGAAACGAGGCTTACCCCATGCTCATTTTCTTATTATATTAAGTAATGAGCACAAACTGTTGACAATTGAGGCATATGATGATATAATTAAAGCAGAATTGCCAGATAGTAATAGACAACATTGCGCAAACTTGTTCTTAAGCATATGATGCACGGCCTTTGTGGTAGTTTAAACCCGACAAATTATTGTATGAAAAAAGGTTTCTGCAAATTCAAATACCCGCAAAAGTTTGTCGATCAAACATCAAAAGGAAATGATTCATATCCTATATACAGAAGACGAAACACAGGGGAAGTTGTGCATGTGAGGGGGCAATATTTAGATAACTCTTAGGTTGTTCCATACAATTCATATTTACTTGGCAAATATAATTGTCACATAAATGTAGAAGTTTGCTCTGACATCAAAGTCGTGAAATATCTTTATAAGTATATTTGTAAAAGACATGACGAAATTGAATTCAGTGTGCAAAATAATGATGCAAACATAGAGATAGATGAAGTAAAAGAATACCGGACTGCCAGATGGGTATCACCTCCAGAAGCCTTATGGCATCTCTTTGGTTTTTCCATTAGTGAAATGTCTCCAAGCGTTTATCGTCTTCAGCTACATCTTGAAGTCCAACAATTTGTTTCCTTCAAGAGCAATGTTGATATAAATACGATCGTAAACAATCTGATGATCAAAAAAATGATGTTAACAGAATTCTTCTATATGAACCAAACTGATGAAGATGCTATAGAGCTGAATTTACTATACAAGGAATTCCCTGAATACTTTGTGTGGTCCTCCAGTGACAAATTCTGGGCACTTCGAAAACAACGCTCTGCTATTGGTCGAATCGTAACGTGTCATCCAACAGAAGGTGAACGGTATTATCTCAGATTACTACTAATGCATGTGCGTGGACCGAAATCATATAACGATCTTTTGACAGTAAACGGAGAATCTTGTAGTACTTTCAGGGAGTCAATGGAGAAAAGAGAATTTTTACATGGTAATAATAGTTAGGTAGAATGCATATCTGAAACAGCAAGTTATCAGCTGTCATACAGCCTAAGACGTTTATTTGCTACATTATTGGTCTATTGTAATCCTACTAATCCAAGACAATTATGGGAGCAATTTGAAGAGTCGATGACTGAAGACTATAAAGTACTGCAAACTAATGAAAGAAAACAAATACGATACCAAGCTTTGAATCATATCAATGACATTTTACATTCGATGGGCCACGATGTGAATGAGTATGAACTCATCCCAGAAACTATCCGGCCTTCAACAACAACAAAAGAAGCAAAAGAAGTTCATTTTGAAAAATCTATTACTGTAAGTGAAGAAGACATGTTATTACACACGAGATTAAACAAGAAACAACTGACAACATACAATGTGATTACTGATAGAATATTTTCAAACAAAGCAGGCGCTTTCTTTGTCGATGGTCCAGGAGGAACTGGAAAAACTTTTTTATACCGTGCTTTATTAGAAACTGTACGATCTATGGGATATATAGCCTTGGCAACAGCTACTTCAGGTGTTGTTGCTTCTATTCTCCCAGATGGACGTATTGCACACTCACACTTTAAAATTTCTATTGATATTGATGAACATTCCAGTTGTAACATTAGCAAACAAAGTGCACTAGCAGGTTTAATACTAGATGAAAAATTGATTGTATGGGATGAAGTATCTATGGCAAATAAAAGAATGCTAGAAGTTTTTGATTTTCTTCTAAAAGATCTCATGAATACAAATGTTTTATTTGGTGGGAAAGTTGTTGTCTTAGGAGGTGACTTTAGACAAATTCTTCATGTTGTGCGAAATGGAAAGAAAGAAGATTTCATCAATGAAAGTTTGTTATATTCTAGAATTTGGGATGAACTTGAAAAATTACAATTGTCTGAGAATATGAGAGCAAAAATAGATCCTCCATTTTGTGATTATTTGATGAGAATTGGAAATGGATATAAACAAGCTAGCTCAACAAACAAGATTAAATTTTTTGATTCTTTGGTTATCCCTTTCACAACTGAAAGAGAATCTTTAGATAAGCTATTTACAGTGACATATCAAGATTTGAATCTGTTCTACTCCAACACATTTTGTACAAATTCTCATGTAATTTTGACTACAAAAAATGATTTTGTCAATGAAATCAATGACATGCTTATTGACCAATTTCCAGGAAAACTAAGAACATTTATCGGCATTGATGAGACCACTAAATTAAATAATCAAACACAATTTGAAAATTTATTACAGAGTTTAAATCCTCCAAGCTTGCCTCCTTATAAATTATCTTTGAAAGAGAATTGCCCGATTATGTTACTGCATAACTTAAATCCATATGAAGGTTTATGTAATGACATACGACTGACCTGCTATGATTTTAAAACCCATGTGATAAGTGCTAAGATTTCAACAGGTAACTTCAAAAATACGCATGTATTTATACCGAGAATACCGTTATTATCATCACAGGATGAAAAATGCTCGTTCCATTTAAGAGAATACAATTTCCAATAAGATTGTGCTTTGTTATGACTATAAATAAAGCATAGGGTCAGACATTAGATTTTGTAGGAATTTATTTGCGGGAACCTGTATTTTCGCATGGTCAACTTTATGTTACTTTATCAAGAGCTAAAAGTTCGAACTGCGTAAAGTTGCTGATTCGACCACCTACGCCAATAAGCGATGATGATCATTCTACATGTAACATTGTTTATGATGAAATCATTCAAAAGGCAGCGGGCTGATGTTTTCGACATAAGATGATCCTGTAGGTTTTCTGTTCCTTCCGTACTTCATTATTCTGTATGCACATGTTTTTCCATGTCTTGCTTTTGATAAATTATTTTGTGTAACCTTTTTTCTTTCTTATTCCAGTTGCCGACACAATAGCTTTCAACTCAAGAAATGAAGCAAAGAAATGTCAAAATGAGGTTACTGGGAAAATTAGTTAACTCGGTAATCCAAGTGCCAACTACATGGCTTCTCATTCTCTTACTCTTAATTTTTCTATGTTATCTACAATTGAAAATTTGCCTATGCTTTCATATGATCATCAGCTAAAAATCATTGGATGGTAATCCAGTTTTAGTGATTGACTACAGATTGCCAAGGGCCTCTATGTAAAACAGTAGGAAAATCTGATACTTGCTAACATTGCCTCAATCTGCTTGAGGATTTACAATTTATTCTATACTTTCACTGACAGTATCGCAAATGGTGCTGGATTTGTAGTTGCATGTGGCTTTTGGGTGCAAATTCAGCTACTACTGGTTTTAGAATATTGGATATGAAGTACTGAACCCAAACAAATCTGTACCTAATCCTATGTAACTCAGAATGATTTCATCTTACTGTTTGTTATACTTGATAACATCACTGATTCTTGAGCTGCCAACAGAGATTCATCTCTTCGGAAGAGTAATACCAAGTCTCGCCCTACACATTCGTGGTTTGAAAAAGATAGCCTATTTATTTTGGATGAGGAGGAGCAAGGTGAAAAGCAGCAGTGCGCTGTTGCTGCTTCAAAAAGTTCCCACAACTTCTCTTTTATGCCAGATAATGAAGTCATCATGCGACACCATAACATTGCTTAGAAACTCTACTCCAATGTCAACCAAATTATGTTACATGTGTGAAAGAAGCTCTGTTTGATATTTATGCTCTTTGTTTGTGCTTACAACCTTGGCTTCTGTGAAGTGGCATATTTCTATTATGAAAAGTTATAATGTTTAACGTATGTGATATCTGGTCCTTTTTTCCTTAAGTTGTCTTCATGGTTATAATTTGGCTAGATTTTAATATTATTTTTCTTCAAGTAATATTTTGGATATCGTTAAAGGAGATAAAATCTCATACAATAATCTCCGACCATTCAGATAAGTTCATATTCCTAGCTCACTTTAAATGTGGTTCACGTTATCGCAGTTCCAAATGAAACCTGACCTATGGAGGGCTCACTTGACTTGAAAGATCACAGGGATGAAGATGACAACAATGAGAAGATACTAAGTGTGAGCACGTGATTTTTGTTTTGCGCGACAGTCGCTCCAAAAGAATAAAAATTGGTCCTGCTGTACAATTTTGGATTTCTGTACGGCACTTTGTTGATTTATTTGTGACTTTTGCCCGTTTTTATTTATTTATTTATTTAAAAAAAAATACAAAATGTGTGGGTCATGCATAATCTGAACCGTAACATGGTTGTTAAATAGAAAAGCATAAACAGGCATCTTTGTCCGTGATTTTGTTTTGTTTAATTTTACCTATTTTGAATTATTTTAATGTGTGTGCAAATAATTGTATTAGGTGTTTATTTTAATTTAATTTTACTTAGTTTTGTATTTTATAATAAAAAAAATAATTAAAAAAAAGAGAAAAAGACCCTTTCTTCTTCCGGATTGGGCCAATTTATTAAAATTGGCCCAAAACAAACAACGTCCAAACCAGGCCTGCCCAGTCCAACACCAGCTGATACCCAGGGTGTCCAAACGACGTCGTATTGATCCAGGTTGATCTGGGCCGTTGATCTCAGATTGATCAACGGCCAAGATCACATTTCCCATACCCACGAACAGAACCCGACCCGTTTCCACCCGGACCAACCCAAACCCCCATTAGTTGAAACGACACCATTTCCCCTAAACCCTTAGATCCAAGCCATCGATTTCGGTTGATCCAACGGTTGAGATCCGCCCACCCACTAACTATATAAGTCTCTAATCGTACCCTACCCCCCTATCCAATACCCCAGCCTCGTCGTCTTCACCAGAACCCCCAAACCCTAGAGCCGCCCCTGTACTCTTCACCATGAAAACCGGCGGCACGGACGCCGGTGACCTCCACCTGAACACCATAGAACCCCCTTCACCACCCTGAACATAGACCTGTTGACCGTTTAGTTCGAATCATCCTCTAGGTCCTCGAATCTTCATTTGAAGATTCGAGTCAAAACTCGATCTACACCGTTTAACCCCAGCTTCACACCAGACACTCCCCAGACCCCCCTCGTGACCAAACCATACTTGGTTTGGTCCGAATCTGATCAGGGAAGCATGAATCCCAGATCTGAGTTTTGGAACTGGTTGATTCCTCATCACTGGTCCGTGTCCGTCCGAGCCGAAGAGATTAAGGTCTAATGGACCTTAATCGAAGTGTTTGAGAAACACTTCGATTAAAGTCCATTCAGCCTTAAGAAAGGTCTGTCCGAGTCCGAGTTAAGGCTTTGATCTTTTGCGGTTTAAGGTGAGTTTCTTTCTTTTCTTAGTTGTTTTGGTTCATTTGATTGTTGTAAGGGTCTGTTCATGTTCTGTTTGTGTCCTTGACTTCTATCAACTGTGCCTTAACCACTTTGCCTGAACCTCTGTTGTTTGATTAAGCCCTTCCATTTGTCCTGATAATGTGTATGTAAGTGTTGTGCAAGTAGCTAATTTTCAAGTTTGGACTGACTAGTTGACTCCTCGAGTGCATTTCTGCTTAGTCAGTATAATTTGAACCATGTATCGATACTGTTTAAATGTCTGATTTTTGGCTACGATTGTGTATGTTAATGCTAATATAGTCGAGTCGACATGTGTCGTCAATTAGTTTCAACTGTCTGAACAAAATAAATCGATTTGCTTCTGTTGAACATTGCCTGAATCAATTAAGAACTAAGTTCATTTACTTATAGTTGTTAATGTGATTTCAGAAACCTAATGTTTAGTCTGTAATGGTAATCTGAACTGGAGGGCATGTGCACAACATGGGCATAAAGGCCCTTTTGAATTAAATAGTTTGACAGCATGTGCTGTCAGACTACATCCTGCTGCCCATGCTTGCTTTTAGTTAATAAAATGGGAAAGACAAGTCTGCCAGGGAATGTTGATGGGGTTTAATACTTAATTAGCTAAAGTGGAATTGAAAATGGAGGGCACATGGGAGGGGTATGGTGATATTCTAAACAGGCTGTTAAAAGGGGTAGTGTTAAGGCTTATAAATGGGGGGAGGACATCTGATAGACAGAGATATACACACGGACCCTAAGATTAGAGGAAAAAATACACACACATAATAGAGGGAGGCACACTGTGAGGAATATTTTTTTGAAAGAAAGAGAGGGTGATACACATTGAGGGATATATACACACACACTCAGTATGTTTGATTTAGTATACGTTCAGTTCAGTATAACATTCTGTTTAATTTAGTTATGGCAGTATAACATAGAGTCATGGCAAGCACCTGTATGTATTTTGTCCAGACCACTGAATTGACAAATCTATGGTACTAGGTCCGGGATAAATGTATCCCAAACTAACTCTCATGCAGTCACATTAAGAGTCTGGCTATGAATGCCAGCTCTCCTATCAGATTATTTGTTCCGATATAGGTTCGATATCGGATCTCGGTATAGATTCCTTGTTTCGAAATAACGCGATGACTGTTGAGGAAAACTAATAGGCGTTTTGAGTTCAATTAGTAGTAATTTTCCTAATAAACAGCCAATTTCGTTTATCAAGTTCAAATGGGTTAGAGTTTAAAAAATAAAACTTGGAGGTCGTTAAATATAACTCAGTATATGTTGTTAGTTTGCCTGCAATCTCACTTAGCAAATTAATAAGCGTATTCACTCGATGAAGACAAAGCATGAGGTAACTTTCACCTCATAAACAATCAATCAGGTAATCAAACAAATTTAGGTTCGGCAAACATAATAAAGATCCAGTCTGTATTTGTTCAAACAAGTAAGTTCGGTATCATCTTTTTTTTTTAGAGACAAACGTAGTAGAAATGTAGTCACTGTAGGATACTCTTCTAAAATAATGAGACGAGCCTCGCCAAATAGAATGCAAATTGCGGGGCCCTCAATAAATAATCATAATAAATATTTAGAATTCAGGCTAGGCCGTTTAGTGGATCTCATGGCCTTCCCAAAAAATAATAACGCGTTAGACTCTTTAGGCGCGGCTTAATTAAATCATATTCTTAAATTCGGGTGCACATTGATGTGACCCAAATCCAAATCTCAACGAAGTCAAAATGTGTTGACGATCACGGGCGCATTGATTGTGACGTGGTTCGAGATGCATTTTCACGACGTTGCAATTCTATAAAAATAAGTGATAATGATAAAAGCGGTTTTAAGTTTAATAAAAGCACGTAAGTCATAACATGTATTTAAATCAGATATTTAGCCATTATAACAATTTAAGCGACCGTGCTAGAACCACGGGATTCGAGGGTGCCTAACACCTTCCCTCGGGTCAACAGAATTCCTTACTTAGAATTTCTGGTTCGCAGACTTCATTTGGAAAAGTCGAAAATTTCCTCGATTTGGGATTCAAGATAAACCGGTGACTTGGGACACCAAAAACCAAACCTTTCCCAAGTGGCGACTCTGAATTAAATAAATAATCCCATTTCGAATATTGTCACTTAAATTGGAAAAACTCCACCCGCGCATCTAACCCTTCGGGGCCGGGCGCGCAAAAAAGAGGTGTGACAGCTCTGGCGACTCTGCTGGGGAGTTAACCCAGAACCACTGGTTCAGGGTTCAAGAATTCGAGCTTAGAATAATTGTTATATTTGGCTTTATTATCTGATCTTTATTACATGTTTTGCATAAAAGTGCTAAATGTTGTCTTTTACCGCTTTTGATATTATCTGAACTGTATATAAACTGTGCCGAAACCCTTCTTTTCTTACCTCCGGGGAGAAGCTCGCTGGTCGAGACTCCCTATTCTGTTAGTGTCAATACCTGAAATAAGAAAGAGGTCGGACAAGTTACAAAGCCGGACGATCTCGCGGGTCCCCGGTACGTAGCCCCCTCCTCGACTCGAGTTGTCCGCTCGGGTACACAGTCTAGAACAAATACCCAGGTTACGAACCTAGAATAACTTGACTTCATGCCGGATCCCTAGTAGGAACGCTTATTTGCATCATGTTGCATTTGACTTAGGGGACTCAACACAGGGGTTGGGTCCGTCTAGGACTAGCAACCTGAAATGAAAAGACCATCCTGCTACATCCTATTTGTTTTGCGCATTTATTTGCTTCAGTTCCGCATGCCGACCGGTTTCTAAAAATAAAAGGAAAAATAGCAGCGTAGGGAGATATTTACTTCTTTTGGAAAAACCAATGTCCGAGTAGTGTCGAAACCTCGCCGGAATTTCTTCTAAAAAATATAACAAAAAAAAAAATTTGTCTTCTAGTTTGATTTTTTTAAAAAAAATAATATAAAAATTTTATGTTTATTCACTTTCAAAAAAAAAAAAAAAGAGAAGGTATTTATTTAAAAGTAAAAAAAAAGGAAATTCATAATTCAAAAAAAAAACGTTGTTTCTTTTGTAGTACCCCTTTTTATAAATTCAGGCTAATAGTCCAAATATTTCCAAAAAAAATTAGTGATAAATATTTTCTTTAATCTTTATCTCTTTTCAAAAAATAACAAAAAAAAATACGTATTCTTGATTTCTAGGTTTATTTGATTTTCTCTATTCATGATATGCCCGAACTACGCCGATTTGATTCTCACCGGATGTGAGATACGTAGGCAACCCTCGTCGGGTTCAACCCCATTTTTCTAAATAGCCAAAAATCAATAAATAAATAAATAAAAAATGTGTCAAATTTTTAAAGAGTCGTAAATAAATCGGGTGACGCTGTTTTGTTATAAATAGCCGAATGTTCCCGAAAGGGACGCCGGAAGGCTGACTTTGCATAAATAGCCACCTTTGGGTCTTGTTTAGCATTTTTATCCAGTAGACCCACACAGCTTTAAAATCTTCGTCCCCGAAGTGTTTAAAGGCCGTGTTCAAAACTTGATCCCCTCTGTAAAATATTTTTTGAGTCAGTTCGTTTTGTTAAAATCACCTTAATAAATGTGCAGGATGAGCACGATGCAAAATGAACATTTTTCAATAATGACCAAAATCTCTGTCAAGTTACGGCTATGGTGGAATGATCTAGGTGTTGAAGGACAAAATGAGGTTAAGAAATATCTGAAAGGTCTTGTGGGTCTGTTGGAAATCCAGCCTCGGGGAGATATCATAAGAGCTTTGGTTACCTATTGGGACCCGGCGCACAATGTTTTCCATTTCTCTGATTTTGAGCTCACCCCGACTTTGGAAGAAATGGCCGGATACATCGGGAATACTGAACTTCCCTTGAGGGAAAAATACTTGGTCGCCCCAAGAGTCGTCACGGTACATCGGTTCCTAGATTCATTGAAGATACCTAGAACAGTCCACAACCCGGATCTGGCAGCCGGATTTTGTACTCCATGCTTCATATATGATAGGTACGGTCATGAGGGGGGATTCAATAATCCAATCAACAAACTGTGCAGCAAAGGAGTTCGTCAGAAGTGGGACAAGCACAGACGGGTAGCGTTCATGATAATGTTCCTGGGTCTTCTGGTATTTCCGAGGAAAGATGGAAACATTGATTTGAAGATATCTGGGGTCGTCAGCACTTTACTCACGCAAAGTGACAGTACTCTCGCGCCAATGGTGGTATCTGACATCTTTCGAGCTCTCACAGCTTGTAAAGCTGGGGGAAATTTCTTCGAAGGTTGTAACTTGATCCTACAGATATGGATGACCGAGCACCTCTGCCATCATTCCGAGATTTTGAGCCATGGTTCCCCGGAAAAGACCCGCATAGAAGAATCTTACACGAGAACCAGAGAGATCATTTGGCCCAAAGGAGTCCTGGCATGGACCTCGTTCTTGCAAGCTCTTACTGCCAGCCAAATACAATGGACGTTGGGATGGTTGCCTGTTGATGAGATCTTATATATGTCGGCGGCTAAAACTCATTTCTTGCTGATGGGGCTTAAGAGCATTCAACCTTACGCACCCGGCCGAGTTTTGAGACAGTTCGGAAGATGCCAGACAGTACCTCATGAGGAAGATCTTAGCGCTCAAGCAGTTGAGATAAGTCCTAACGGACAGTTCCCAGAAGCAAAGATTCGCCAAATCTGGAATGAGGGTCAACATTTGAAATCAGATACTTGCGTGCGGGATCGAGCCAAAGGAGAAACGGCGCCAGGTTACCTTGCATGGTATAGAAGGGAACTCGAGCATGAAAGGCCAGCTAAGAGACCCCACATCCGGGAATTTCACCGAGTCATCGCAAAGGCATTGGGATTGGTTAGCAAAGGAAAGAGGCTATTGTGCCGAAATCAGCAGGTTAAAGCAACAAGTAGAAGGCATGAAATACGAGCACAACGTGCAAATTGCCACCGATCTGGGAGAGCGGAACAGGTTAATTCAAGAAAATGAAATTCTCAGAGCCCAGATCAAACAGATAAGGTTGGATGCAGATAAGCAACCAAGGCGTCGATCAGACGAGCACCTGATAAAAAGGCTAAAAAGCGAGATCAGAGAATGGCAAAATGGTTTGGAGAAGTCTGAAAACGTCATAGCAGAGCTCAAAGCGCAGTGGGATACGAGAGCAGATAAGCATCGTCGATACCTGAACCAATTGGAAGGCGACCACGAGAAAACTGTTGCTAAAATAAAGAGAGAGATGGCTGCACTTAAGATCAAAGCAGTTAATCAGGCCAAGGATTTCCAAATTGAGAGCAGATACTGGTACGACTCAACAGCCCAGATGAAGTTGGAAGTACGGCAACTGAAGCATCAGCATGTATAAGATGCTCAAGTCTTCAAGATATGCAGCGATCAGATAAAACGCCTGCTCGTAGAGAAGAAGCAAACCAGAGATAGGATCAAGGCCATTGCCCATGCCATCACCAGACGATGCCTACGATGTGAGAACATGTCCAGCGTTACCGTCCTCTCGGCAGTAATGGGTTATGTCAAGCAGACTATGCACGAGCTGGAGCAACTTGAGAGGGATCTCACGCCTAGGACCGCGGCGAGGCCGAACGATGCCCCGCGAACACCAATTTTCAAAACCATAATGCATTCATCTTAGCATTTTCTGCCTGTTTTCCATCAGGGTGACTTTAGTCTATGTTGAGTCTAGGTATTTTTGAAGTTTGCTTTTTCTTTTGCAAAATGTAGTTGTAATAGACCACTTCAACAATAAAAAGGTTGCTTCTTTTACGCCATTTGTGTTTTTCGAACTACGTAATGATCTGATTCACGTAGGCATCGTGATACGTAGGCAATCTTCATCGGATCCGGTCGCATTTCTTTTACTGCAAAATAAAAAAAAACATAAAAGAAAACAAAAAGAAAAAAAAAAGAAAAAGGAAAGAAAGGAAAACTAATAAAAGGAAAAATGCCGGAATGACGCATGCTCTCGTAGCAAACATATAGTAATCCACTTAACTGTATAGGTGCATCATGCCCAACGTGAGATTAACTATCTGTTATATGCTACAAATTAACCGTGTGTTTGTCATTGAGTATATCCAGGGTTTTTGAAAGGACGTTTGGTTTGGTGAAAGTCTGGCCTCGCACTCATATTTCACGAGGTCAAGGAGAAGTGTTCAACTACCTGTTGTTAGGGCCAGAAGCAGTACTCACACTTACTTCACCAGGTCAAAAGGGAGTGTGGAAATGTCTTCAGAAATGCCATTGCTAACGATCCCTGTTTCTGAGGAGAGCTCAATCTCAGCCGTCCTCACACCTGAATCCGCAACTGCGGAGGAAAATAGAATCCTGCGGCTCCGCATGTTGGAAATGCTGGATGACTGGAATAATGGGAAAGAGCCGCCAAGTGTCGTCCCCGGATTCCCTGAATTATTCTCCAGATCAAGTGGGACTTCTAATGTCCCCATAAATTATCCTGCTACCCCATTCGGGTACCCAGCCACCTCAGCCTTCTCTGCTGGATCGCCTTCTGAGCCTCATCCCCGAATGTCGGCCACTGATGCAAGCATGAACATCTTTACTGCATCGCCTTGCCCGATCACGGCACAACCTACCACATACAAGCCAAGCTTTGACTCATCCTCTTTTACATTCCAAGCACCATCGTTCTCAATGGAACCAACTAGGTTCGCTACCAGCACTAATCCTCTACCGCCTCAGTGCGAGCTTGCACCCGGGCAGGATCAGAACCCCAGAATTGCAGAACAAAATGAGATTGCCAAGAGAATGAGAAGCCTTGAACAAAGTTTGAAGAATATGCAAGGATTGAGCGGACAAAAGAGCGTCTCTTACGCCGACCTGTGCATGTTCCCTCACGTGCACCTGCCAACGGGTTTCAAGACCCCCAAGTTCGAGAAATACGATGGGCACGGTGACCCCATTGCACATCTTAAGAAATACTGCAACCAATTGCGGGGAGCCGGCGGAAAAGAAGAACTGCTAATGGCATATTTTGGGGAAAGTCTAGTAGGGATAGCTTCGGAATGGTATATGGATCAGGAAATGTCCCGATGGCATATATGGGATGATCTCGCCAGAGATTTTGTAAAACAATTCCAGTATAACATCGACATTGCGCCAGACCGAAACTCTCTGTCGAATTTGAAGAAGAAACCTTCGGAAAGCTTCAGAGAATATGCTATTAAGTGGCGTGAACAGGCGTCGAGAGTGAAGCCTCCCATGGATGAAGTGGAAATGGTCACTACCTTTCTCCAGGCTCAAGAGTCTGACTATTTCCAAAACATGATGTCGGCCATGGGTAAGCCATTCGCGGAAGCGATCAAGATTGGAGAGATGGTGGAAAATGGGTTGAAAACGGGAAGGATTTTGAGTCAAGCAGCCATAAGGGCAACCTCCCAGGCCGTCCAAAGCGGGTCTGGAGGAACAACAAGGGGGAAGAAGAAAGAAGAAACGACTATGGCAGCCTCTGAAGCAAGGGAGTATCGTCATCCCAGGCCCCATTTTCCGGAAAGAGCCCCACAACACTATTACCCCCATTCAAATTCGGCATATGCTCATCAACCTTATATGGTCATGAATGCCCAACCTTATAACCATCCACCACAACAAGCCAACCGAGGCCCAGCTCCACCTCCCAGAAATCAGCCTCCTTACCGCAACCACTATAACCCACAACCCCCGCAGAATAACTACCGCCCCCAGGAGCCACCTCGACGGCGGACTTTCACGCCCATCGGTGAACAATACTCTACTTTGTTCCCTAAGCTAGTCCAGTTGGGTTTCTTGCAACCAATTCCCCAAACGAGGCAAAACCCAACATCGCCTTCTTACAAAGCCGGAGTCAGATGCGCCTATCATTCAGGAGCCGAGGGACATGATACAAACGACTGCTGGTCATTGAAAAGAGTGGTCGAAAATTTGATAGAGCAGGGGAAAATAGTGCTAAGGGACGAAGAGATCCCAAATGTGACTAACAATCCATTGCCCGCTCACAATAATGGGCCGCTGATCGGAATGATTTGTGAAGACAAAGAGTTCGACCCTGCTTTGAAAGCCATAATTGCCATTGTCGACACGGGGAAAAGGCCCGAAATGGACCAGAAACCAGAAAAGGGGGAAGAGGTCAAGCCTGAAAAGAAGGTAGAGAAGAAAGTGGTACCTGTAAAAAATGAAGTTCTTTACATACCACGAGGTCGAGCTGAGAAGACGCAGAACTTCGGGATCAAGAAGACAAAACCTATGTACGTGCCGAAAGGGGCCTATGTGGTCCGGGGGACGATTCAACCACCTCGGCTGAATGAGCCAGTGGTTATCGGACGCGTGCCACAAAAGCCAATGACCAACCCGTCCACAGTGCCGTGGAATTATCAAAAGACTTTGGTGATGTACAAAGGTAAAGAGGTCATGGGAGAACTTCCAGAAAATACTTTCATTGGAAGGTATTCAAATACCCAAGAACTGAACAACGCCACACAAAGGCGCTTCCCTCCAAAGAAGCCCGTGAGTGTTGAAGAAGCGGAAGTGTTCTTCCAACAAATGAAGATGCCGGATTACGAAGTGATAGATCAGTTGCGCAAGCACCCTGAACAAGTGTCCATGCTATCATTATTGATAAGGTCGGCCGAGCATCAAAATATCTTACTGAAGACCCTGAATGAAGCATATGTGCCAGTTGAAACCTCGTTTGAGCAATTAGAGCGGATGACAGAAAGATTCTTCGCCGTCAACCAAATCTCCTTCAGCAAGAACGATCTACCCCCGGAAGGAGCGGCACACAACAAGGCTTTGCATCTAACAGTTAAATGCGAAGACTATTATGTCAAGAGGGTAATGTTGGATGGAGGCTCAGGCGTTGACATTTGCCCGCTCTCCACGCTGCAAAGAATGGAAATTGGGGCCGAAAGAATCCGACCCAACAATGTCTGCGTAAGAGCTTTCGACGGCATCAAGAGAGACACCATGGGAGAAATAGACCTGTTGTTGGTCATAGGACCAGTCGAATTTCGAGTAACCTTCCAGGTGATCGACATGGACACATCCTACAATTTTCTCCTTGGCAGACCTTGGATCCATGCGGCAGGAGCCGTGCCTTCCACTCTTCACCAGATGGTGAAGTTCGAGTACGAAGACCGAGAGATCGTGGTCCATGGGGAAGATGAGCATGCCATTTATCGGGACCCATCCATCCCGTACCTTGAACCAAGAGAAGGAAGCGAACATACGGTCTATCAAGCTTTCGAGGTTGTACTGGCAGAGCAGCACGAAGAGGGAATACCCTGCCCCCAGCCTTTCTTGTCTAACGCCTCGGTTATGGTGGCCAAAGAGATGATCCGGCACGGATTTAGGCCAGGGAAGGGACTTGGACGAACCCTTCAGGGAATAACAGAACCCATTACTTTGCCAGTCATCAAGAAACCTTTTGGACTAGGCTTCAAACCTACTCCAGCAGACGAAGAATGGGCAAAGAAAAGGAGAAATGAGGGTTGGAAGTTACCTCAACCACTGCCGGATTTATATGCAACTTTCATCAGGCCAAGGTACGTTGAAGAAGATGATGAGGTCTTCACAGCTGAGGAAATCGAGGAGATATGTGGGGCAATGAGGGAAATGCTCTACGAGATCCACATGGTTCAACCAGGTGAAGGAACGAGCACTGCTGAGATGCTGTACATGGGGCCGAGCGCCCAACTCCAAAACTGGGAGGCCACGCCATTCCCGACTAGACGGAAGTCCGGGTAGACATGTCCTGCCACCTTTCCTGTGTCACAAGTTATCCCAGGACATAACTTGAACGTTTTCTTCTTTTCAATTGTTGCTTTGAATTCCTAGTCGTAAACATTGTTGTCTTCCAACTTTCCAAAGAAAATATATAAAAAAAATCATCATTGCTTTCCTATTCTTTATTTTGTTCTGATTTTTATTAGTTTTCCTTTTATCTTCCTTTTCAGTCCTAATAATGCGGCTTTAAATATGACATGCTTGCGGACTTCACGCCCAGATCACAATGAGTTATTTAACTGCGAATTAATGAACCCAGAACCAGAATATGATGCGGAAGAGGCTTTTAGGGAGATAAACCGAGAGTTGGAATATTTCGAGAATAAACCTAAGCCAAATCTGAATGACACTGAACCGGTAAATTTAGGAACCCCGGAAGAAATCCGGGAGACCAAGATAAGCATTCACACGGACAAGAAAACGTGAGAGGCGATAATTCAACTTCTTTTTGAATTCAAAGACGTGTTTGCTTGGTCATATGATGACATGCCGGGACTAGGTGTTGATCTAGTGGTTCATAAATTGCCGATTCATCCTGATTGTCCTCCAGTTCAACAAAAGCAACGAAAGTTCAAAACTGAGGTCAGTGACAAGATTAAAGAGGAGATCACCAAGCAGCTGAAAACAGGAGTGATCCGGGTAGTCCAATATACAACATGGTTGGCGAATGTGGTTCCAGTACCAAAAAAGGACGGGAAAACTCGGGTATGTGTAGATTACAGAGATCTGAACAGAGCAAGTCCTAAAGATAATTTCCCGCTGCCCAACATCCACATCCTCGTTGATAATTGCGCCAAACACGAGATACAGTCTTTTGTAGATTGTTATGCTGGGTATCATCAGGTACTGATGGATGAAGAGGACGCCGAGAAAACTGCCTTCACCACACCTTGGGGCACCTACTGCTACCGGGTCATGCCATTTGGTTTGAAGAATGCGGGGGCTACTTACATGAGGGCCATGACTGCCATTTTCCATGACATGATGCATCAGGAAATAGAGGTGTACGTGGATGATGTGATAGTCAAGTCCAGGACGCAGGATAATCACATCCAAGACTTGAGGAAGTTCTTCGAGAGGCTAAGGAAGTATGACTTGAAGCTGAACCCAGCCAAATGTGCTTTCGGAGTTCCGTCGGGCAAACTTTTGGGTTTCATCGTAAGCAGGAGAGGTATCGAGCTAGATCCAACTAAGATAAAATCCATCAGAGATTTGCCTCCCCCAAAAACAAAGAAAGACGTGATGAGTCTTTTGGGAAGGTTGAACTACATCAGTCGGTTTATTGCCCAGCTGACAAGCACGTGTGAGCCCATATTCAAGCTGTTAAGGAAAGATGCGGCGATTAAGTGGACAACTGAGTGTCAAGAAGCCTTTGATAAAGTCAAAGAATACCTTTCGAATCCCCCGGTCTTGGTCCCTCCAGAACCGGGAAGGCCACTTTTCTTATATCTAACAGTCTTGGAGAACTCTTTCGGCTGCGTCCTCGGGCAACACGACGTAACCGGAAAGAAGGAGCAAGCAATCTACTACTTGAGCAAGAAATTCACCGGCTACGAGGCCAAATACACTCTGCTGGAAAGGACATGTTGCGCTCTCACATGGGTTGCTCAAAAGCTAAGACATTATCTCCAAGCCCACACTACATTCCTCATAAGCAGGTTGGATCCTTTGAAGTATATATTTTAGAAACCAATGCCTACTGGGAGACTGGCTAAATGGCAAATTTTGCTTACGGAATTCGACATAGTTTATGTCACTCACACGGCAATGAAAGCCCAGGTGTTAGCAGATCATTTGGCCGAAAATCCGGTCGATGAGGAATACCAGCCATTGGATACCTACTTTCCAGATGAAGGGGTAAACACCGTAGAAGTGATCTCGGAGGAAGCTCATGTTTGGAAGATGTTCTTTGACGGAGCCGTGAATGCCAAGGGTGTAGGGATTGGGGCAATATTGATCTCGCCTTCCGGTCAGCATTATCCCGCCACAGCTAGACTGCGTTTCTTTTGCACAAATAATACAGCTGAGTATGAAGCCTGCATTATGGGAATGCATATGGCAATCGATCAGGATGTCAAAGACTTACTGATTATGGGAGATTCTGACCTGATCATCCGGCAAGCTCAAGGCGAATGGGAAACTCGGGATGTCAAACTTATCCCTTACCGACAGCATGTGGAGGACCTCAGCAAGCGCTTTACATCAATAGAATTCAGGTACATTCCGAGGTGTCACAATGAACTGGCAGATGCACTTGCTACTTTGGCTTCAATGCTACCCTACCCGGGCAACGCCCACGTCGATCCTTTGGAAATCCAAATCAAGGAAAGACACGGTTACTGCAGTGTAATCGAGGCGGGATCAAATACGCAGCCTTGGTACCATGACATCAAGAAATTCCTGAAGACACAAGAATACCCCGAGCATGCAACTGGAGACCAAAAGAGGACCATTAGGCGACATGCAAGTGGTTTCTTTCTAAGCGGTGAATTGTTATATAAGAGGACCCCGGACCTCAATCTCCTAAGATGTGTCGATATCGAGGAATCGAGAAAGATCATGCACGAAGTACACGCAGGTGTGTGCGGACCTCACATGAACGGGTATGTCTTAGCGAAGAAAATCCTTCGAGCAGGTTATTACTGGATGACCATGGAAAAAGATTGCTTTAGCTTTGTCCGGAAGTGTCATCAGTGTCAGGTGCACGGTGATTTGATTCATGCACCTCCCACGGAGTTGCATCCCATGTCCGCACCTTGGCCATTTGTCGCATGGGGCATGGACGTCATTGGACCAATCGAACCGAAGGCTTCGAATGGACACAGGTTTATACTGGTTGCCATCGATTACTTCACAAAATGGGTAGAAGCTGTCACTCTCAAGTCGGTCACTAAGAAAGCTGTGGTGGATTTTGTACACTCAAATCTTATCTGTCGCTTCGGTATTCCTGCGACTATCATTACAGATAACGCAGCAAACTTGAACAGTCACTTGATGGGAGATGTATGCGAGCAATTCAAGATAACGCATAGGAATTCCACTCCTTATCGGCCGAAAGCCAATGGTGCTGTGGAAGCTGCAAATAAAAACATCAAGAAGATTTTGAGGAAGACCATCCAAAGTTCCCGACAGTGGCATGAGCAGTTACCATTTGCATTATTGGGGTATCGCACTACGGTACGCACATCAGTAGGAGCGACTCCTTATCTTTTGGTCTATGGGACCGAGGCTGTAATACCGGCAGAGGTAGAAATTCCTTCGCTTCGAATCATTGTCGAAGCAGAAATCGAGGACAGCGAGTGGGTCAAGACTCGGTTAGAGCAATTGACGTTGATTGATGAAAAGCGAATGGCCGCAGTTTGTCACGGACAGTTATACCAACGAAGGATGGCCCGTGCTTACAACAAGAAAGTCCGACCCCGGAATTTCGAAGTAGGTCAGCTGGTACTAAGGCGTATTCTGCCGCATCATGAAGAAGCAAAAGGAAAGTTTGCCCCAAATTGGAAAGGCCCATACATCGTAAGGAAGATATTGCCGAGAGGAGCACTGTATTTGGGTGATATCGAAGGAAATGACCCCGACACAGCAGTAAATGCAGATGCAGTCAAGAGATACTACGTCTAGATCATACTCCAAGTGGTCCTGACACATTTGAAAATGGCGAAGGTTTTATCCCCCACTACTCCCAAACACTACCCAATCCTCTCTACAAAAAGAAAAAAAAAACAAAAGAAAAACAAAAAAAAAACAAAAAAAAAAGGAAAACAAAAAACAAAATTTGATTGAGGCCTGAACTACGTTTGACTTGATTCCGAAAGGATACGTAGGCAGCCTCTCCCTGAGGTTCAGTCACACCAACAATAAAATCCCATTCACCCTGAAATTGAAACCGGGGCACGTCGAGCAGTTTAGAAGTTAGTATCATCTACCTCTCTTTACCAAGCACAAGCCTTCAAATCAATTACCAAATATGGTGGGGAACCAATAAGCGTCACAAATGGAGACCAGCACACTCTGAATTGAGAGAGATAAAATGAGAGAGTCTCGGCGGTGAAAACCTTCGGGCACCACGAGGCGACGGGAGTAGAGAAACCAAAATGAGAGAGCTTGTTTAGTAAAAACTCGCAAAGAGTGCTATCAAGCGATGACAGGAAGAGAAATGAGAGAGGTCAGCCAGCGAAAACCCGCAAAGGGCGCTGTTGGCCGAAAAGAATGACGCCACCCCAAGAAAGTTTCGGCAGAGTGCCACCGGTTTGGAATCACAGATCCGTTCTGGTTCAGGAAAACGCAAGCTCTTAGAAGGTCAGACGTCCAGTCCAAAGAGCATGTCATGTCATTTAAAGCCAGCGTTATCTTCCTCAGATAAGTCTTTCTCGTCCCGAAAAGGGTATTCCTTTTCTGATTTGTTTTCCCCTTTCTTTGTTTCTTTTCGAATCCCTTTTGCATTTTAACCCCGCGTTCAGGACACACAGGAAAGGACAGGTGACATGGTTTGTTTGCACGGAATCCCGTCTCATGAAGGAAAGCGCCTCATCTCGTTGGTATGATTGCCCAAGCATGATGAATCATGACGTTTGATGGTGTTTCAGAGTAAAGAGGAAAGAGAGAAATCTTGAAATCTTCCCCAGCAAGTCCGCCTTCGGACAAATCCCCACAGAGTCTCCCCCTGTACAAATCCCCACAGAGTCTCTCCTTTTGTACAATCTCCCACAAAGTCTCCCCAGTATGAAAAAAAAAAAAAAACCGTTGGAATTTCCTCAGCACACCCCCAGCGAGTCCTTTTGTAAATATTCCCCAACAAGCTTACCCCAACAAACCCTGGGAAACTCGTTTTGAAACAAAAAACCCAGCATACCCCATTGTACAGAATCCGCACAAAGAATCCACTTTGTAAATATTCCCCCACAGAGCTTCCTTTTGTACAAATTCCCACAGAACACCTCCAATAAAATCCCCGTTGAGAACCTCCAATCAAAACGGGACAAAAAAAGAGGCCTTACGAGGCGAATCATCGCAGAATCTGGAAATACAAGCCTGAACAGTCTAGAAGGGTTTCGCCATTCGAATCAAATCAATGGCGGAACTTCACCACAGAAATAAAGACGCAAGAAAGCAACTGGGAACGATCAAGGTCACCGAACCGACCGTCATTTCCGAACTAACAAATGATTCTTTGTTTGAAAGGTCGAAACAGGTCTAATCCAAGACAACCATGCAAGAAGCAGGTGTCGCCCAAAGAAGAAGGTACATGGATACAAGAAACATTTGTGCAATAAGGAATTCAATCGAAAGGTAAGTTTCCACGAAACTCCCTTTTATTTCTCGTACTAAAGTAAGAAAATTCAAAAAAAAGAAGTCAGTGGTTGTTCTCGAATTTTGTCCCCAGCCAATTAGCATTAGGGTTTTAAACCCTAAATTGAACTTTTCCTTTCAGCCAGCATTAGGGTTTTAAACCCTAAACTGAGCTTTTTCATGCAATCAGCATTAGGGTTTTAAACCCTAAACTGAATTTTCCTTTTAGTCAGCATTAGGGTTTTAAACCCTAAACTGAACTTTTCCTTTCAGCCAGCATTAGGGTTTTAAACCCTAAACTGAGCTTTTTCATGCAATCAGCATTAGGGTTTTAAACCCTAAACTGAATTTTCCTTTTAGTCAGCATTAGAGTTTTAAACCCTAAACTGAACTTTTCCTTTCAGCCAGCATTAGGGTTTTAAACCCTAAACTGAGCTTATTCATGCAATCAGCATTAGGGTTTTAAACCCTAAACTGAATTTTCCTTTTAGTCAGCATTAGGGTTTTAAACCCTAAACTGAACTTTTCCTTTCAGCCAGCATTAGGGTTTTAAACCCTAAACTGAGCTTTTTCATGCAATCAGCATTAGGGTTTTAAACCCTAAACTGAATTTTCCTTTTAGTCAGCATTAGGGTTTTAAACCCTAAACTGAACTTTTCCTTTCAGCCAGCATTAGGGTTTTAAACCCTAAACTGAGCTTTTTCATGCAATCAGCATTAGGGTTTTAAACCCTAAACTGAATTTTCCTTTTAGTCAACATTAGGGTTTTAAACCCTAAACTGAACTTTTTCCTTTCAGCCAGCATTAGGGTTTTAAACCCTAAACTGAGCTTTTTCATGCAATCAGCATTAGGGTTTTAAACCCTAAACTGAACTTTTTCCTTTCAGCCAGCATTAGAGTTTTAAACCCTAAACTGAGCTTTTTCATGCAATCAGCATTAGGGTTTTAAACCCTAAACTGAACCTTTTCCTTTCAGCCAGCATTAGGGTTTTAAACCCTAAACTGAGCTTTTCCATGCAATCAGCATTAGGGTTTTAAACCCTAAACTGAATTTTCCTTTTAGTCAGCATTAGGGTTTTAAACCCTAAACTGAACTTTTTTCTTTCAGCCAGCATTAGGGTTTTAAACCCTAAACTGAGCTTTTCCATGCTATCAGCATTAGGGTTTTAAACCCTAAACTGAATTTTCCTTTTAGTTAGCATTAGGGTTTTAAACCCTAAACTGAACTTTTTCCTTTCAGCCAGCATTAGGGTTTTAAACCCTAAACTGAGCTTTTCCCTGCAATCAGCATTAGGGTTTTAAACCCTAAACTGAATTTTCCTTTTAGTCAGCATTAGGGTTTTAAACCCTAAACTGAACTTTTCCCATTCAGCCAGCATTAGGGTTTTAAACCCTAAACTGAGCTTTTCCATGCAATCAGCATTAGGGTTTTAAACCCTAAACTGAATTTTCCTTTTAGTCAGCATTAGGGTTTTAAACCCTAAACTGAACTTTTCCCATTCAGCCAGCATTAGGGTTTTAAACCCTAAACTGAGCTTTTCCATGCAATCAGCATTAGGGTTTTAAACCCTAAACTGAATTTTCCTTTTAGTCAGTATTAGGGTTTTAAACCCTAAACTGAACTTTTCCCATTCAGCCAGCATTAGAGTTTTAAACCCTAAACTGAGCTTTTCCCTGCAATCAGCATTAGGGTTTTAAACCCTAAACTGAATTTTCCTTTTAGTTAGCATTAGAGTTTTAAACCCTAAACTGAACTTTTTCCTTTCAGCCAGCATTAGGGTTTTAAACCCTAAACTGAGCTTTTCCCTGCAATCAGCATTAGGGTTTTAAACCCTAAACTGAATTTTCCTTTTAGTCAGCATTAGGGTTTTAAACCCTAAACTGAACTTTTCCCATTCAGCCAGCATTAGGGTTTTAAACCCTAAACTGAGCTTTTTCATGCAATCAGCATTAGGGTTTTAAACCCTAAACTGAATTTTCCTTTTAGTCAGCATTAGGGTTTTAAACCCTAAACTGAACTTTTCCTTTCAGCCAGCATTAGGGTTTTAAACCCTAAACTGAGCTTTTTCATGCAATCAGCATTAGGGTTTTAAACCTTAAACTGAATTTTCCTTTTAGTCAGCATTAGAGTTTTAAACCCTAAACTGAACTTTTCCTTTCAGCCAGCATTAGGGTTTTAAACCCTAAACTGAGCTTTTTCATGCAATCAGCATTAGGGTTTTAAACCCTAAACTGAATTTTCCTTTTAGTCAGCATTAGGGTTTTAAACCCTAAACTGAACTTTTCCTTTCAGCCAGCATTAGGGTTTTAAACCCTAAACTGAGCTTTTTCATGCAATCAGCATTAGGGTTTTAAACCCTAAACTGAATTTTCATTTTAGTCAGCATTAGGGTTTTAAACCCTAAACTGAACTTTTCCTTTCAGCCAGCATTAGGGTTTTAAACCCTAAACTGAGCTTTTTCATGCAATCAGCATTAGGGTTTTAAACCCTAAACTGAATTTTCCTTTTAGTCAACATTAGGGTTTTAAACCCTAAACTGAACTTTTTCCTTTCAGCCAGCATTAGGGTTTTAAACCCTAAACTGAGCTTTTTCATGCAATCAGCATTAGGGTTTTAAACCCTAAACTGAACTTTTTCCTTTCAGCCAGCATTAGGGTTTTAAACCCTAAACTGAGCTTTTTCATGCAATCAGCATTAGGGTTTTAAACCCTAAACTGAACCTTTTCCTTTCAGCCAACATTAGGGTTTTAAACCCTAAACTGAGTTTTTCCATGCAAACAGCATTAGGGTTTTAAACCCTAAACTGAATTTTCCTTTTAGTCAGCATTAGGGTTTTAAACCCTAAACTGAGCTTTTCCATGCTATCAGCATTAGGGTTTTAAACCCTAAACTGAATTTTCCTTTTAGTTAGCATTAGGGTTTTAAACCCTAAACTGAACTTTTTCCTTTCAGCCAGCATTAGGGTTTTAAACCCTAAACTGAGCTTTTCCCTGCAATCAGCATTAGGGTTTTAAACCCTAAACTGAATTTTCCTTTTAGTCAGCATTAGGGTTTTAAACCCTAAACTGAACTTTTCCCATTCAGCCAGCATTAGGGTTTTAAACCCTAAACTGAGCTTTTCCATGCAATCAGCATTAGGGTTTTAAACCCTAAACTGAATTTTCCTTTTAGTCAGCATTAGGGTTTTAAACCCTAAACTGAACTTTTCCCATTCAGCCAGCATTAGGGTTTTAAACCCTAAACTGAGCTTTTCCATGCAATCAGCATTAGGGTTTTAAACCCTAAACTGAATTTTCCTTTTAGTCAGTATTAGGGTTTTAAACCCTAAACTGAACTTTTCCCATTCAGCCAGCATTAGGGTTTTAAACCCTAAACTGAGCTTTTCCCTGCAATCAGCATTAGGGTTTTAAACCCTAAACTGAATTTTCCTTTTAGTCAGCATTAGGGTTTTAAACCCTAAACTGAACTTTTCCCATTCAGCCAGCATTAGGGTTTTAAACCCTAAACTGAGCTTTTCTATGCAATCAGCATTAGGGTTTTAAACCCTAAACTGAGCTTTCCCATGTGATCAGCATTAGGGTTTTAAACCCTAAACTAAATTTTCCTTTTAATCAGCATTAGGGTTTTAAACCCTAAACTGAATCTTTCTTTAGTCAGCATTAGGGTTTTAAACCCTAAACTGAATTTTTCCTTCGTTCGGCGTTAGGGTTTTAAAACCCTAAATTGAACCTTTCCCCAGCTAGTCGGTATTAGGGCTCTAACCCTGAACTGAGCATGCATATCCTCTTTCGTCAATTTTATGAACTTCCTGGCGAATAATTAACGAAATTTTCCTAGTGAAACTGGGGCAGAAAATTTTGTTCGTTTGTTTTCTCTCGCAGGTCTAACCTCGACCCACATGGATCGAAATGACTCCACGAGATGAGTCCCAATTCGAAATCAACGAAGAAAAAGAAGAAAAAAGAGAGAAGATGTCCCGAGCTATCGGAGTAAATGGAAAGCAAATTGACTCCAACATTTGGTTAAGGTCCTGAACCCTGCCAATCGCGTCTCACTCAGTATCCCAGAGGTTAAACAAGTCGCCGCAACTTGCAAGCATCAAGATTCAGATCGGAGTCTACAAGCAGAATCAGCTAAGACCCAAGATCAAGTCGTAAAAGAATCATAGATAGGAATCTTGTAACTAGCAGTTGACATGCATATAAGTAGTTAGTTCAGTTTCCAATTTTCGTTTGGTTGTAATAAGGCGGTCAGTGACGCAGTAGTGACAACAGCAACAGCAGTAGCAGCAAGCATTGCAATCCCATGGTAGTCCCAGCTACCAAAACTTCTCGAACTATATTGACCTGATTCCTGTTTAGCCCAGGATATGTAGGAAATCTTTGAAGCAAGATTCGGTCAGATCTTTCAAAAACATGCTTCATACAGAGTGGTCCATAGGCAAAAATCGCTCATACACGCTCACTTTATCTTTGCACGAAAACTCTTCGTGTTTCCGAACAAAGAGGGGCAGTTGTGAGCACGTGATTTTTGTTTTGCGCGACAGTCGCTCCAAAAGAATAAAAATTGGTCCTGCTGTACAATTTTGGATTTCTGTGCGGCACTTTGTTGATTTATTTGTGACTTTTGCCCGTTTTTATTTATTTATTTATTTAAAACAAAATACAAAATGTGTGGGTCATGCATAATCTGAACCGTAACATGGTTGTTAAATAGAAAAGCATAAACAGGCATCTTTGTCCGTGATTTTGTTTTGTTTAATTTTACCTGTTTTGAATTATTTTAATGTGTGTGCAAATAATTGTATTAGGTGTTTATTTTAATTTAATTTTACTTAGTTTTGTATTTTATAATAAAAAAAATAATAAAAAAAAAAGAGAAAAAGGCCCTTTCTTCTTCCGGATTGGGCCAATTTATTAAAATTGGCCCAAAACAAACAACGTCCAAACCAGGCCTGCCCAGTCCAACACCAGCTGATACCCAGGGTGTCCAAACGACGTCGTATTGATCCAGGTTGATCTGGGTCGTTGATCTCAGATTGATCAACGGCCAAGATCACATTTCACATACCCACGAACAGAACCCGACCCGTTTCCACCCGGACCAACCCAAACCCCCATTAGTTGAAACGACACCGTTTCCCCTAAACCCTTAGATCCAAGCCATCGATTTCGGTTGATCCAACGGTTGAGATCCGCCCACCCACTAACTATATAAGTCTCTAATCGTACCCTACCCCCCTATCCAATACCCCAGCCTCGTCGTCTTCACCAGAACCCCCAAACCCTAGAGCCGCCCCTGTACTCTTCACCATGAAAACCGGCGGCACGGACGCCGGTGACCTCCACCTGAACACCATAGAACCCCCTCACCACCCTGAACATAGACCTGTTGACCGTTTAGTTCGAATCATCCTCTAGGTCCTCGAATCTTCATTTGAAGATTCGAGTCAAAACTCGATCTACACCGTTTAACCCCAGCTTCACACCAGACACTCCCCAGACCCCCCCCCCGTGACCAAACCATACTTGGTTTGGTCCGAATCTGATCAGGGAAGCATGAATCCCAGATCTGAGTTTTGGAACTGGTTGATTCCTCATCACTGGTCCGTGTCCGTCCGAGCCGAAGAGATTAAGGTCTAATGGACCTTAATCGAAGTGTTTCTGAGAAACACTTCGATTAAAGTCCATTCAGCCTTAAGAAAGGTCTGTCCGAGTCCGAGTTAAGGCTTTGATCTTTTGCGGTTTAAGGTGAGTTTCTTTCTTTTCTTAGTTGTTTTGGTTCATTTGATTGTTGTAAGGGTCTGTTCATGTTCTGTTTGTGTCCTTGACTTCTATCAACTGTGCCTTAACCACTTTTCCTGAACCTCTGTTGTTTGATTAAGCCCTTCCATTTGTCCTGATAATGTGTATGTAAGTGTTGTGCAAGTAGCTAATTTTCAAGTTTGGACTGACTAGTTGACTCCTCGAGTGCATTTCTGCTTAGTCAGTATAATTTGAACCATGTATCGATACTGTTTAAATGTCTAATTTTTGGCTACGATTGTGTATGTTAATGCTAATATAGTCGAGTCGACATGTGTCGTCAATTAGTTTCAACTGTCTGAACAAAATAAATCGATTTGCTTCTGTTGAACATTGCCTGAATCAATTAAGAACTAAGTTCATTTACTTATAGTTGTTAATGTGATTTCAGAAACCTAATGTTTAGTCTGTAATGGTAATCTGAACTGGAGGGCATGTGCACAACATGGGCATAAAGGCCCTTTTGAATTAAATAGTTTGACAGCATGTGCTGTCAGACTACATCCTGCTGCCCATGCTTGCTTTTAGTTAATAAAATGGGAAAGACAAGTCTGCCAGGGAATGTTGATGGGGTTTAATACTTAATTAGCTAAAGTGGAACTGAAAATAGAGGGCACATGGGAGGGGTATGGTGATATTCTAAACATGCTGTTAAAAGGGGTAGTGTTAAGGCTTATAAATGGGGGGAGGACATCTGATAGACAGAGATATACACACGGACCCTAAGATTAGAGGAAAAAACACACACACATAATAGAGGGAGGCACACTGTGAGGAATATTTTTTGAAAGAAAGAGAGGGTGATACACATTGAGGGATATATACACACACACGACACACAAAAGAAACAGAACTCAGATTGAATATTTGAGAACTGAAAATTCTGAAAAAACCAGAAAAACTGGAAAAGATTTCTTCCTGATAACTCAAGCATATTTTCAAAGCTGAAGATTGACATTGGATTTTGAAAAGAAAGGAGAGAGGGAGAGGGATATCACAAAAATCAGAAGCTGTTTTCTTCCTGTTGTTTGTTCGATTCCCAGTTTGTTTACCCTTTTTCAAATAAGTGCTGATTTCCTCTCAAGTATCAGCTAGGATTCTGCTGTTTGGTTCTTATTGGTTGTTTTCTTTTGGAGTTGGACTGTTTGAGTTCTGAGACCACTCCCCTGCTTGTTGCTGTCATTTTGTTACCTCTTCCCGTTGGCTATAACTGCATCTTGCATTGGGATTTTGTTACCTGTTGTTACTGCTGTTGCACTTGTTGTCATTGTTACTTTGTTGACTGCCCTCTTCTTCAATTGTCAAATATTTTCAGGTACACAACCTCTGAAACCATGTACTGTTGAAAGTTTGAGGTTGAAGCAGAAATAAGGAAATGAACATCTATTTATGTTATAATACTGGTGGTCAAAATAGGTTAAATGTTAGTTTAGCCTGTATTTGTTTAACTGCAAACTGCAAACATTCTGTATAAACTAACATACATTCTGTTTGAGATGAACTATTAGATAGCATTGTTTAATAGTAATGACAGTATGACATAGACAGTATGTTTGATTTAGTATACGTTCAGTTCAGTATAACATTCTGTTTAATTTAGTTATGGCAGTATAACATAGAGTCATGGCAAGCACCTGTATGTATTTTGTCCAGACCACTGAAATGACAAATCTATGGTACTAGGTCCAGGATAAATGTATCCCAAACCAACTCTCATGCAGTCACATTAAGAGTCTGGCTATGAATGCCAGCTCTCCTGTCAGATTATTTGTTCCGATATAGGTTCGATATCGGATCTCGGTATAGATTCCTTGTTTCGAAATAACGCGATGACTGTTGAGGAAAACTAATAGGCGTTTTGAGTTCAATTAGTAGTAATTTTCCTAATAAACAGCCAATTTCGTTTATCAAGTTCAAATGGGTTAGAGTTTAAAAAATAAAACTTGGAGGTCGTTAAATATAACTCAGTATATGTTGTTAGTTTGCCTGCAATCTCACTTAGCAAATTAATAAGCGTATTCACTCGATGAAGACAAAGCATGAGGTAACTTTCACCTCATAAACAATCAATCAGGTAATCAAACAAATTTAGGTTCGGCAAACATAATAAAGATCCAGTCTGTATTTGTTCAAACAAGTAAGTTCGGTATCATCTTTTTTTTAGAGACAAACGTAGTAGAAATGTAGTCACTGTAGGATACCCTTCTAAAATAATGAGACGAGCCTCGCCAAATAGAATGCAAATTACGGGGCCCTCAATAAATAATCATAATAAATATTTAGAATTCAGGCTAGGCCGTTTAGTGGATCTCATGGCCTTCCCAAAAAATAATAACGCGTTAGACTCTTTAGGCGCGGCTTAATTAAATCATATTCTTAAATTCGGGTGCACATTGATGTGACCCAAATCCAAATCTCAACGAAGTCAAAATGTGTTGACGATCACGGGCGCATTGATTGTGACGTGGTTCGAGATGCATTTTCACGACGTTGCAATTCTATAAAAATAAGTGATAATGATAAAAGCGGTTTTAAGTTTAATAAAAGCACGTAAGTCATAACATGTATTTAAATCAGATATTTAGCCATTATAACAATTTAAGCGACCGTGCTAGAACCACGGGATTCGAGGGTGCCTAACACCTTCCCTCGGGTCAACAGAATTCCTTACTTAGAATTTCTGGTTCGCAGACTTCATTTGGAAAAGTCGAAAATTTCCTCGATTTGGGATTCAAGATAAACCGGTGACTTGGGACACCAAAAGCCAAACATTTCCCAAGTGGCGACTCTGAATTAAATAAATAATCCCATTTCGAATATTGTCACTTAAATTGAAAAAACTCCACCCGCGCATCTAACCCTTCGGGGCCGGGCGCGCAAAAAGGAGGTGTGACACTAAGTGAAATTAATATTTTTTTATTCCTTATTTCAATAATCACTGAATCCTCTGTTTTACGTAGGGTACAACTCATGACTTACAATCTTTTGGTTGCGAATGCCATCTTTGCTTTTGACGGAGTTTAGCTGGAGCTCTTTGAATATGGCTGAGATTGCGTTCACGTGGTGGAAGAATTGGTATTCGTGTCACAAAATGAACAATTCTCTTTTGTTCTTCTACTGATTGCTCTGACTGTTTCTCTTCTATATCTGATGGTCATATGTCTTCCTCTTTCTTCATAAGATTCTTTATTTGTTTATCTATCCACGCTATTCTGTGAAAATTCTTTCCTCAGTTTGGGTTTCTCTTTATTTGTTCTTTTCTGCTTCATGTACAGATTTCTTTATATCTCAAGTTTGCGGATTTTGTTGCTACTTCTGACATCACAGGTGAATGTGATCGATCTGAATGGTATTTCTTGTTCTTTCCCATTCTGCTTTTTTTGTACACTATACACGTAGCCTAAAATTTGCTGAGTAAGCGCCATGACCTGCACAGCCTTTTCATTGTTTCATCTGCCTTACTCTACTCCATCGTCTATTCACCTATATACCTCTTTATTTTCCCTTTATTTCTCAATTTCTCTCTGTGAATTCTCTTGTTGGCATATGCAGATACTTTATCCATCGTTGTGCAATTTTCTTTCTTTATTGCACTTCTTCTACTGCTAATCTAAATTTTGGTTGGTAAATGTTCGTTTTCTGCTGTTTTGCATAATTGTTGCTAGAATTTTTATATACATATCAGTAAATATTCCTGATTTCCACATTTACTATGTGTTTTTGATGCCAACTAATCACTTTAGGATTAAACAGTCCTATCAAATTTTTGTTGTTTCAATATTCGTTCGAAGATTGGATCTCTTAATTTACGTTATTTTTTCTGCAGATTAATCTGTGTAAAGATGCAATTCTGAATTGGGAAACGAGCACGGAGAGAAGGAGGACGGGCTGATCTGTTGTTACCGCCAATATACGTCTAGTATGATTGCTTTACCAGGTTGAGTTTCAATCTCTGTTTTTTTCTTTTTCATAGAGTGATTATGAATAATAATAATAATAATTATGATTGAAGCGACCTATGCACCCACAGAGATGATATGCCTGACTCATCATTTTTAGAGTGAAGTCCACAATTGTTATTTCAGATTCCCCATTAGGAGACCTGGGCTTTTTGATACTCAAGATTGTAATTAGCTGCTCTGAATGCTTCTTTACCTGGGAAATTTTTTTATAAGTCAATTTGTGTTTCGCTTGTACTGATACACTCTACTCTAGATTAACCTAGGTAGGTAAAACTATTGTATTTCTTTTTCATATTTCATGGAGTTGTGGAGATACTTCATTTTTACATAATTCTATTTATTAATCGAGAAAACAGAGATTTCTTTAGATTTTCTAAAAGTAGAGTTTAACATTGCTTTAAATGCAGGAGGATAGTTTTAAGATTTTCAAGTAGTTCAAAGATACCGTAAAATTTTGCAAATTGCCTACAATTAAGGCTTGGTAGTTTGACATTTGAAAAAACCATATCAGTTGCTCTGCCCTCCTTTGCTATTCAGGTTTGCAAGTTCCATACTTTGTTGTAGGAGAAAGCTCTTCCCTCTCTGGGTCAGTTGCATGTACAATTTTAACTGACTTTTTCCAAAAAAAAATCTTTGTTTCCCCCAACTTTTATTATTATAAGTGTTATTTAGATTTAAGATTGTGTTGGTTTTTTTTTGTGAAATTGATTGTCACAAAGGAAAAAAGAAAAGAATCGTTGAAAGTTGGGAGAATTGCATATAAGCAAAATTATTAGTACAAATTACTGAAAATTTGTGTGTTCGTTCAATGGAGTTTTTACTTAGAAGTTTTGAATGTGTGTTTGTAAGAGGGGTTGATCGATGAAGAGAGAAGTATTATGTATTCATGCTCAAATATTTATGCCCTTTTCGGATCTTGAGAATCCAAAATTTCCAAGGTGTGAAGATTATTGTTAGGCAAACTGCAATATTTTTTTGGGTTAATTCCTTGCTTGGCACTTGGAAGGTTGTGAAGGAGAATGAGAAAGAATTAAGTTTCTTATTTCCCTTCTCACGAGGCAACCAATGGTGCAGTCATGGCAGTTTTAACTCTGCTCTTTGATTAATCAGAGAAAATCTGAGCCTTTTCCATACCTCGGTTTAACTTTTGTTTGAACACTGAAGCTGTATGTTGGAGAAGCTTTCTGGGAATAAATTTGAACTGAAGTTATTAGTTTCAGTCTTAAAACTGCTTTGATTTTTGAACTTTTTCTGCAATAGTTGGGTTTTCATACAAAAGGTAACAAAAATGTCATAATCTAGCGTCTTAATATTTTCATGTCTCCTATAGTTTTGAATTTTTGTAATTTGTCCCACCCCCATAGCATATGTATTGTCCTCTCATCAACATAAAAGTATTTGAAATTTGAAAGTAATTTTTATTTGTCTCTGTGGTATAAAAGCTTTAATATGTTTAGTAATTTGACTATTTTTTTTTTATAAAAGTTACAAATCAGTATTTAGAAGCTTCCTCCGTCCTTGTGCTCCTCTTTCTATTCTACACTAAAACAATGAGATTACAAGGATAAACTTATGAATCATCATACAACATGTTTAAGCGCACATTTGATTGTATGAGTTAGAAAGATAGTCATTCCATGTGCTCACATATTCAATGTTCAAAATTTCTGCCATGTAGATAACTAATTTCTATAAGAAGTTAAGCTTTGAATATTCTAACGTTGAGTCATTTTATTTCTCTCTTGGACCTCGCCATCTTGCCTTCTGTCTTGATGACAGACTATTTCCCTTGACTATGTCTGTTTCTTCGTTTTCTTTCCGTTTTATCTAGATGAGATAACATAGTTTAAAGATTTATCATTTGCTAATTGATGAATCAGACAATACTCTCAGATTGTAGTAAGTGTTTATTGGACTATTTAATGTTCCATATATAAGTTCATATTGACAAAGAAAAGTTTAGTTTCCTTAAAGCATCATTTTCTATGTTTTAGTCTTTTGTAAGCAGTAACTTTATTTTGGAGGAGAGCGGATGTTGTTGCCTCAAGCCAATGCTTCTTGGGATTTTTACCCACAAGTAAGCTTCTAAAAAACTGGGATAGACTATGCTTTTTTAGAGAAACATTTATGATCAGTTCTAATTAAGATTCCTCATAAAAACTTCCATTTTCTATATAGAGTATGAACTGCATTTCCACCAATGAAAATCATGATTTTACGTTAAATTGGTTGCTTTGATTTTACCAATAAACTCTTCATCACAATGTTGTATTTAAGTAAATAAGTTGTCGAAGCTGCACAAAATTGAAAAAAGGATCCTGATATTGCTTTTATGGCATTGAAAGTATTTTCTAGAGTAAATCACTGTTTAAAATTTCTTTTAAGACTTTTCCTAATAGTGTCCTTCTGGACTATTTTAAATTCAGGTTACATCTATCAACCTATTGAGTAATAACTGAGTTATTCTTCAACTTTGAAGGGTAGTGACATCACGCTTCTGCTGGTGGTAACATTGTCGCTACCTGTAATTCTCTAAAGCAAGGTATGTGTATTATCTGTTAGAAAATAATAAACAAAATTGGCTTTGAGGCGTGAAAATTGACTGTCCTTAAAGAGTTATCGCCTGTATACTAATTTAGGGAAAATACAAAACGATTCTCTTCAAGATACAACAAAGCTTGCAATAACACTTGTGATTTTCTATACCATTACGTTGGAATTCTTGTGTATTTATAGGCAACCAACAGACCCTTTCAGAAAAGATGTTTTGTTTCACAAACAGACACGACTATTTATTCGAATTTTGAATTTAAAATTCAAATAAATTTGATTTTTCTGTTAAAAAATAATTAACTTTAGGATCTCGTGCCTGTTGAGTCAATTTCGTGCCTGTTGAGTCAATCTCGTGCCTGTTGAGTCAATCTCGTGCCTGTTATGTGCTATTTCATAATGATCAGTTCCGAGGCTAACAGGCACGGTACGAGTAAGGTCGGTCCCGGGGTGTTTCACATAACAAGCACGAAACTTCTTTCTTCCGATGTGGGAAGAATCCCACTTCCAACTTGCCAATAACAAACTATCTTACAATCCCCCACTAGTTTATTATTTCACTTCATAACACTTGTGAATAATTGAAAGTATCTTTTACAGATTTGAACTTTCCTTTAGTGTAAGTATATTAAAGTTTTGACGAAGTTAATGGTATCTTAAGATTTGAACCACAAATCCTTGTGCCAAAACCGAAAGTACCACACACACAGCGTTATCTAGTAGCTTAGAAAATCCAGTATTCGCTTTAGCACGTTTACGGCCATGTGCTCATCCTGAATTCATGAATATTTACAAGATCAACCCTTTAAATCTTGCTAGAAGCGGCACCACTTCAATATTCATATAGGTGGAATTAGTTACTATGTCCCTGTTACTCCAGACATTAATAATTCCATTAAGATTAATCAACCTCTTCATGTAACAGTATGCACTTTGGAGTTTGTCTTTATGCCCCTGTTATAACAAGCATTTAACAACTCCTTAACTCCTCATATAACAGTAAGTAGTACAATAGAATTAGGGCTCCTAAAGAGGAGATCAGTGCTTAAACAATACAAGTAACTTGTTATTACCCATTGAACTTATATTGTTAGAGTGTATACTAACTCAAAGTGGGGTTCCTATTCCTTGTATTTAATTTAAGGGTCTCAGCCCCATCCCTCCACAAGTTTGTTGTACTACATCTCTACCTAATGGCTTCGTAAGTGGATCAGCCAAATTCTTATTTGATCTCACATATATTATAGCTATAGCTCCATTTGTAATTAATTCTCTTATATAAGCATGTCTCAAGCTTATATGTCTCGATTTCCCATTATATATTTTATTGTGAGCAACACACATTGTAGTCTCACTATCACAGAATATGGAAATGGCTGGCATAGGTTGTGGCCACAACTTTATATCAAGTAACATATTCCTCAGCCATTCTGCTTCTTTTCCAGCAGCTGCTAATGCAATAAATTCAGATTCCATAGTAGAATGGGAAATACATGTTTGTTTCTTGGATGCCCAACTAATGGCTCCACCGCCTAGAGTAAATATCCATCCTGATGTGGATTTATTATCATTAACACTTGTAATCCAACTTGCATCAGAATATCCCTCTAATACATTAGGAAAACCATTATAGCAAATGCCTAAGTGCTTTGTATATTTTAAATATCCAAGTACTCTACTTATTGCTTTCCAATGATCATTACCTGGATTACTGGTAAACCTTGAAAGTTTACAAACAGCAAATGCAATGTCGGGTCTAGTGCAATGCATTGCATACATCATACTACCTATCGCACTTGCATACTCCAACTGTGCTACTGCTCTTCCAGTATTTGCAGTTAGCTTAACACTAGAATCATAAGGAGTATTATACCCCTTTATTCCTAAATGACTGAATTTAGTAAGGATTTTATCTATATAATGTGCTTGTGACAAAGTCACTTGCTTGTTATCTCTTTTGACCTTGATTCCCAAAATAGTATCAACTTCATTTAAATCCTTCATTTTAAAAACTGAGGTTAGATACTTCTTGGTCTCGGTAATTCCTTGTAGATTCGTACCAAAAATCAGCATGTCATCGACATATAAACAAATTATTACTCCATATTCTTTTGTAAATTTAGAGTAAATGCACTTGTCTGCATTATTATGTACGAATCCGGTTGATAGTATTACACTATCAAATCTTTCATGTCACTGTTTAGGCACTTGTTTAAGACCATAAAGAGACTTTATCAATTTACAAACTTTCTTCTCGTTTCTCGGAAGAATAAAACCTTCAGGTTGTTGCATATATATTTCTTCACTAAGGTTCCCATTTAAAAGGATGTTTTAACATCCATTTGATGTACGTAAAGATCATAGATAGAGGCCAAGGATAAAATGACTCTAATGGATGTTATTCTTGCAACATGAGCATATGTATCAAAATAGTCTATGCCTTCCTTTTGAGTGAAACCTTTTGCAACTAATCTTGCTTTGAAGGTTTGGACAGAACCATCTGTATTGTACTTTCTCCTAAAGACCCACTTACAACCTATAGGTTTTGATCCAAGAGGAAGATCAACCAAAACCCAAGTGTTGTTGGATATAATTGAGTCTATTTCATCATTAATGGCCTCTTTCCAAAAAGTTGCGTCTCTAGAAGACATTGCTTCTTGAAACGTCTTTGGGTCTTCTTCAACATTTAATACAATTCGAATTTGATTACAAACGTTTGTCCTATCTCCTTCAACAAGAAATACTATAGATTGTGAAGAAATAAAATCAGAACCAAGATGTTTTTCTTTTCTTATTCTTTGGCTTTTCCTTGGTTCTATCTGCATATCATCACTTCTTTCCTTAGTTTTAATAATTTCAGAAAGCGACAATTTATTAGCATCAATACGTTTTCCATTTATTTCAGTCATTTCATCAACATTGTCATTTATAAATCTATTTTCAATAAATTCAACATGTATAGATTCTATAATGACATTAGATTCTAGATCTAGCAGTCTATAAGCTTTGGAGTGTTGTGCATATCCTACAAAAACACTTTTAATTCCTCTAGGACCCAATTTTGTTCTTTGATGGTCAGGTACTCTATAATAGGATATACACCCCCACACTTTAAAATAATTTAAATTTGGTTTTCTACCATTCCAAAGCTCATAAGGCGAAATATGCATACTTTTTGAAGGTACTCTATTTAAAATATAACATGCAGTTAGTAGTGCTTCACCCCATAAATTATGTGGCAGATGTGCATTAAGTAACATAGCATTAACCATATCCACCAAAGTTCTATTTTTTCTTTCCGCTAACCCATTTTGTTGAGGAGTATAAGGGGCACTCATTTGATGTATTAGGCCATGCTCTTCACAGAACTTATTAAATTCGTTAGGAAAATATTCTCCGCCTCTATCACTTCGAATAATTTTAATTTTCCTACTCCTTTGATTTTCCACAACAGACTTGTATTCTTTAAACTTTTGAAAAGCTTCGTCCTTAGTTCTAAGTAGGTAAACATATGTAAATCTAGAGAAGTCGTCTATAAAAGTAATAAAATATCTTTTGCCTCCTCTAGTTAATTCTCCATTTAATTCACACAAGTCTGAATGTATTAAATCTAATAGTTCTGTGGATCTTTCAACTTTACGAAATGGTTTCTTTGTCATCTTTGCTTGTATGCAAATTTCACATTTTATATGTTGAGTTTTACATGAGATATAACCATTTTTGGACATATAATTCAAGGAGCCAAAATTTAAATGTCCTAGTCTAGCATGCCATAAACAAGAATCAGACTCAACGATGTAAGCAGAAACATAATTTATTTCATTAATACTCAATTTGAACATGTCGTTACAGTTATAGCCTTTTCCAACAAAAACTCCATTCTTAGACACTATTACATGATCAGACTCAATAACTATCTTGAAGTTCTTTGACAGCAAAGCAGCGGACATTAAGTTTTTCTTCATATCAGGAACATGATACACATTCAGTAACGTCAACTTCTGGCCAGATGTGAAGTTAATCTCAATACTTCCTTTTCCAGCAACATCTGCCGCAACATGGTTTCCCATCAAGACTTGTTCAGAATCCTGCACTTCTGCATATGTCTTGAACATCTTCTTGTCATAACAGACATGAATAGTAGCACCCGAATCTAGCCACCAGTCTTGAGTATTTGTAGCAGCGGTAGCCACATTCAACTCTGTGACCATACCAATTTGCATTGCGGAAACCATGGCAACCAGTCCTTGGGCAGAATTTTCCACTACGTTTGCCTTTTCAGAATTTCCAGATTTTTTAATCTTTCCAGACTTTTCGGTATTGCCTGCATTGAAATTTATTCCTGTCTTTCTATATCTGCAGTCCCGAATCATATGGCCTTTCTTTCCACAATGATGACAACTAAAGTTCTTTCTCTTTTTAAAAGAAGACTTTTTGGAAACTTTCAGATGTTTGTTCCCACTTCCTGAATCATTCTGACTGACAAAATTGACTGCGGAACTCGAAGGCTGACTAATAGCATCACGAGCACGAGTCTCACTTTCAATTTGAATGTGAGTACGAAATTGTTCCACAGTCATTTTATCCATAGAATGTAGGATTTTCTTTCTATAGTCATTCCAAGAGGAAGGCAATTTCGAAAGAATAGCACCTATTTGAAGTGCATCAGGAATTTTAACTTCAAGATCACTTAGTTTTGATACTAAGATTTGCAGTTCATGAATCTGATCCATTATAGGCCTAGTATCAAATATTTTAAATTCAAAGTACTGCAGAGCCAGGAATTTGTCAATACCTCGTTTTTCATTCTGGTATGCAGTTTGTAGAGCAGTCCAAATCTCTCTTGGCGACTTCAGATTGCAGTAAAGATCATAGAGTCGATCTGTCAAAGTATTCAGAATATGGCCGCGACACAACAGTTCATCATGTTCTCGTTTCTTCCTTTCTTCCTTGACTACGTCAGAATCTTCTGATGTGGGCTCAGGCATCGGAGGCAAGGCAGAATCAAGAACATAGTAGATATTGAGAGCGGACAACAAGAATATCATCTTGTCTCTCCAACGGGTAAAGTTCGTTCCATCAAAGCGATCAAGTTTGATGAACTCTTTCGGATTCTCAACAACAGACATCAATTTCTCCATAGCAGAATAACTCTTTAAGATTGTTAGAAAATAATAAACAAAATTGGCTTTGAGGCGTGAAAATCGACTGTCCTTAAAGAGTTATCGTCTGTATACTAATTTAGGGAAAATACAAAACGATTCTCTTCAGGATACAACAAAGCCTGCAATAACACTTGTGATTTTCTATACCATTTCGTTGGAATTCTTGTGTATTTATAGGCAACCAACAGACCCTTTCAGAAAAGATGTCTTGTTTCACAAACAGACACGACTATTTATTCGAATTTTGAATTTAAAATTCAAATAAATTTGATTTTTCTGTTAAAAATAATTAACTTTAGGATCTCGTGCCTGTTGAGTCAATTTCGTGCCTGTTGAGTCAGTCTCGTGCCTATTGAGTCAATCTCGTGCCTATTGAGTCAGTCTCGTGCCTATTGAGTCAATCTCGTGCATGTTGAATCAATCTCGTGCCTATTATGTGCTATTTTATAATGATCAGTTCCGAGGCTAACAGGCACGGTACGAGTAAGGTCGGTCCCGGGGTGTTTCACATAACAGGCACGAAACTTCTTTCTTCCGATGTGGGAAAATCTCACTTCCAACTTGCCAATAACAAACTATCTTACATTATCTTGGCTGTTGTACTTCACAGTAAATTTGATATTATGGAGGACTGTAGTATCGATATTTAACATTTTCACACCGATTGAAATGTCTCATTTAAGCATTGCATTTTTTTGGATCATCTCTTTGGAATCTAGAGCCTATTATTTAGGAGAACACATGGTCTACTTTAATTACACGCCTTCTTTTTCTTTGTGGGTTACAGATATCCAATCTGGTCCAGATTTTGTTTCAACGGCCAAAAGACATTGTTCGGAAGTTGGTATAAGGTGATTTAGACCTTGGCATCATTGCTGTCGACACAATCAGTGAATATTGGCAAGTAAGAACCGAATGTTTCAGCTTATTTGTCCATATGAAGCATAAAAAAGAGCCAATTATGATACAAACTTAAACTAATTATATTAGTTGCTGACGTATTTCTGTGGCAGGGGAATGAAGATCTCATCATTGTCCATGATTCCCCTGACTATGCCCATTGTCGTTGTGCATTGCGATATTATTTGCGCTTTTTAAATGCCGATGATAATTATATAACTGGATTGTCATTGAATTTATGGTTCTATATAATAACAGCATGTCACATTATGATTGAACTAATTGTACATCATTCTCTACACTTTTTAAATGTCGGTGATAATTATATAATTGGATTGTCATTGGATTTATGGTTCTATAATTGGGAACTTACCAACAGCTTGTCACATGACGACTGAACTAATTGTACATCATTCTCTGTCCATCTAAAATACCTATTCGTGCTGGTGCGGTACATCTTTCTTTGCCATATCTTATTATATGATCCAAAGATGAATTTTTCCATAGTTAGGTTATATTATTTCCCGAGAAAAGCTGAAATTCAATGAAAGAGCTAACATCTTCACCATTTCAGATCCTATTTTTCACTTGGGGCTAAGTTACATATTTACACTGGCTGAAAATCTGCCTTTAAGAATCATTTAGATGATGATTGAATGTTCTCTCATGTTTAAAGTGGTTCTCAATTAAGGATCTTTGCAAGTGAAAGCTCCTAGCAAGAATTTGTTGCTGTATCTTATAACTATTCATATGCAAAGTGTATTCAATTATTAGAATCTTATAAATGGAAAGGCATCGTTAAAATGGAGTTTCTTTTGATAAATGTTTTCTTTCTATTGCTCTTTCTTTTGAGTTGTTTATTTTGCTGTCAACAAATTAGTTATTGTACACTTATGCTACCAAATAAAAGTTTAATCTCTTTGTTGTCTTCTTGCCCAACAGGAAGAAAATAAAAAAATAAAGAGATTGTGCTGGAACATACAGAAAATATATCAGAATATTACCTGATGGTTTTTATTATGCACAGGTGCTACCTTCTATTTCCGCCAATTCGGATGATTTGTATTACGGATATGTGCTAAGACTTATTCTACTTTTGCATTTCTCATATCAGCTTGTTGTCTCGGATATCAAGCAAAAACATTCTGCTTCCTAAGAGCACACAAACTATCCGGGATGTAATACAGCTTGTAGAATTGCATATTGATTTAGATACTTGCACACTATCTTTTTGATGTGCTTCATTCCTATTTGACTTTTGATGCAACTTTAAAGTTAATCAATTGTGTTCTTACTTTTGCAACATTTTGAATCAGATTGTGTGGTATTTGTTCAAATTTGTTCACGTTCAGCGAAGGAAAGTTTTATACATTAAATCAAACACTAATAAAGTCGGGCTGCCTCCAACTAGTGTGTATCATAAGCGTGAGCTTTCCAAGGTGGACCATTACTACTGATTCACAAAATTATGTCTCGAAATGTTTTTTTTTTTAAAACTAAAAGTATTTTCATTAATCACCAAAGTGAAGAATGTCTCGAAATGTTGTTGGCATGCACAGTATGCATATGTCGAAAGAGTTTAAGTTTGCATTAATGATGTAAAAATAACGGGCTGGTGTGCAGTGGAAGGATAATAGGTTGATGTTCTTCAAGTCCAACAAATGGACCAAGTGCATCAATAGCCACTTTTAAGTCTGTTGTTTAAAATATGTTCACGGTTTAAAATGTATTTAAAAATTAGTCAATTTATCCAAACTTCCAGACTAAGTATCCTGAATTTGAAAATTCAGGACTAAGTGTCCTGGACTTTTGAGCTGCTAATTTGAACTATTAATTTAAAATTCAGGAGCCGAGATTCAAACTCCTGGACACAATTTTTAAACTTTAGGACACGACGTCCTAGAGTTTAAACATCAAAGTTTAAACTTAGGACATAGTATTTTCAAAAAATTTGAGGAATGAGTAGTAGTTAATAATACGTGTAACAAAAAAAATATTGTATTTTTATTGACTTAGTATAGTGGTTAAATAAAAATAAAAATATATTTTTAGTATAATGGACAATCAAAAGTGAACAGAGAGAGTACTTGAACTTGGGCCGGGCCGGACCGGAAATTAGATTAATATTTTTATTTTTTATTTCTATAACAGAAAATCAGTTTTATTCTGAATTTTAAAATTTGAATAAACAGACACATGGGCAGGGCCGCATATTAAATTAATGTTTTTATTTTTTATTTCTACAACATAAAATCTATTTTATTTGAATTTTACAGGAGAATCTCTACAAAGTAAGTTAGAAAAATCGGCAAGTATTAAATAGTGGCTTATTATATCTTGAAGAAGATTGTGTGTGTTTTTTCCAATTCTGTATACGGACAATAACTTCTTTAAATAAAGTCGTTGTTCTTCGCCTCAAGCCTTCTCAATCTCGTTTTCACTTTTGTGATTATTTTTTAACACCTATAAGGATTGAGGGAAGTGAGATTCGGACCTACCCATGTGGTAATCTGTCAATGTTGGTAAGGGATGTCTGAACTGAACAAACAAAGAAGAAGCAAACATTAATCTCAGTAAGAAACAGAACAAAACCAAATATATAAGGACGCCTCTTTGCAGCTGTAAAGTAGCAGTGAGAGATTTTGGGGTCTCAATTTTGAGAACGTGCTTGTAGTAAACACTAAAAAACATCTATGGGCCATCAAAACATTAAGAAGAAGCATGTGATTTGTTCTCAGTCTCTAGTGCTATTTGAAATTGAACTGAAACAACAGTGTTAAATTAAAGTCTATATATGATCTTTATATTATTCTTTTTCTGTATTTATTATGTTAGCTTGCATTTTTTTCCCTTATCCAAGGTAACGAGGAGATTGACGAAGATGTCGCACATCGCATCGGAGCGGGATGAATGAAATGGAGGCTCGCTTCCGGGTTTTTTAGGTGATAAGAATATGCCGCCAAGACTTAAAGGTAAGCTTTATAGAATGGTGGTTCGGCCGACTATGCTCTATGGGGCTGAGTGTTGGTCAGTCAAAAGCTCCCACATGCAGAAGATAAAAGTAGCAGAGATAAGAATGTTGAGATAGATGTGTGGGTGTACTAGGAGAGATGAGATTAAGAATGAAGCTATCCGGGACAGAGTGGGAACCGTGGAGGACAAGATGCAGGAGTTGAGGCTGAGATGGTTTGGACATGTTGAGAGGAGAAGCATTGATGCTCCCGTTAGGAGGTGTGAGAGTGGCCATGGCGAGTTTGAGAAGAGGTCGAGGTAAGCCTAAAAGCACTGGGGAAAGGTAATTAGGCAGGACATGACACTGCTTCAGCTCACTAAGAACATGACCCTTGATATGAGGGTGTGGAGGTCAAAAATTAGAGTAGAAAGTTAGTAGGTGGTTTCTTAGTTGCTCACCAATAGTCCTATTCTTAAATCTTTATTTTGTTCGCCCCAGGTATTGTATTCCCCGTTGCTATTATTTGGTACTACTTATTCTTTATCTCCCTCTTTTTTCTTCTCTTCCTTTCTTGCTTTTCTCCTCCTCCTCCTCCTCCTCCTTCTCCTCACCCTTTCCAAGCTGAGAGGCTATTGGAAACAGCCTCTCTACCTGCATTAAGTAGGGATAAGGTCTGCGTACAGATTACTCTCCCCAGACCCCACCTGTTTGAAAATAAATTGGATTTGTTGTTGTTGCATTTTTTTCCCCCAAAGTTAGCTTGTATTTGACCGAACGAAATTTTGGCTTTTTCTAAGTTGGCGTTTGTGAATTAGAGACAAGTCAATTTGTACGCATTTATATTTGTAAAACAAATGAAACTATACTACTAAAATGCGGTTGAAATTTCTGGGGTTAGATGCTACAAACACGAGGCTAGGGTAAGTCCACACTTTTTGGATAGATCTAGATCTAAGACATGAGAAATCAGTCAATTCCAACTAAAAACAGTTTAGAGCGAAAACATTGAATTCTATTGTCTTATGTTAGGAGTCGTACTCAAAGCTTGACGATTCCAGCCTGATAGATCGAACTAAGCGAGAGAATTATCTTCTTAGATCTTTCGTACTAATATTATGTTAACGTAATACTTGATGGAATTAAGGTGATGGATCGGACCACAGAAATGGGATTCATTGATCAATGAATATATTGATAATTAACTACGTTAGGAGGTGTTATTTGACATTCCTACATAGCCCTTCTCAGTTTGGTGAGGAGGAACACTTTAACTGGTTATTCCTTAGAAGCTTTTGGAACGGACTAGTAAATTAATTAAGGCACGCATTAGTTTTAACAACTATAATCTTGGGCTTTTAATTTTATTATTATTATAAAACACATATGTACTAGGCATCCTGGTGTACTTAGTAGGAGGATTTTTCTAGCAACAGCTAGCGTGCAGTAAAATAATTTCAAATAGAACCTTGCTTATTATATATATACCATGTTCATTGGAAAGGTTCTAGTAACGGATTGTTATGCAATAAGTTATCTTTTTTTGGTACATTGAAAAAATTATGCTATCCAGCTGAGACTACTAACAAACTTTTCATACTTTCTTGGCCAGTTTATTCTTTGTAGCAGTATTAATCATATGGTAATGTTGTGTACAACGAAGATATAACTGCAAAAAAGGGCATGAATCATTCCATGTGCTAGAAACAGAGAGTTGATATATTAGTCTTATGATTATAAGTAAGTCAAAGACTAGTATATATATTGAGATCATTATTAAGAAATGAAAGCAATGTGTGATGTGCAACTCTTTCATGCATACTCATCTGGAAGGAATCAAATGAAAAGGAATATATATGTAATAATAATTATGATCTTAGTCCAAAGATATATGTCAAATCTTTTGTTCCAATATCCTATTCATCTGATTATAAATGCATTTAATCATTGGCAAGTTGGTTAACAATTAATCACCCTTAGACTATTCCATTCTCCATTTTATTCCTAGCTACAAATACAATTGTTCATATCTTAACAAGTTCGATTTGTCATCATATGAAGGAACCGCTTACATTATTTCTCTTCCACTCTCTTTTATTTATTTATTTTTTTTTTTTTTTGAACTATTTCATCACATTGTTTAATTAGGACATAAGATGATCCGAAAGAACTGGTATGTATCAGTGAGCACATGACCCCTAAATAAAATTTTGAAACCTTATGAGATTCATTTAAATTGTTCTGAGTCATGGCCTTTTAAATGGGATCTAAGTTGTATACAATTACAATATAATAAAAAGTTGTATACGATGACAACAGTGCTAAAGAATTTTACACTATATAATTTATTGGTTGTACTCCCTCTTTTCTAATTTATGAAATACAATTTGATTCAGCATGGTATTTAAGAAAGAAATAAATATTTTGAAATCTGTGACCTTAAACATCCCGTAATATTTTCTAAAAGTTTTTCATTAAGAGTAAATTGAAAAGCCTAAGTGAAATTACTTTCAAATATATAAGTTTATTTTTCTTTTTGGAACAAATTAATTAGAAAATGTGTAACATAAACTATAACGGATGAGTACCTAATTTTTGCTCCATTTTCAAGGCTATGACAGACAAAAGAGCTACACTTATTATTGTAGATTGGTAGTAATTCAATTTTGCTTGATGAGGCAAAAATTCATATATTGTCAAGTCAATACACTCAACTTAATTAACTTTTTAACTAAATCTACCAAAACTAATTCTTCATATGCAAGTACGTATTGAGTACCCAAAAAATGTGTTGAAATAACGAGTGGTTGCTGTCAAAACTCAGAACTCATAACTGTACTGACTGAGACTTGAAAGGAACTTGAGAAGTAGTACATTCCTTTTGTAATACTTCAAATTTTATCCCTACCTCTTTAAGTATGCACAAAAATGGCAAATTGAAGAGTCATTTTCTCATTCATCATTTTCATTGCAGGCCGTACTACTGCACCCAACATTATTGAGAAGTGTTCTGTTTTCTTTCCATCTAAAGGCTTATCATTTTGATCTCCCAATCGTGTCGTCGACATCAGCACTTAATTTGTGACGAAAGGACCAGGGCGGCTTAACAGATTTTGTGGCCTAAAGCCAAAACATATTAAAAGATCCTTAAATTTCTTTTGTAATATCTAATACTATAATAATGAGATACAAAGTAAATTTCTAGGACTTTGGCGCGCATGTCACAGTTTAGAAATATGTCAAAAATAAAAATATGGTATTAATTAAGTGGAAGAAGGTAGAGAGCCGATAATATATCGACTGTCTAATAATAATACATAAAATATACGTGACACATAGTAACTAAATTTGAGCCCTTAATATTTCGGGGAGCTAAGGCAATGGCTTTCGTTTGCCTTAAACTTAGGCCGACCCTGCGAAAGGAAAACATCATAGAACATGAATCTCGTAAAGGAAAATGATAAGAATAAAAGGATTTTTACACAAATAGCTGTTTATTTTTTTCTAATTGGTATTATATAAATTATGTACTGATTATACATAATTATGCAAATATTATACATATATTATATATTTGCTGGCTATTTTTAGTTTAAATGATTAGGTGAACAACTATTTAGATTAATTCTTCTAAGAATAGCAGAATAATTTAAATTATAAACGTTGACAATATAAATAATTAGTGCACTAATTTAATCAATTCTATAGCAAGTTATTTTGTTATTTCTCGAGTTTCCTTTTATTACAAAGAGTTATAGTCAATTTAATTTGATGATGTAAATAAAATTTATACATGGCCAGTGCATAGAACTTAAACTCGTAAAGAAATAAGATCACTGTAATTAATCATCAGTAGAGATTGTACAAGTATGTATGAAATGTCAATACAAATAAAAACATATGGTAAATATTTTTACGGAAAAAAAAAAAGAGGAACTAA